>NC_136072.1:1033213330-1033603330 GCF_964261635.1 Lissotriton helveticus
CTGGGGGGCTCCCCAGTCAAGAAAAGGCCTGGAAAAGGCACAGATCCCGGTTGACGTCGATAGCTTCGACGTCGGCGTTGAGAGGTATGACCACCATGTGCTCCCCGTCGACCCAGGGCTCTGGGTCCAAGAGGCGTCGCCGCTCGACGTCGAGGGGCAGGACGTCGAGACCTCGGACGAGGTCGACGTCACCGGCGTCGACACACCATTGGCGTCGAGGTGAGCCCACTAGGCGATGACGTTCGCCGTCGAGGCTGTACCGCCGTTCGACGTCAACACACCGGTCGACGTCGAGAAGAGACAAGTGGACGTCGAAGAGGAGTTATTCGACGTCGAGGAGTGCGTCCACGTCTAGAAGATCGACGTCGAGAAGTAGGAAGTCGAAGAGGTCGACGTCGAGAAAGGCCAAATCGACGTCGAGACGTTCAAGGACCAGGACAGTGTCCCCTGCCTCAGTGGTCAGTCTGTCGTCTTCATCGGCGAGCTCCCAGTCGCGGCGGCGCCGGTGGTCGGCCAAGAAGAGGTCTGCCTCCAGAACATCTTCTTCGAGACCCGCTCAGAAGAAGAGGAGAGTGGTGAGGTCATCTGAATCGGAGTATTCACGAACCTACTCACCTTCTAGGCCCAGGACGCCTCCACCTCCACCGCTGCCTCCGAGGATGCCTAATCCGCAGCTTCCTCCTCCTCCAGCAACGATTCCGTCTCCTCCTCCACCGCTTCTACCACCTCCTACACCACCCCTACCTCCTCTTCCACCTCCTCCCCGACCTCCACAACCTCGGCCTGAGGTTCCGGCTCCGGTTCCTCCGCTTCCGCCTCCTCTAAGACCGGCGGTTCCAGCGAGGCCCAGCAGATCTAGATCAAGGTCTAGAGGAAGGGATCGCACTCTCAGTAGACACCGCTCCGCCACAAGGTCCCATCACCGTCATCTGAGGGACAGGTAGAGGTCCCATTACATGGGCTCATCGAGTGATCGGAGGTGTTCTCCAACATTATCGGATTCCTCTCCGTCGAGAGTGTCACCTGTGGACGACATTGTGACATTTCAGGAGGTGCTGCTGAGGGGGGGAGGCGAAGTTAGGGATCACATTGACTGTACCCACATCATCTACTTCTATGATCTTTGAGTCTTTGCACAAAAGGCATCTCTCACCCGTTGTTGCCCTTGGTGCCAGTACTGGAGGAACCGGCCATGGAGCGGTTTCTGACCCCAGATTCGGCTCCATCTCGGCTGCAAAAGAAGTACGGGCCACCGGATTCTGATCCGGCGTTCTTGAGGTCAGATCCTGTACCGTATTCTGTCATTGTGACGGCAGCTAAGAAACAGCATGCTACTGCCCCGTCTTCTACGGTGCCTCCGGGCAAGGAGAGCCGTCGGATGGATTCAGCCGGACGGAAGGTTTGCGGTACGGCTGCCACATCAATGAAAGCGGCGAGTGCCTCGGCGCTCTTGGGTCGCTATGACCGCGCATTGTGGGAGTCTCTGCAACAGTTTCTCGAGCTCCTCCCGAGGAATAGGAGGGAGGACTTCCAGGAGATATTGATTGAGGGCATGATGGTCTCCAATTAAGTCATCCGCTCTGCGCTGACTCCTCTCTCCTGGCGGCTCATGGTTATTGCTTGGCATTAATTTAAGACGTCATTCCTGTTTGCGCCTTACCTCTCTCAAACCGGAGGCGCAGCAGAGAGTCGCAAATTTGGCCTTCTCTGGATCGACGCTCTTCGGGACGCATGCGGATGAGGAGATAACCCGCATGAAGGCAGAAGTGGAGACATTGAAGGCCGTTGGTTTGGAGAAGCCAAAGGAACAACTGAAATCCTTCCGCCCGTTCCAGAGGAAATATGGGTCCCAGAAGCAAGGACAAGGTCATCAGGCTGGCCAGCAGCAACAACAGCAGCAGCAGCACCAGCAGCAGCACCAACGGCAGCCTTTCCAGAAGCGTCAGAGGGGTAGAGGCGGCCAGCAGTCCTCCTTGGCGAACAAGGGCCCGGCTGGGTCTAATCCCTGAGGTGCTACTTCCCCCTCGTCCGTTACCTGCTCCGGTGGGGGGAAGCATACAAAATTACCTGGCAGAGTGGAGAAAAATTACTCAGGACAAGTGGGTGCTGAATATTGTTTGCAATGGATACAGTCTTCGTTTTGTCAGCCCTCCTCCAGCAATTCCACCGGTTCGCTCGCAGTTCCAGCGGCACGAGCTCCAAGCGGAGGCCGATACCCTGTTAAGGAAAAGGGCGATAGAAGACGTCCCTCTGTCTCAAAGGGGAAAGGGTCTTTACTCAAGGTTCTTCCTGGTGCGCAAGAAGGACAAGAACGAGTTCAGGCCCATTCTGGATTTGCGACAAGCAAACAAATGGATTCACAGGGAGAAATTTTGCATGCTGTCTTTGCACCAGATTTATCCTCAGCTACAAAGAGGAGACTGGCTTTGCGCAATAGATCTACAGGATGCGTACTTCCATGTGCCCATTGCACGGAAACACTGGAGGTTCCTGCGCTTTCTAGTCAGCACAATCACTATCAGTACACCGTACTACCGTTTGGACTGAAGTCTGCACCCATTACTTTTTCAAAGTGCATGGTAGTGGTGGCAGCGCACCTGAGAAAGAACAAGGTGTTTGTCTACCCGTACGATTGGTTGATCAAAGCCTCCACCTTCCAGGAACGGCCGTTCTGTTGAACCAACTGGGGTTGCACATAAACATGTCCAAGTCTGTTCCGACTCCTGTCCAGTGCCTACAGTACTTGGGAGCCTCCATCGATACTCTTTCAGCAAGCGTGTCTCCTTCGGAGGAGCGACGCTTATCGATCCTTCGGAAGGCTCAGGCTCTCATAGCTGTTCCATCTACGACAGTGAGTACGGTGTCTTCTCTACTGGGGTCGATGGCCTCTTGCATCTTCCACACGCACGTCTCCACATGAGGCCGCTGCAGGCATGTAGGGAGGATCAGTGGGACCAGAAGCGGGGGAGCTGGGACGACAGGATCCGGCTGTCCCTTCACGCTCAACAGTCCCTGAGATGGTGGTGCTCAGCAGAGAATCTCCTCAAAGGGGTTCCATTCCACAAGGACATTCCCATTCAGACTATCGTCACGGATGCTTCTCTCCATGGCTGGGGAGCGCATTCAGACCATCTACAGATCCAGGGAACGTGGTCCCCGGCGGAATCCACGTATCACATCAATTTCCTGGAACTCAGAGCTGTTCACTTGGCACTGAAGGCCTTTCATCTGTCCTTCCAGACCAACTCCTTGTTTGTACAGACTGACAATACGACCATAATGTATTACCTCAACAAGCAGGGGGGCTCGATCGCGCACACTGTCAAAAGAAGCGCGGGCGATCTGGCACTGGCTGATAGCCAGAGGACTGACGATAACAGCTACCCATCTGCCAGGTGTTCAGAATGCTCAGGCGGACGCACTTAGCAGGCTGGTGCAAGAAAACAACGAGTGGGTTCTAAAGGACGAAGTGCTAGGAAACATCTTCGACAGGTGGGGCACTCCGGACGTAGATCTGTTCGTCACCGCCGAAAACAGAAAATGGCGAGACTTCGCCTCCAGGTATTACCAACCGGGGACTCTGGGGAACGCGCTATGGATCAGCTGGTCGAACAGCTTTCTGTACGCTTTTCCACCCATTCCCCTGATTCCGGTGGTACTCATCAAACTGTCTCAGTCCAGAGCACGGATGATCCTCATTGCTCCGGAGTGGCCCCGACAGTGGTGGTTCACGGACCTGCTTCACCGGTCTCTCCTACCCCACCTGCGGCTGCCATTTCGAAGGGGCAGATAGTGCACCCCAACCTCTCATCGTTGAGTTTGGCGGCATGGCTCCTGAGATAGTGCAATATGGACACCTGAATCTCCCTGACGATTGCATGAATATACTCAAGGAGGCTAAGAGACCTTCCACTAGGACTTCCTATGCCTACAAGTGGAAGAGGTTCTGCATCTGGTGCACTTCCAAGAACTATGGTCCGACGACCTGCAAGGAAGATGTCATTCTTCCATACCTATGCCTACAAGTGGAAGAGGTTCTGCATCTGGTGCACTTCCAAGAACTATGGTCCGACGACCTGCAAGGAAGATGTCATTCTTCCATACCTGTTGCATTTGGCACAGTCTGGCCTTAATTTGCATTCTATTAAGGTTCACCTCACAGCATTAACTGCGTATAGGAAATGCCCTTCACAGACATCTTTCTTCCAGATCCCTGTGATTAAAGATTTTTTGGAAGGATTGAAGAAAGTGTTTCCTGTTCGGCGTCCTTCACCTTCATGGGAGCTGAATGTAGTGCTGTCCAGGTTGATGAAGGAACCTTTTGAACCTATTCATAAGGCTTCACTGGGAGGCGGCTTTCCTCGTGGCCATTACATCGGACCGCAGGGTGAGTGGAATTCAGGCATTGTGTTGCCAAGAACCTTATACTGTGTTTCATGCTGCTAAGGTTGTGATGCGTACTCACCCTAAGTTCCTTCCTAAGGTGATTTCTGATTTCCATGTCAATCAGACTATAACTTTACATACGTCTTTCCAAAATCCTTCCACTCCAGCAGAAAGGTCTCTACAAAGAAGCGTCGTAGAAAACATAAATGTAAAGATCCAGTGTTGCAGACATAAAACACTACCTTAAACCATAAAGTTCTTAGGCATATTTAAAGTACCCCCTCAGAAAAAACATATGGTGTCGCTAAAAATGCCAGAAATAGTCTACGCCCCCAGGGTCCGACACTTAAGACAACTCAAGATCTAGATATAACAAGGAGCAAGATCTCATATGTAAAGTCAGTGGAATCGTACCCGGGTCCCAGAGCATTAAAAAGCATGAAATGATTTGAGATTTAATGATGCTGTGCCTGTTCCCACAGATATTACTGAATGCTATTGACGAAGCCTCAACAATAATTGTTTAAAGAAATAAATGTATCAGGCTTTTTTGAATATTGAATATACCATCAGCGCCCTGACGAAGGATGGTGCATTGAATTCCGAAAAACGCGTCGTCGTATTTGTGTTGTTCAAAGTTTCATGATGTTTATAATTGTTATGTATTGCCTTTGTGAAATTGTTTGTTTGATGATTAATTTTTTCTGTGTGGTTGTTGCTTTTATATATATATATATATATATATATATGTAATTTTGTTTTTTGTAGTTGACAATTACCTTGACTAAGTAGACTGCTTCGTCTATGCCTGAGACTCCTCTGAATTAAATGTTTGTGTATTTATTGAAATATTATCCAATATTAATTGAATGAAACTGAGGAACATTTTTGTAAAATAAAATGCAAAAAAAAACTTTTATACATATTTCTATAGTAGGGTGTTATTTTTTCTGTGGGTCAGCTCTGATATGAATATGTTATTAGAGGTTTAGTGCTCTATATTTGGTTGAATCCATCTTCATTCTTTAGCTCACTTCGCCACCTCAGTTCAGACCCAGCAGTATGCAAATCATTATTGACCTTGTGCCTCATGGGAAGAGTCTAACCCGAACTGCCAAGCCAGGTCTTCCCTTAACCAGGGACCGATTTCTGCGTAACACCCTTCATCAGTCAGGCTAGCTTGAATCCAGTGACCAAGTAAGCAAGGGACCCACGTCTGGGCATACCCTGCCAACTTAGGGCAAACAGAGCAAACACAAGGATATGATGGACGGAGCACTGAAACTTTTCAGACACTCACTCCCAGTCACAGATCTGGGTTGAAACCATCATCATTCTTTAGCTCACATTCCCACCTCAGTTCAGACCCAGCTATAGGCAAATCAATCTTGACCCTGTGCCTCACGGGAACAGTCCAGCCCGAACTGCCATGCCAGGACTTCCCTGAAGTGGAAACAAGCACAGGCACAGACTTTGCAGAAGACTGGCAGGATGACAAGACCAGGAGCAGCAGCTATCTAACCAGTTGCAGTCTCGGTTCCCAAAGCGAAGGTCATCAAAGTCCAAAGTGCCCAGATGGTCGAAGTTGTAGTGGTTGAAGTGGTTTCATATCTGAATCTATTCCCACGACGAATATGGGGCTCCACCCACAGGTAAGCCCTTAAGTACCCTAAGGAAAGAGCTGGGACGATTTAGGGATCCTTCCCAGAGGAGGAGCTGGACAGTGGGGAGGGAACTCCCATGTTCTTTGTCCAGTTTCATCCCAGAGCGGGAACCAACTGCTCCCTGAACAGGTATCAACTGAAGTATGCAAAGAGGGACTAAAGGCAGTCTAGTGGTGCTGGCAAGCGCCCCCACCCTGTCCCAATACACTAGTTCTGCCTAGGAGGTGGCCACATCTCCTTGTGACAGGAAACCTATTGTCCTGCCTTCCTCTGCTCGAGCTTGGCTCAGCAGCAGGAGGGCATAATCATATCTGTGGTCGGCAGCATCCATAGCTTGCTGTCTGGGTCTAGAAGACTAGTACTGGGAGCACTGAGGGCCTCCCGGGGGAGCTTTACAGTGCATGGAATCATACCTCCAACACCGTTTACAATGTTGGGGTATGATTCCAACATGTTTGATACCAAACATAACAGGGTTTGTTACAGCCAGTTTAGAGATAGCCATCACATAATGATGCGTGGCCACTCTATGTATCGTAATGCTGATGCACTTACAACCTGGGAGAATGGACTCCGAGGGTTGTAGGGGTGTCCTGCTCATGGAGGGGCATCCTCACACTTATAACCAAGCACCCTGCCTTAAGGATTCAAAGGCCTGCCTTAGGGGTGACTTAAAGGTTTTAAGTGCAGTGACCTCAGATATAAGGAATACTACATGTGTTGTAAGAGGTGCTAGCACCAGCTTATACTCGCTGCAATGGCAGGCCTGTAGTCACAATTTCAGTGGTCTCATGTGTGGCATAATAAAATCTGCAGCCCATGGGAGATCCCTGGTGTACTTATGGCCTGAGTACCTTCATACCATATACTAGGCACTTGCAAGGGTACACCAGTGGCCAATCTGGAGTGTACCTAAGTACTCACCATGTCCAGTTTCGGTGAGACACACAGAGACTGGGGTCCTGATTAGCAGAATCCCAGTCAGACTAGTCAGTGACCATAATGACACCAGCAAAAAGTGTGGGTCACCATGAAAGCCGATCCTGCTTTCCTAGAGAAGCTGTGCCACCAATATTTAGCACACTTCTAGCTGCCCCACAGAACCGCAGGGGGCTCTTTTTGGGTTACCACTGATGGGTGCCTCCCTGGTACCATCTGTCCCTTTAGGACTTTATCCTCACTATTGGGAACATACCAACCTGGATATAGTCTTTAATTCAAGCTTCATGAATCACACTGGATCCCAACGCCAGTGACAAAGCCACCGGTGTCTTAGAGTCATCGGTGCTGATGACCATGGAGGACCCAAAACCACACTGGTCCCGTGCTTGACCGATGTTGCGCTAAGAAATAACATAAGCGCAACCGGTTATCATACAGCTTAACCCCTTGTTCCTCTACCATGCGATAGCTGTCAGCAAAGGCTCCCATTATCTTTTTGATTCTCACTCTGGGCCTGTACCAGAGCACGGTGCACCCCCAGGATGCTTATGGTGATGGTTTGCTTACCCCTCATTACACCAAAATCCTGATACTTGAACTTAAACAATGGCAGTAGGCTTGACACTCTTGAGACAGAGCTTGACTTACCATGTGGGCTTCCAATGGAGTAGAGAGGGCCTCATTTGCATTGGTGGTTCGGAAGGCAGCTTAGGTTCTAGAATTACATTTCCTACCACCTGGACTGACAACAACCGAGCCCCTTCTGTCATTCTGTCATGCCTGTATAGATACTCTGATGAATATATGGTTGTAATCTCGACCAGTAAAGTGAATCCTAATTCATCCTCCACCCCATCTGAGAGAGAATCCAAAAGGTTTGATACCTTTGGCAAATGTATGTTTTCTTCAGTCTATTTGGCATTGCGGTCTGTAAAGACAGTGTCTCTTTTAGTCTGATACATTCATTTCCTTTGGGAAATGACCAGCGAGATCTTATTGAAAGTCTTGGAAGATCTTCAGGCCTTCTTGGCCCAGATCAGTTAGTACTTGTAAAGCAGGGCTATTCACCTCTGAAAGTACCCTGCTGCGGCTGTGTTGCTGGTCTCAGTCGAAAAGCCAGGTCTTGAGTCCCTTTCTTAAGTGTGGGAGACGTTCACAGGTGGTGTAGTAATTTGTTCCTGGACCTTTTGTTGGATACTTTTAACTGAAGATTACTTGCCTAGTGAATAATCCCTAGTCATCAGACTGGATCTGGAAGCTTTCATAGCAGTTCTGCTGCATGCTGCTGGGTGCTGTTGTGAGGCTCAATGGCAATCTCTTCCGGCTTATAAAGTGACAAGTGAAGCCACATATAAGCTTCTGCTATGTGCGCTTCACTAAGTTACTTTCTTTCTGTGCTTGCACATGTGGATCCGGAGCTACTCTCTGGTCGTTGACCACATTCTTTGACGCACAATTATGTAGTATGCAAGGGAAATATTGCCCCCTAAAACCACGGGGTTCAAACCGTGCAGAGATTGTCGCAAACAAATGTCTGTGACAGACTGTTGTATGATGGAGGCACGCATGGCTAAACCACGCGTGTGCCTCTACCACGCTGCCCAAACCATAAATGCGTCTTAACCATGCATGTCTTTACCACATATTTTTGTGGTAAAGGCATGAATGTTAAAGGGGTAGGCGTGGCTAAGGTCGCGACCCCCTCACCCGACCCCCCCACCCTCAGCTATAAACCCTTACTTGCCCTACCCCGTCCTGAGGTCCAGATACCCCGACCCCGCCCACCCCCTACGCTGTCCCTTAAACTGCCCCAATCCCTTCCACTGCCCTTAGACCTATAACCTTAACTTCTATTTTAAAAAAACCTCACCAACCCACCATGAATCCTAAAACAACTACATCACCATGCCCTGAGGCCTAAATCCCTGTCCTTTAACATATACCACCCGCTTTGCCCCCGCGCTGTCCCTAAAACTACCCCTACCCCTTTCACTGCCCCTAGGCCTAATACCCTAACCCCCAAATAAAAAACTACCCCGAACCTCCCCAGCCCTGAAAAGTACCCTGACCCTCCCCAGCCCTGAAAACGACCCGACCGCCCAGCTCTGAAAACGACCACAAGCCCTGAAAACGACCCCCCCAGCCCAGAATATGACCCGCCCCCCGTCCCCATGGTACCGAAAACAACCCCGCCCCCAACCCTACCCCACAACCCATACTAACTACCCCCCAAAAAAAACCTGGCCCCAGCTTACCTCCCCGCGCCCTCTCTTCCTGGCATCTTCCTGCTTCCGCCAACCTGCACCCAGCAGCTTGACCAACACTCCCCCGCCCTGTAAATGACCCGAGCCCCCCAGCCCTGAAGACTACCCTGATCCACTCCAGCCCTGAAAACGACCAGACCCCCTCCAGCCCTGAAAACAACCCCCCTCCAGCCCTGAAAACGACCCCCCTCCAGCCCTGAAAACGACCCCCCTCCAGCCCGTAAAACGACCCCCCCTCCAGCCCTGAAAATGACCCCCCTCCAGCCCTGAAAATGACCCCCTGCACCCCCGAAAACTAACCTGTTCACCCAGCCCTGAAAATGACCCCGTTCCCCCAGCCTGGAAACTATCCCGTCCCCCAGCCCGAAAACTACACCGTCCTCCCGTTCCCCTCCAGCCCCGAAAATTACACCCTCCCCAGCCCTGAAAACGACCGCCCCCCAACGCTGTCCTTAACCCTTAATCTACACTACCCTGACCCCCGCCCACCCCTACGCTGTCCCTAAAACTACCCCAACCCCTTCCACTACCCTTAGGCCTAAAACCATAACTTCTATTTTAAAAAGACTCCCCGACCCCCACTTCCCTTTAGACCTAAAACAATGACCTCACCCTCCCCATGCCCCAAGGCCTAAAACCATGTCCCTTACCATACCCTTCCCTGACCTCCTTTACCCCCTACTCTGTCCCTAAAACTACTCTTACCCCTTAGACTGCCCATAGGTCTTATAGCCTAACCCCCAATTAAAAAATCTACCCTGACCCTCTCCAGCCCTGAAAACTACCTGACCCTCCCCAGCCCTGAAAACAACCCGACCCTCCCAGCTCTGAAAACGATCCTGACCCTCCTCTAGCCCTAAAAACGATCCTGACCCTCCTCTAGCCCTAAAAACAACCGACCCCCCACCAACCTTAAAAACGTCCGACTCCCCCAAGGCCTGAAAATGAACCCCCACCCAGTCTAAATACTACCCCCCCCCCCTCCCGGGCCTAAAAACAATCCCGCCCCCGCCTGAAAACGATCCCCACCCCCTCCAGCCCTGAAAACGTTCCCCCTCCAGCCCTGAAAACGTTCCCCCTCCAGCCCTGAAACCCCCCCCCCTCCAGCCCTGAAAACACCCCCCCCCTCCAGCCCTGAAAACACCCCCCCTCCAGCCCTGAGCAAGACCCCCCTCCAGCCCAAAACGACCCCCCTCCAGCCCTGAAAATGACCCAGCCCTGAAAATGACCCCGTCCCTCCAGCCCTGAAAACCAACCCGCCCCAACCCTACCCCGAACCCATACAACCTACCTGCCTCCCCCAAATCCGGCCCCAGCTTACCTCCCCGCATCCTTTCTTCCTGCTACCGCCAAGCTGCAACCAGCAGCTAGACTCCACCCTCCCCCCCCCCCATCCCCCATCCCTGATAATGACCCTGTCCCCCCAGGCCTGCAAATAACCCTGTCCCCTCAGCCCTGAAAATGACCCCGTCCCCCGAGCCCTGAATATGACTTTGTCCCCCCAGCCCTGAATATGACCCTGTCCCCCAGCCCTGAATACTTCCCTGTCCCCCCAGCCCTGAATACTTCCCTGTCCCCCAGCCCTGAATATGACCCTGTCCCCCCAGCCCTGAATATGACCCTGTCCCCCAGCCCTGAATATGACCCTGTCCCCCAGCCCTGAATATGACCCTGTCCCCCCAGCCCTGAATATGACCCTGTCCCCCCAGCCCTGAATATGACCCTGTCCCCCCAGCCCTGAATATGACCCTGTCCCCCCAGCCCTGAATATGACCCTGTCCCCCCAGCCCTGAATATGACCCTGTCCCCCCAGCCCTGAATATGACCCTGTCCCCCAGCCCTGAAAACTACCGCGTCCCCCCAGCCCTGAAAACGACCGTGTCCCCCCAGCACTATAAACGACCCTGTCCCCCCAGCCCTGAAAATTACCCTGTTCCCCAGCCCTGAAAATTACCCTGTTCCCCAGCCCTGAAAATTACCCTGTTCCCCAGCCCTGAAAATGACCCTGTCCCCCCAGCCCTGAAAACGACCGTGTCCCCCCAGCCCTGAAAACAACTTTGTCCCCGAGCCCTGAAAACAACCTTCTCCCCCCCCCCCCCCCCGAGTCTTGAAAACGACCCGGTTTCAACACCCTTGAAAACGACCCCGTCCCCCAGCCCCAAAAATGACACAGCCCCCCTCCCCCCCCAGCCCTGGAAACGACCCCAACCCATACAAACTATCCCCCTTAATCCGGCCCCAGCTAACCTCTCTGCGTACTCTCTTCCTGGCATATTCCTGCTTCTGCCAAGCTGCAACCAGCAACTAGACCGCGCTTTGCATATACGTGGTTAAGCCAAGTGTGGCAGCGCTTGCGTAGTCTCATTACGCGTGGCTCTGCATACGTTGTTCCGACAGACCCTCACAAAGTCTTTTTGTGGTGCCCGGGGTTGGGCCACAACTCCAAGGTCTTTTGTGACTGCATCCAGTTGAACCCGAAGGCCATACAGGAACACAAAGCCAAACTGTACTTTGGCAAACACAAGAAGTACACAAGAAGTATGCTCTCCAGACCCTCCACCTTTCAGAGGTACTGTTTTGGCATTAATCTAAGGTGAGGAGTCCGTGATTAGAAGTATCCGGCAGAAGAACAAGTTTCTACGTTTGTTAACACTGCTTGCGGTTGTCAAAGGTGGTGTCCATATTACACTAACCCTGTCATGTCATCCACAATTCCACAGCTGGTATTTCATGTAACCTCCTTGCCCATTACCAATTGAAGGTGGTTTCCTGATTGTCTTCCTTTTCTTTCAGCAGCATGCAATTTCCTGTGTAGCTGCTTTGAGCCTATAGGCAAGTAAAATTCTATAGTATTTGGATATACCTTCTTAACATTGCTCTTTCAAAAAGTAGTGTCACTTCTGGTGTTGTGGGTATTGGGAAACACAACACTTAAATATGTCACAAAATGTATTTCCAGCAAAACTGTAGTATAGGGCATGACAACTATATCTACTCTATATTGCCCCACACTCATTCTAATAGTTTCCATTAGTACTTGACAGCATTATTCTTAATATTTTGTGTCCTGTTCCATTTTATCGTTATTTTGTATAGAGTTTCTTTATGCTGAATGCATGATGTTGTTTTTGTAAAGCGTTGGAAACAAACCCTGATCTATAGTTCCATATAATGCTTTTTCCAACTTTCAATTACAATCAATAGTCTACAGTGTTAACACACATATTTACTGTGTGATGTCTTTAACCCAAGCGGGCTAGGTGACCAACTGAGCATAAGTCATAATTCATCTCAATAGGGCCCACGTGGTCTTGTTTACATAATTTCTATTTTCAATCAGCCTCTTCCGACATACGCTTCAACAGTTCATTCCTCCAACTCAGCTGTCCAGCCATGAGCTGAAAAGCTCTCCCTGTCCTCCCGCAGCATGGAACTCACCAGCTGACACCAGGGCATTTTGGACTCCTGGTCCCTCAATAGTTATTGGGGACCTCATCCCCAACACCAGAAACGCCAGAATGCGCAGCTGCGAAGAGAGGTTTCAGAGGGGGCGGGCCAGCCACATGCTGAAAAGTGCTCCCTGTCCTCCCACAGCTATGGACACGTGCAGAAGAGATTATTTATGTGGAAGACCAACTGGCCACTCTTGTTACCCACACCCCTTCTAGGGTGTTACCAGATGAAACCTCAATCACGGGCCACACCGAGCCCGCCCTGCAGCCACCATCTGGTGCTTTTGAGACATCAATTAGGGTGGCCTCACATCCCTCTATTCAGGCATTGAGGACCAATCCCTTTGTTCCCACCCTACAAGTGAAAGCCAAAGAAGGCTGTTTCGTTGCCAGGTAATCCGATTTCAGGCTCTAAACATAGATAGAGAAAACCTAAGAATGTGCAAATACGAGATGACATTTTGGTGACACTGGTCAGCTTCAACAATGACCAACCAGATATTATTTTACAAATTCAGAACTCTTTATCCAGCCACCTCCACATGTATTATGGGTAGGGGAGGAAGGCAATAGGCTGTCGGTGTGGCTGAACCTCAAATAGTAACTACCTCTAATGTCCAGGACAATAGCAGGCGGAAAGAGGCATCACATTCCCTTAAGGTCACTCTGACAGTGGTCTGTATTACTTCTCCAATGGTGACTTTACAAATTGCCTCTGCCTTCTAAACCTTATGTTTGTGTTATGACTAATGTCCCTTTGCTTAATGAGGGAGTTGCAGAAGGCTATCAGGAACTGAAAAATAAAGTTGCTCATGGGTTCTCAAGTATATTTGGGGTTTTGCATTGTCAGTGGCATGAGGAGATTATGGTGCCTGGAGTTGATTGTAGTAGTGGATAAAGTAGGTTATGGAGACTGTTTTTTGGTGAACTTCAGAAATTCTTAGGGAGTTGATCAGATTTTGCCTACTTCTAGCTCCTCCCCTTTTAAGAACACTGAGATTACACTGTTCCCCCGGGTTATTTTTACCCTCATTAGAGGGTGGTCCTTAGGCCGTCAACTAGGGATGTGACTTCACAGGAGGCGAGAGGGCTGGCTTGTTCAGATATGGTGGCGACCCAGGTTGCCTCAGCTGTCCCGCTTTGTAACAGATTTGACCCTTTATCGGGCCTTAATGTGCTGGATTGACTACCCACATTAAATGCTAGGACAGAGGGACGCCTAAGGGGATAGAGGACAGGAAGTATAATACCTTGAGTATATTAAGCTGGAATGGTGCTGGGGGAAGGACCTTATTGGCTGAAGAAGCACATGGTTAACTTTCTTAAAACATTTTAGGTTATCTGCCTACAAGAGACCTGGGAAGACTTGGGGGCTTCCAGTTCGGATGGTTATGCAGCCTTTCATGTGCATGCAATACTCTCAGCCCATGGCAGAGCTAAGAGGGGGCTAGTGACCTTTGTGAGCCTAGGATTAAGATGTGATAAGGAAATTATTGGGCGCACAGCAACACATTTTTAGGGGTGCTTTTAACTTTTCTCCGCAATAATTTGTGCTAGTCCATGTTTGATTCGCCCACCTCAGATGAACCCTTAGAGAGGGAACTTATATCCTTTCTTTTGGCTCACTTCATTGCACCTAATGTCGTGCTTGCAGGGGATTTTAATTTGCACCCCTGCTGGGTATGTAGATTTAATGTAGGAGAGTAAGATTTATTTGTGGAGTTGGAGCAGTCTCATTTCATATATTATTGTCAAGGCGACACCTTAAATATATTTCTGTCTGAGTATAATCCTATTAACTTCCTGCCCAACTAAAAGTCCTATTCCCCTGATGTGGTACCTACATTTAAGGTTGGGGATTAGAGTTCGATTATTGCCTTCAGTTATGTTTCGGTTGGTCTTTTGTCTCTTTTAAATATTTTTAAAATAGTTTTAAATACTCAGTGATCACAATCCTCTTAAGGCAGAATTTAGGTGGTATAATTTAGAGAGGGTCAAACGAGTTGTATATAGAGACCCGCCTACTAGGGAACAAGGCCGCAGACTAAGCTGGCGGAAGATTATACCGGGGGATGTTCTTAGAAATTTGTTGCAATTGTGTAGAGGGAACTTTGAAGTTTGTCTTGAACAGGATCCCCCTGATCAGAATATTCTGGCCTCCTTTCTAAATATTTGCAAAGAAGTAAAATCAGCCCTTGCAAAGAGAGGGAGAAGGGTTTACCGATGCAGATATAAATGGTTTGATAAGAAATTCTCTAAGGCCCATAAAGATTTGATGATAGCTCTGCGCCACAAACTAAGATCTAAAGAGGCCGCAAGGAAGGCTGGATGCCAGTATACCATGTCTTGTATGTTGCGGAAGAAAGAGCTTAAAAAAGAAGCATGAGAACAGCTATTGTTTGCTTGTGAATCAAGAAATAGTTCAGATTTCTGGAAAGTTGTGAACCGATATTCACGGAGGTCGTAGTCTGCGACATGGTACGGGTTAGTCCAGCACAGGGATGGCTAACACACTTTGAGACAATTTATTCAGATAGTGTTTATATTGACCTACCCAGAGGTGTAGAATTGCATTTTGATGTTTAGCAAGTTGCAGAGGCTATTGAGGCCATGTCCTCTGGTAAAGCACCTGGTTCGGTCTGAGTCCCTGGGGGTCTTTTTAAATGTGCCATTTTTTAAGAAAGGTAATTGAGCAGACTCAGCTTGCTACTGGCCCATTTTATGCTGGCTGATGAGGTGAGGATTATTGACCGAGTAGTTTTAAAGCGATCACTGAATAGGCAGAGGCTGGGAAAGATCCTATTAGATGTCCAATATGGTTTTTGACCAGGGTTCGGACGATTGAGCAGAATTTGAAACTCCATTTAGTGATCTCAGAACATACTGTGGCCAAGAAGGAGTCGGTTCATCACGCCTTCATGGATATCAGCACAGCCTTCGACACAGTGGATAGATAGAAACTGTGGGCTGTGCTGGGGGACAATGGGGGAGTTGAGACTGCCCTTGTGTCTTTTTTGCGCAATTTGCATGCTGGACTGGAGGCGTCAGATATGGTCCCTCTGGGAAATGCACTATGCACTAAAAATGTAGGGTTGTATTTTAGCCCCAGTGCTTTTTATCTTGTAGGTCAACTCGCTGGAAAGGTGCAGAGATGTTCCACTAGCTGAGATTAGGCCGATTCCAGTATTATTGTACGCTCATGATACTATAGTTTGGCGCGTACCACTAATTGTCTGCAACTCTTGTTAGATTGCTTTTATGGATAATATGGGCCTAAAAACACATTTTTTAAAGTCTTATACTTATGGCGATAGGGCCCAAAAATGCCAAAACCAAGAAGTTTAAGATTAATGGTAATTTTATTGGCAATACTATTAAATGTTGTTACCTAGGCATCTGGCTGGACCAGAAGTTGAATTGGGATCCGTTGTTGAGAATTCATGTTCAGTCCTTTAATAGGGTTGCTCATAGTATTTGCAAGGCACTCAGGCCATACTCCTGTTGAATCCATATTGGACCTTTATAAACAGTGTCTCCCGGCTGTTTTTTTGGGGTCAGAAATTTGGGAGTACAAGTGTTGTCATTCAATGCAGGTAGCGGTACACAAGTTCCTGAGAAGGATTTTGAGATTGCTGTAGAGTGTCAATGGAGATAGTGCATTCAGAGGTAGGGGCTGATTTTCTTTCTGATTTTATTAAAGTCCCCCTCCTCCCCCCCCCCCCCCCCCCCCCATCCCATACTATTATGGCAGGCAGTCTGTTTGAAAAAGGAATTAGACCTCAACAGAATGATCTTAAAAGATTGTCTGACCCTCGAATATAGTTGGCCTATCCCTTGGTTGCACTATGTAAAAAGCACTTTGTGACTTGGGTAAATAATTTTTTTTTATTTTAGCCCGGAGCAAATTACTTGGTCCCATGCCAAGGAAGCTTTTCGAGCCACAATAAATGAAATAAGATCTCTTTTTTCTGGCAACTGTCTCTATTTAACTTTCTTGACAGAAAACGACCAGCATAGGTCGGTAAAATACCAGAATCACTTGGCATTCCCTAGATTCCAGTCCATAGAACTTGTCTTCCACAGCACCCGCAGACAATAATATTTTTTTCAAATCTTGTATTTTCAGTGATCTGACCATTGAAAACTCTGATTGCATTCCAAAGGATTGTTCTTAATAAGGATTTCACACAAGTGCGGCCAGCTCAGTTGTATTTGATATTTCTATCTAGTTTGCTTTTATGTATCATGGTTTTTAGCTGGGGCCTATCATTCTGAGTTGTGATATGTGAGCGAGCCATCATTTAAAGATGCTTTTAGATTGATGAATTTTATGACTTATATGTACTTTATGATTTTTTGTCGTTAAATCGCATAAAGCATTTGACTGACTACTCCACATCAGCATTTCAGTCCATAGTCGTTATGAGTCCAATTTTTCACTTTTTTCCTTTTAAATCATATACTCCAATCGGTTCATTCATTTTTGTTGAAACAAAATCCATCTGCAAAAGATACAAATTAAAACCAATAATGCTCAACCCCAACATGGTGCTCAGCGTCTGCAGCGGAAGAAGAGGCCTACTTCATCCAAGACTCCATCTTCGATTCCGAGCTGGAGATGGAACTTGCGTCCCATGAGGTTTCAGCCGGTCAAGGTGTCGTAAGTACCAAAGCCCCTTTGCCCCCAAAAAATCCCTCCACTAAACATAAGGCTTCTGGGCCACCACAGCCATCAGGCCATGGTAGGCCCTCTTACAGGTCCTGATACAGGGGATGGGAATGACACTCGTGGACAATCACCAGCAGGGTAAGTAACATCCATATATAACACTAGAGGATAAATGTACAACTAGACATATAATTGAATGGATCTAGTATTGTGGGATCTACTTGGGGGTAATTTACAGCGCCCATCAAAGAATATTTATAGCAAGGCAACCTCTCTTGGTGCCTATGTAAGTGACCATATCAGACCCAAACAGTTGTCAAGACGGAAGGTCCTGTGGGTGTCCTGCCAAAAAGAGAAATTGCCGCTTTCCAATACTCTCAGGAAACAAAGATTGCATAAGCTAAAACAAACACTTTTAGGGTCACTTAAGTGCTAGGGAACTGAGATAGCATGATCACTCAACATCATCAAGATAGCTACACTGACATGTCACTGTTTGAAACGGGACCTATGGTGCGCCAATCACAGCTCAAGAAACTGACCTGAAAAGGTTAGGACTCCATACGCCACAGTTTTGTTTAACCGCATGCGCGCTAGCGAAATTCCGCTCCTGTGCTGAGTTTTTTAAAACTGCACTTTACATGACGAGCTGGGCTCGTCATGAGCGTGCGAGGAGGCTACCTCATGACGAGCCCAGCTCGTCATGAGCGTCGAAGGGGTTAAAGTGTACAGGTGTAGCTAAAAGCACACTGGTGGGTGTGGGAGGGAAGGCCATTTAACACCCAAAGACAGCAGAGGACCCAATGTAACTGAGAGGAGTTGGCCTAACGGCTAAGGCGCTCGACCTCGGACCTGGGGATCTGGGTTCGAGCCTCGGTAACGACGCCAAAAACCTCCTGTGATTCTGGGCAAATCACTTAATCTCCCCGTGCCTAAAAAAAAAAAAAAAAAAATGAAAGTGTGTCCTAATGTAACGTAACTGGTGCTATGTAAAGCGCTCTGATACCTGATTCGGTTCGGGTCTAGTTCGCGCTATATAAAACTCTGCAAAAAAAAAAAACTGTTGCCAGAGCAGCAAAAACAAAGGGTCTGTCTCAGGGAAAGTAGAACCTGATATGGGTTAAGGTGGCCTGTGATTAGTGGGGGCCTCATATATTGTCTGGGACACGCTCTTGGGAAATGAATTTTTGTCTCTTTTCTTGTTATGGTTCCACATTTCAGCTTGTTAAAGCTGCTGGACTATGGAATAAAGCAGAATGTGTGCATGATCCTCACTTCTTGTCCTGATACAGCATTCGTCTTGAGTGTGTCAATATACTATAGAAGGCTCTGGCCTAGAAAACCTTGTAAGCTTGAAGGTATTGTTCCTTTCTAGAGTGCTCGTTTATATGTTATGTTCTTTACTTTTGCAGAAACAGGAGTTGTGCGCTGCCATATTGGAGTAATTTGTGTTTCTGGAAGTCCTAAGGGGATATTCTCTTTATTTTAGCAAGGGTACCAGTTACAAAATTGTAACTTAATGTGGTATTCCAAAACCCAATGGACTTCTCATTTAAGCTCATAGACCAATATAAATTCAAAACTGACATTGAGCTCTAAAAATTGTTAGTAAAACAAACTGCCTTTTAGTTTATATTGTTGCACCTAATGCCTTGAAGTGGGATTGCATAGGTTCAAGAGGATGATTATTTGCTAGACAACATTACTGGTCTTATTCATTGATGTCTAAATTATAGTACTAAGAGTATTTTAGCTTTTCATCAAAGTTGTTTAATTTTCAAAAAACCTGCTAAGTGATCTTTCACTTGAAAGCCAAATATTAAGGTATCACTATTCCTTCATTTCGTGATCATCAGTGCTTTAAATAACTATTTATTAAACTTTGTTTTTCCACTTTCACTTATTTGAAATTGTTTTCTTTCAGGGATCAAAATGTGAAGTTCAGGTGAAAAATGGAGGTTTATATGAAGGAGTTTTTAAAACCTACAGCCCTAAGGTATTATCCAAGTCTGCTTTTCTGTTACTGTTTTTTCCATGTGATCCATTCATACTGCATCTTGCTTACTTATGATGTGCCTGCTATACGCATGCTAAATAATTTGATTTGATTACCTTTTTCAGCTATCTTTTGAAAATGCCCATGACATTGATGTAATAGAATATTCTCTGCTGTCTTTGTAGTGAACAACATGTTTCCGAAATAGTAGGTTGTGAGCGTTTTTTTGTGAGTGAATACATATAAACTCTGCCTGTTTTTCTCATATTTTCAACTTCTGTGAATTTTGAGCAATTGCTGTATTGAGTCTGGAAAAGTATGTCCTAAAGGGTTGAATCTAAAATCTTTGTTGACTGTTACTACATAGATGATTTAATTTACAAGGAATCTGTCTAGCCTCACCCATTCTCTTACACAAGTTCTACACCACCTTAGGTTTCTTTTTCTAGCACTGATTGGTGTGGTGAAGAGTATCCGTGATGATAGTGGGGTGGAGAAATGTACTCTTGTTGAGAGGTTTTACTGGAGTGTGGTGGTGGCAAACTTTCTTAAATTACTTGGAGAGCTACTTCATTTGCTTGTGTTGTTCCTTTTGGGTTGGTGAGTAGGGTAGAAGTTCAAAAGTGATGGATGAGTAGATAGACCAGCCCACCTGACCTGGGTTGGCAGACCAGGTTGGTTGTATCTGGGCAGACATAGTTCAAGTGTTTCATTTGTTGTGTGTTTGGAGAGTGGTTTCAAAGGTGTCTTTCATGTGCTTTGCTGGGATTTTAAAGTCTGTAAAAGCTTTTCCTCGCACAGGTGATGGCTGTTGGTTATTTGGTGATGAAATTGCCATTAGGAGGACAATACATGTAATGGAAGGTGACTTTAATAAAAAATCTTTTTATTGTATCATGGTACAGGTAACAAACATAAGTCCAGTTATGTCTTATTAAAACTGAAAACCTGATGCTTACAGGTTGGGTGTGCGTCTTACAAGGATATAAACCACATTTTTTTACAATGCGGCAGGGTACCTGTGGGGTTGCTATGCACCTCTGCAGTCATCAGTCTCTTAGTGACACAAGGTGACTATGTTGATGACCAGAAGTGGCAGGAGCGGAGTTATGATTTGATGATTAGTTGATGGGCATGCCAATTGTTAGTTTGTTGAGGTGCATGCCACTTGTTGGTTTGTCTTCGTGTTGGATGATGATTTCTTGAAGGGCCATGATGTCAAGGATGTGGAAAACATTTTGATGAGTGCCAGATTTGTGTGATAAGAATGGCATCAAGATTGCGTGTGGTGTAAAGGACTGAGATGGACAACTGTAGCGTTGCTTTTAGCATGTGGTGCTATGAAAGATTGCCAAGGGAGGAAGTGCAGGGTATGTTTAGGTTGGATGGCATATGAATGGAACTGGGAGGGCTGTCTGCATAGATGTGTGATGGTGTGAGGAAATACTAGATGAAATGTTGGTTGTTCCTTGTAAGTATGTGGTGTAAGGTAACTTCCATCTGTTTTGAATTTTGCTCCTTTTCTGTGGCATATCTTATCTGAAAAATGGAGTGGATCACAGTTTGTAGGATCAGAATGCATCAAACGTTTAGACCGCACAATGTATTTTGAAGGTACAGAAAAGGAGTAGCTTCCCAGTTTTGATAAGGATAAGTATTTTGAACCCCCCTTAAAAGACTAGTGGAGATTTACCAGTCAACCCAGGGCCCACTGCGCCTGGTGCAACATCAAGGGTAGATCTTATTAAACATAGAAAATCAAGCAAGATTTCTACCCTATAGGACAGGTTCATTGTGTTACAACAGTGACCATTGAAGTGAAGCAGGTGACCTTAAGCTCAGAAAGGTAAATGGAATAATATGAAGCAGACTTCCTAGTAGTGGAGTTACATCTTTTATTCCAAGCCTCTCCTACCCAAAAAAACAACAACAAAAACACCACCCTTAAATGTTTTGGTGCACAGGGCAACAAGGTACTTTCACTTCTCTGCAAGAGTAGTAAGGAATAAATGTTTTAATTGAGACACTCCTAAAACAAATGTCTTGCAACCCCATTTTGGTTCATTTAGGTTCAGATTTTGTGATTACGCAAGATTCCTGAAGCAATTTAAATCTTAACAGGACCTATTATATGTGAGGAAAGTGCCCCCAGGCAAGCTATTCATACTAACAGCAGCTAGTATGATCTGTTGGTCACCAGGGTGGCAGTTGGTAAATAGAGCAAGAGACTAGAGACTAGAGGCTATAGGCAGACCATGTTCTACCAATGGAACTTATAACATAGTGTTAAGTAAATTAGGTTTCAGCAAGATGAAACAGATAAGTTACTTAAGCAGCTCACTATAGCCTTACAGGAGCAAATCCAAAACCGCTATTCAAAACTGAACAATAACTGAACTAACATTGGGTGGGCTCTATCTTGTCCCCTTTAGCAGAATCTCAAGGGACAACTAAAACCACATCAGAATATCAGCTGAACTTGTTCCAGGCTACTCAGTGCATTAGTCCATGCTCTAAGCAGACCATACAAAGAATGCCCTGAATTTGTACCACATCATATCCAGTTGAAAAAAATCTTCAAGGTCTGGGAAAGACCGAGCTTGGAATTGTTTGCAATGGATCAGAACCGGAAAGGTCGTTAGTATGCCAACAGGCAACCTCTGCCGGAATCTTAGGGATTTGCGTTTTCAATAGCCTGGGCAGGAATATTTGCTTACTCTTTTTTCCTCTTTGCCTTTAATCACAACAGTAATGCGCAGCATAAAGGAGCCATCCTGGGTGATATTAATAGCTCCTTAGTGGCCAAAGCAGTATTGTTCACAGAGTTCCTATTCATATCAGAACAACCAAGCATACAGATGCCAGGTCTTCCTAATCTTTGTTATCTCAACAAAGGGAAAGTTCTTCATCTAGACCCAACATCTCTACAATTATCAGCATGGCAGCTGAGCAAAATTAATTTTACTGCTTAGAAATTCCAGACGACTGTAGAAAATCCTAGCTAAAGCTAGAGCCATCTTTATAAGTAAATCCAATAGAGCCAGGTAGAAACATTTCTGTATTTGATGCACCCATCGAAATCTGCACCCATTCTCTTTGGTATCACAAAGTTTTACTGTACCTTTAAGACTAGTCCCATACAGGTTTTACTCATTCATCAGTGAGAGTCCATGCGGGAGCTATGCCAAAATACAGACTGGTGCAAAATCAACCTTCTCCATTAAAATTGTAAAATAATTCCTTACAGCACTGTCAGTGTTTCCACCATTCAAACCACTCCCAAGTCCTTGGCAACTTTATAAAGTAGTTTCTCAGCTTATTAAAAGTCTATTTGAAATTATACTAAAGTGCACATAAAATTTCTGTCATGGAAACTTACATTTGTATTACCATTAACATCTCCGAGAAGAGTGAGTGAAACTCAGGCCTTTACAGTAAAAGAACTGCTACAGCTCCATAAAAACTGTTTTATACCTTATGTGCCATTGGATTTTCATTTGAATGAACCTAGAATCCTTACAACTATCTGTAAAAAATCCTAACACTGCAGCAGAAAAGATCTTTCATACTCTAGACGTTAAGCAATTTCTGATACTTTACAACCAAATAAGTACATTCAGATATTCTTATAAATTGTTTAAAGCCTACGCTGCCCCTAGGAGAGAGCAGTCTTTATCAAAACAATCTACAGGTCTCTGGGTGTCTGCTACCATTATGTAGTGTCACTACAAGGCTGGTCATCCTTTAAAACCAAGAATCTCCGTGCATTCAGCCAGAAGTGTGTCAGCTTCAACAGCTTTGTTCGCTGGAGTGTCATTAACAGACATTTGTCGTGCAGCAACCTGGAATAACACGCACACATTCAATTGGCATTATTGCCTTGAGTCTGCAGTGGAAAGAGATGCTGAGGTTGAACAGGAGGTTCTGCGCCATCTATTTCACTAATGTGTGCGCTCTTTAAATTGCTTCCCACCTACTACATGCATGGCTACTCTTTTATATTACTGCTTGCTACTCTGATGCAAGCATGTGAATCTAAGAAAGATCAATTCCCTTCAGATGCTCACCTAATACTAATATTAATTCACGCTACTGCTCAACAA
Organism: Lissotriton helveticus; assembly: GCF_964261635.1. NCBI lineage: Eukaryota > Metazoa > Chordata > Amphibia > Caudata > Salamandridae > Lissotriton > Lissotriton helveticus. The sequence goes on from NC_136072.1 coordinate 1,033,236,807, forward strand.
AATGAGGTTTTACGGTCTCTCAGTGTATGATCATGAGGCTGATTATCTCTGATTGGTTGAAGTTTGGGTCTTTTTAAGTGATGTGACCAGGTTACTAAATAGTCTGTTTTAGATCTGGGATTACATTAACTTAGAAGGGGCATGAGGGCACACTGAATCACATCCCAGCTGAGTTCGCCCCTTTGCATTATGGTGAATGCAGTTCACAATTAGCGCTTATTTGAATATCAGTAGTAATATTTCACCAAATCTGGTGACGGTAGTGCTGTTGATCTCTAGACATGTGTTTCTGAATTTTATTCTTCATCAGTAGAGCTAAACAAATTCTTATTCGGGGTTGCTGAGAATACTGCCACAGTCCTCTCGGGACTCAGTACCTCTCAAAGGCGCATCTCTAAAAGCTTGTCAACTCACTGGTTCAAGGGAGGAGCTACTAACTATTCTCCCCTTCTTTGAGCTAGGGGCCACCATAACCATGAGCTGGCGACTTTTCTTTTTTGGCCTCATTCGCCTTGGAAAGAAAAACAGACAGATAAATGTTCTCTGTGGTCCTCCTTAACAAAGCACCAGCCAGAGATCTTTGTTTTGAGCAAAGGATGGGTCACTTTACACACAATTTCTGCAACCGTGTTTAGTTCCGTTAGACACAGCCATCTGTGAAGCCAACATCAGAGTAGTGAAGTAATGCGGTATAAAGGCCTAATCATAGGACTGAATTCGATCAGAGGATTTAACCAATTTTCATAAGGAACCCAAAATTCATTCCTCTTACTTTCTGACACCCTATCTAACCGGATTGTATATTTAATAGATATCATCCAGTCCACCTTGGTCAGGGGAGTCGTCTTTATCCAGTTTTTACAAATATCTCTACGAGCAAGCAACATCAATAAAAAAACCAACATTCTCCTATTGATTGGAAAAGATTCATAAGATTCCGGGACCCGCAAAAAACAAGAATTTTGCTTACCTGAAGTGTCTCACCGAGTATCACAGACCTACAATTACTTGCTTCTCTCCAGAAACCTTGGTTCTCTAAACACTCCATGGAACATGTGAATGTCACCGCCATTTCCTGGCCACATTTTGGACGTTTCAGCGTGGGACCTTTCCCTAGTTTGGACAATCTAAGCGGAGTCCAATAAACCCCGTGAAGACAGAAAATGTGGTTCCTCCTTAAATTTGCGGCACACCCCGTGGAATATAGAATGTTACAAGCTACTGACCATAGGTCTTCCAACTGCATCCTTGGCAAGCTTTTGCCCCACAGGTCCATTGGTAGTCTAAAGTCGCCATCCGACAGGTCCAATGACGACTTTTCTTTGTTGGGGGTGGGGTTGACCCGCTGTTATGAGATACTTTGGAAATCAAGAGGATCGTTGGAGACTCAAGGAGCGTGGACCGGCTTGAGATCATTTCTTTGTTACACTGTTGCATGCGGGCCACGGGTCAAATAAAACACCCTCTTCGTCAGCATCCTCCATTGCGCTACTCAGAGTGGACTTTGTCACAGACTGCCTCAGCATTAATAATTTTGCTGTTCAACACGACATTAGCAGATTCTACTGGCTTGGAGCTTTCCTCCAGGCGCTTGAGCAAGTTTCTGCTTGCTCATGTCAATATCTCCTTAATAGTCGAGAGCAAACCAAGTCTCTTATCTTGGGTCCTGGGACAGAGTTTCAAAAATCAAAGAGGCTGAGCCCAGCCCATCCTCAGTTGGTCGCAGATGGGCATACGTCCAGTGCTGTGGGAATGCCTGGCAGGAGAACCCAGTGAGAAATGCTGGCTGCTGGAGTCCCCGAAGCACCGACAACACCAATGATGACAGGGAACGCAATGGGCTGTCATGGAGGTCTGCCTGCGTCCAGCGCTGCGGCAGGCCTTCCCTCTGATATGCACCTCACACACGGTCAAAAATCACTGCCGATCGCCTCCTGGTGGGAGCGCGCAGTGAGGAAAGCTGGATGCTGGAGTTCCTGAAGCACCGGCAACAACAATTATGACAGGGCAGGCAACGGGCTGTAATGGAGGTCTGCCTGCGTGGATGCAAAATTATTTATTTATTCTCCTTTTTTGATTTGAAAAAGTAAATCCAGTTGACTAAATTAACAAACAAAAAGTTTGACTGAAAGCACTACTGAACTACCCCTTTTAGGTCTCTGCTCTCAACAGGGTGCATGCGCTGTCTCGAACTGAGACATGTATCTACTTGAGGGCTTACAGCCCCCCCATAGGCTTTCCATTTGCTGGCACCATCATCTCTCCATTTTTTGTTCTCCCCATTTGCGAAGGTCATGCATACGTCTTGTTTTTTCCGGTGTTTAGCCCTCCCCGACACACATCACCCATCTACTTTTAAACCTACTCAAAGGCCATTATTATCCATTCTTTCTGGACTACTTTATAAATAGGTTGACTTGTCCCAGGAAATAAACACAGTCATAGAGAGCAATGTGAGCACCGCACTATAATACACACAAACAAGAGAATAAGAATCTTTGGGTAAAAACACTACCATATAGTACACTTGGGATATCATATTACTCTAGGTAAAATACTCCACTAGCATATGAGCACAATATGTTTGTGTTCCGAATTCGCGGACTAATTACACTGGAGTGTTTTGAATCCACGGACTACTGCATGCTGAGCGTGCAGGTGTACAGATCGTGAAGCCTAGTGAAAACATGGCTACCTACCCAAAGGCGACTAGTGGTGCTGCAAGCTCCTCTGGATCCACTAGCTTTGGGAGTAAGAATAATGTGTAAAATGTTTTGTACGAACCCTTAAACTTTTTAAACCTTTCACTCCGCGTTCTTCTACGTATGCTATTGCTGCGAGGCGGTCATAAAATAAAGGATAGTGCCATGAAAACTCGTTAAATAACGTTATGAGACGCTTTTATTGCCCGACTAAATAGACAACATTACATCAACCTCAGTCAAATAAAAGCCTGATTCAGCCTCGCCAGGATTCTTATCTGTGACTTTGAACTCGCACACAGATGAGTGCTGCAGTCCATTCACTGAATGGTCATACCAGTTCACTTACAAATTACAAAACCGTTTAATTATCATACCTGAAGGTCTAAATCTATGAGACAAGAAAGCATGGGCACCGGTGCTCCAGGCTTTTCTCCTCTATGTTATGTTATTTAAATTTGTAAGGCACACAGCTAACCCAGGTAGGAAGGAAAAGAAATAGTGAGTTACTGATTAAATCGCCATGTTTTTACTCTTCTACGGAAACTTCCAAAAACGGTTTCCTCGCCTATAGAGATAGGAAGAGAATACCATAAGGAGAGACCCAGAAAGAAAAAGGACCTGCCGCCCTTCCTTGTAAGTTTGATTCTGGGGGTAACAAACTTGAACTGTCCAGCAGAACGCAGAAGACGAGGAGGTGTATAAAGTTGGATTAACGATTGCAAGTAATGTGGGGCTGTTCCAGATTTGATTTTAAACATAAAGCACAAGGCTTTAAATTTAACACGATTCTCCACTTTAAGCCAGTGAAGGTTGCGAAGAGAGTCTGTAGCTGACACCGTCCTTGGGACCTGACACTTTTGCACCACCTGCAGCCGACATACTATTGTTTTGTTAGGTCCAGTTCCCCGCAAGGGCACTCTGTTTAGAAATGTCATTACGCCGTACATTGGTTCCGGTCTTCCATATAGGGATTCATAATATTGCCCTAAAGCTGCATTTATCTCACCAGGGGCATAAAGTTGTATATCATCTCTCTAACAGACCTGGGTATAAGGTGTCCCCCGGGACTCTGGCTGAATAAGCCTTGCATGTAGTTTACCAAGTCTACCCTCTTCATGTGCCCTAGCCATGTATGCTTTGTAGTTGTGGTGTTATAAAGATCCCTGGCCTCACTAAGCCTAGACTGTATGTTCATCTGCCCCCAATACATTATTTAAATCAGGCAGCTTAACATCCAGGTCACCCCCACTGACTGAGCCATGCAGTGTCCCTTCACCACTACCTTGAATGACTCCCATTCAACTGCTACGGACGAGGCAGCACCTTGATTATGAGCAAAATAATCTGTAATGATGTTCACCAATGTGTTTCTAAAGCATGCATCGTTAAGTGATGGGGTAAATCTCCATGTCTGAATCTCTAGATAGTCTCTGATAGATCGAAGCTTCAGGAGGAGCAGACTGTGGTCAGACACCGTATGGCCCAGGTCCAAGCTTCAGGAGGAGCAGACTGTGGTCAGACACCGTACGGCCCAGTTACTCAGTGTGCGTCACCCTTTGGCTAAACCTGGGGGAGCAAATAAACCTATCCAACCAGGTATGTAGGTGATGTATGTGAGAGTAGTAGAAGTCCCGGTCTAGCCCGCAGTGCACCCTCCAGATGTCTGCCACATCCCAGCGCTCCATCCAATTCCTGAAGCCCTCCAAGATTCTATGTGCAAGTGCCCCTTGCAAAGGGGTTGGGTGAAGCAGTCCAGTACAACGTCCACCACGCAGTTATAATCTCCCCCACTAGGAAATTATTAGCAGCCATTGAGGCCAGTTGGGTGGATAAAGTTTGTAAAAACTCCATCTGGTCTTGGTATAGGGCGTAGATAATTTCCAACGTAATGGCTTAGTCAAGCAGTCTACCTCTCAATGAGACATAACGCCCTTCTTTGTCGATCACAGCATGTGTGTGCTCAAAAGGTGTTCCTGCCCTAATCTATATAAGTGCACCCCTGGCGAACATTGAGTATGTGGTCACAAAGCTTCTGATTTAATTTATACTGCTTGTTGTTTTCCCTCATAAATAATGTTAAAGCTGTGATCTGCAGCCTGGTTTAACAGCATTTTGTTTTGCCAGTGTGGTTGCTCAATGGTAAACATTTGATGCGATTTGTGTTTACCCCAGTATATGTTGCAGTGTTAACTGATGGTTCCAATTAATTAGTGTAGAAAAACAAACATTAACACAATGAAAGGACAAAGGCATCCCTAATCATGAACACATCTTGTTTTTTTGCATGGTTTATTATAAGATGAGGAAGAAATGGATCCGCCCACAATTTAAAAGACTGGGATTTACGAGACATTAAGAAGCTTTAAGAGTAATGAAAAGAGACACCATGCTTTACATAATCTTTGCCCTGAGCAAATATTTGCTAGTGGTAGGATTTGCACGTGGCAAAGTGGGCTTTAAATTTTAATGACACTGCAATGGAGGACCAAATCCCCATCAAAGAACCAAGTACTGTATGTTGTTTATTATCATGATAATAAGTTTGAGGCATGTGGACTGCTGAATTCATATCTTAGCATAGATCGCTGTGTCCGGATGTTTACACCTTGTTGTCTTGGAAGAGTCTTCGAAGTATCACGAGATAGGTGACTCCTCCCCTGGACTACAGTGCGCATGGGCATCTTCTCCATCTTCAGATTGTTTTTTTCCGCCATTGGGTTCGTATGCACTCGACAGCTACAACTTCGGGACCGAAGTTTTCCAACTTTCTAACGCTAAAACCTTCTACATTCGACGGTATAGTTTCCGCTCGGTATCCCTCGACTCAACAAAACTTCCATTTCTCTTTGGTCGTCGTTGCGGGCCGTTGGGCCTTTTCGATGCCACGTGGACCTCCTGCTGATGGAAAGGACCCCGTTTAAAAAATGCCTAGAGTGTGGAGCCAAATTTCCACACAGCGACAAGCATAGAGTATGCAATAGGTGCCTATCTCTGGAGCACAACGAAGAATACAGTCCTGCTTGTGCTCTGTTCCGGTCCAAAAAGACTATCCGGAACCGAAGAGCTGCTAGTCTAGAAATGCAGCGGCAGGCACCAGAACCGAAAAACATTTTCGACGATGAACATGAACTCCCAGAGGCGGAGGGCTCTTAAGATCTCGAAATAGTCACCGTAGAGGACCAGTCAGACTCCGATGACCAGATCACACCAGGGCAAACCGGGAGTACCAAAGCCCCTTCCCCGCCTCCACCTCCACACAAGGCTCCGGTCAAAGCATCGCCTAAAAGCCTTAGCCGCGACCGAAATACCGCTTCAGAAGCCCCGCCTTCCGGCTCGGCACCGAAGACCACACCCAAGCCTTCCGGTACCCCGATACCTAGCAAAGCCACTCAACCCAAAAAGGTCGTCGACCCCAGTAAGGCCGTCGATCCGAACACTGGCGTCGAGCCAAAAAAGGTCATCGAGCCAAAAAAGGTCATAGAACCGAAGAAGGTCGCTGAGCCGAAGAAGGTCGCCGAGCCGAAGAAGGTCGCCGAGCCGAAGAAGGTCGCCGAGCCGAAGAAGGTCGCCGAGCCGAAGAAGGTCGCCGAGCCGAAGAAGGTCGCCGAGCCGAAGAAGGTCGCCGAGCCGAAGAAGGTCGCCGAGCCGAAACAGGTCGCCGAGCCGAAACAGGTCGCCGAGCCGAAACAGGTCGCCGAGCCGAAACAGGTCGCCGAGCCGAAACAGGTCGCCGAGCCGAAACAGGTCGCCGAGCCGAAACAGGCCGTCGCGCCGAAACAGGCCGTCGCGCCGAAACAGGCCGTCGCGCCGAAACAGGCCGTCGAGCTGAAACAGGCCGTCGAGCCGAAACAGGCCGTCGAGCCAAAAAAGGCAGTCGAGTTAGAGAAGGCTTCACATCATAAAGACGTCTAGCCTAAAGAGACACTCGACCCGAAAAAATCCGTCCAGCTGAAAAAGACAAAATCTTTCGCACCACAGCCATGGACAGAGGAGGAAGAACTCTTTCACCCAGATCCACAACAAAGACTGTATATAGACCCTGAGACAGGACATATAGTCTACAATAAAAACAAAAGAAGACTGGACATTGAAGCCCCTTCTCCTGTTCCTCCTGAGAAAAAGGACTTTGGCACATCTCCTTCAAGACCTTACACACCTCCTTCTTTCACTCCCAACATGCCTTATGTTCCAATTCTCCTTCACTTGTAGATTATGATCAGGAAGAAGACATGGGGGAAGATCCTCAGGATGATTTTATACCACCTGGCGATCCGGGGAACCCAGATGATACATGGAGTGACCATAATGATCCTGATGACAGATTATACACAACCCATACCCGATCCCACTCCATACCCCACAAAGCCATCTCCTACTGACGACACTGTCGCTTTTAACCAACTAGTGGACAGAGCAGCTCAGTATCATGGTGTACACATGCACACTGACCTTATAGTGGAGGATTTCCTATTTAACACCTTCCCAACATCAGAGAAGAGTGTACGTGTACTCCCTATGCTAAAAGGGGTACTAAAGCACGCACAAGACATCTTTAAAGACCCAGCCAGGGCGCGTGTTCTCAATCCAAGGATTGAAAAAAGAATATAAACCGGCCCCTACAGACCCCTCATATATCAGGTCTCAGCTACTACTAGACTCCCTAGTTGTGTCTAGGAAAAGAGCAAACTCACAAACGGGTGATGCTCCCCCTCCTGACAAGGAGTCAAAATTTTTAGACGCATCAGGGAAAGGAGTGGCCTCTCAGGCAGCAAATACCTGGAGGATTGCCAATACACAAGCTCTCCTAGCACGCTATGACAGAGCACATTATGACGAACTGGAGGGATTATTACAACACTTAACAGAACCCTATAAGGCAAAAGCAAACGACCTAATACAAGAAGGGAAATTCATCACTAACGCATCCATGAAATGCACCCTTGATGTAGCTGATACAGCCGCTAGGTCTGTCAACACTAGTGTACTGCTACGCCGGCATGCCTGGCTTCGCATTTCAGGTTTTAAAAATGAAGTGCAATCTACCATACTCAATCAACCTATTAACCAAGATTTCTTATTTGGCCATGCTTAGAAAAGATGAAAAAAGATACTGACACTGCTAAGTCCATGGGTGCACTTCAATTTCAACAGTCTAGGAGCTCTTTTCGTCGCTCATCCTTTCAAGGCTCAGGCAGAGGCAACACATCACAAACATCTTCATCATTCAAAAGCACTACACAAGGCACCTTTAATAGAGGCTCCAATAGAGGAGGTTATAGAGGAAACAATAACCAGGGCAGAGGATGTGGTAATAACACCCGCGCCTCCACCGCCACCAAACAGTGACTTTCTCTCACTCCCTCCAGACCACTTAACACCAGTCGGAGGAATATTAACACAATTCCTACCAGTCTGGAATGCCATTACTACAGACAGGTGGGTGAGACAAATTATCCAGTATGGTTACTGCCTGGAACTCTCTTCTACTCCACCCAACATACCACCCAAGCACCGTCCAATGTCCAAAGAACACATCATGCTGTTACAACAGGAGGTGAAATCAATGCTAGAAAAAGGTGCCATAGAGCCAGTCCCATTAGATCATCAAGGGACAGGGGTATACTCTCTATACTTCATTATATTATTGGACCTCAGACCTTTGAACCAATATATTCACTCAGATCATTTCCATATGATCACTCTACAACTGGTACTCCCACTACTCCAGCAAGGTGACTTCTTTGCAACATTAGACCTCAAGGATGCATACTTTCACATACCCATACATCCAGCTCACAGGAAATTCCTCCGGTTCACAATAGAAGGTCAGCACTATCAATTCAAAGTCCTCCCCTTCGGGGTAACCACCACAAAATGCCTAGCAGTAGTGGCAGCACATCTCAGAAGGCAACACATCCATGTGTTCCCCTACCTCGACGATTGGCTCATAAAAGCCAACTCGCATGTACAGTGTGCCAGCCATACCTCTCAGACAATCCAGCTACTGCACAATCTAGGATTTTCAATAAATTACCCAAAATCACATCTGCAACCCTCCCACATAAAGCAATATCTGGGAGAAACGATAGACACCTCAGTAGCAAAGGCATATCCAAACCCTGGCAGGATATCTCTCATTCAAAAATTTCAGCCACAACACTCCCTGCCAGCTCGAGTGTTCATGCAGCTCATAGGTATGATGGCCTCCTGCATATTCATCGTCTCTCATACTCAGCATCAAATGCGTCCTTTACAAGAATGCCTAGCACTCCAGTGGAACCAAGCTCAAGGACAACTAAAAGACCTAGTGTTGGTAGACAGTCGCACTTGCTGCTCTCTGCAGTGGTGGAACCCACAAAACCATTCCAAAGGGCGACTGTTCCAAGAGCCGGTTTCACAGGTAGTATTAACAGCGGACGCATCACTGACAGGTTGGGGAGCCCATCTCCTTCAATATACAGTCCAAGGTCTCTGGACAGTCAAACAAAAGACTCTACATATAAACCACTTAGAGTTACTACCAGTATTCCTAGCAATGAGAGCTTTTCAAAAATACTTGCGCAACAAGTTTCTTAATCTGGACGGACAACATGACAGCCATGTACTACATCCAAAAACAGGGGGGCACACACTCTCTGCAACTATCTCACGTAGCACAGAGCATATGGAGGTGGGTGATTCCTCAGAGCATTTATCTCCTGGCAGAACACCTACCAGGTATAGACAACCAGATAGCAGACTTACTAAGCCGACACAGTCAGCAAATACACGAATGGGAGATTCATCCTCAAGTTCTCCAACCATTCTTCCAGAAGTGGGGACATCCAGACATAGATCTGTTTGCCACAAACGAAAACTCAAAATGCCCGTCCTTCGCTGCCATGTTCCCACACCCGTTGTCACAAGGCAATGCGATATGGATGAACTGGTCAGGCAGATTTGCGTACGCTTTTCCACCAACCCCAATGATTCCATTAGTGGCACGCAAGCTAAGGCAACAGTCACTCATAATGATCCTGGTTGCTCCCACATGGGCAAGACAAACATGGTACACAACGCTCCTAGAACTCTCAGTAGTTCCTCACCAAAGACTGTGCCTCTCGCCACAACTGCTAACGCAGAAACATGGAGAAATCAGGCACCCAGATCCCAATCAGATGAACCTAGCGATCTGGCTCCTGAAGTATAGCAGCATATCTTCAGAACAGACAACACGTGTCCCTATTCAGAATCCCACCTATCAAAGCTTTTTTGGAAGGACTTAAAAGAATTATCCCTCCAAAGCATCCACCCTCTCCAGTCTGGAACTTAAACATAGTACTTACCAGACTCATGGGACCTCCCTTCGAACCACTCCATTCATGTGAACTACAATTCTTAACATGGAAGGTGGCATTTTTAATTGCTATTACCTCCCTCAGGCGAGTGAGTGAGCTACAGGCACTTACCATTCAGGAACCTTTCATGCAAATTCACCACAATAAAGAATGCTTCGTACAAACCCTAAATTTATGCCAAAAGTTATATCCACTTTCCACATCAATCAGTCCATAGAATTGCCAGTTTTCTTTCAAAACCCGCAATCTGTGGCTGAAAGAGCCCTACACACACACTAGAAGTTAGAAGAGCTCTCTTATATTACGTTGACAGAACAAAATCATTCAGGAAGACAAAGCAACTATTTGTCGCTTTTTCACCACAACATAAGGGTAATCCCATTTCCAAAGCAGGAATAGCCAGATGGATAGTTAAGTGCATTCAAATATGCTATCAAAAAGCAAAGCGCACTTTAACAGTTCCCCCTAAAGTACACTCAACGTGTAAAATGGGGGCATCCATGGCTTTCCTAGGAAATATTTCCTTAGAAGACATATGTAGGACAGCTACATGGTCTACCATACACACTTTCACAAAGCACTACTGTGTTGACGTGCAAGCCAAACAACAAGCTGCTGTAGGCCAGGCTGTCCTTAAAACTCTATTTCAAACCACTGCAGCTGATACAGGCGACCACCGCTAGAGGAGAAACTGCTATACAGTCTATGCTAAGATATGAATTCAGCAGCCCACATGCCTCGAACGGCAAATGCTACTTACCAGTATGCATCTGTTCTTGGCATGTAGGGCTGCTGACATTCATATACCCGCCCTCCTCCCCGGTGCCTGTCACAGCTGCATGGTTACCTTCATTACATACATTTACATGGTCATCTCTTACTTTCCTATACTCCATCTTTGCCACAATGGCGAAAAACAATCTGAAGATGCCCATACGCACTGTAGTCCAGGGGAGGAGGCACCTATTTTGTGATACTTCGAAGACTCTTCCAAGACAACAAGGTGCAAACATCCGGACCCAACACTAGGCGGCGATCTATGCTAAGATATGAATGTCAGCAGCCCTACATGCCAAGAACAGATGCATACTGGTAAGTAGCATTTGCCTTATCTATGTACATATTTTATATGTTTAAGAAAAGTAATTCATGAAATGTCATTTTAAAAAACACTTGTAATGGTTTTTAACAGCAATAAAAGTTATATTTAATCATTAACTTTCTTTGATTTTAGTGCGATTTGGTGCTTGATGCAGCTCATAAAAAAACTACAGAATCCGGTGTGGGTCCAAAACGAGAAGATATTGTAGAGAGTATTCTTTTCAAGTCTTCTGATTTTGTTGTTGTGCACTTTAAAGACATGGATGTCAGTTATGCAAAAAGAGGTATGTTGTTTTCCATTATTTAAACATTTGTTCCTTAAACCATTCACACAAATAGTTTATATTATTTCCCACGTGAATTTAAGCAATGCTAATATATTCTATACAGTGATTTTGGTGGCAAATCGGGGAGAGACATTGTTACTCATTTCTGTTTCTGCTTTTTGCAGTTATACTTCATGTTGTGTAAACATACCTTTAATATTTCTTTTTATTAATGTAAGAGGCTCAATCCATGGTACATAAGTCACCTAGCACAAGAGCCAAATTGGTACCTGTGCAGTTTGTACAATAAATCGACACTAGGTTAGCAATACAGTGACCACTTGACAATAAATTCCAAGATCACTAAATAATGACTACATCAGCATTGTGAAAGTGGACACATTGACTCACATTCAGGGAAGCACTGTCACAGGGACAAGTGAGAATATATACATTTTGCCATGAAAGAACACTAAGCCTATAAGGCAGAGACAGTTATAGGGGATGTGTATCAATCGATCAAAGCTTTTTTAGATTATCATTAAATCATAAAATCACATACAAAAAACAGATAAAATATACAAGTAAAGGTTTATAGAAGCACATTTATTATAGTGTGGCATACTGAGGAAAGGTAATGTTAGGCTGTCGCACATTGTTTTTTAAAAAGCACCCCACTGCATAGCAAATCACTGGATTACACAGCATTCGCAAGAAATGTTAAGCAGGTTTATACTTCTAAAACAGATATGCCTTAAGAGCAGTAAGAAGATATTGCCGTTTGATAGATTCATAATACTTGTAAACAGCAACAAAATGAAGGGGGATGTTTCGTCGCACAGGCAAATTAAAATAGATGCTGATTTGAATTGACCCATTGGGAAGCAAGGGTAGCTCCTCATAATGCCCAGGTAAAATTTTGTTAGAAGTGACTTATCCCAAACGTTTTACCCATGATCAAGAAAGGTTCCATGCCCTCAGATGTCGGGATGATGGCATAATCATGCATGGTAGATTTCGCCTTGTCCCTCCCATCTCTGTTAGCATTGTAGAACATTAGAAATAGCCCATATGTTATCCCTCTTAGTTGAGAAGGGGATCAATATCCATCTGGTAGACCAGTGGCTTTAATTCTAAACATAATACACTAAAGGACCCTGACAAAAGGGGAATAATACCACCTTCCTCTAATAAATCAGAGAAAAAAGTCTCTCTATAACTCTAGAAACTTAATTTTAAAAAGGAATTGAGATTGCCAACATGGGAATAGTTAACTCGCATAGCCTAGTCAGATATTTGTAAATATTTATTTAAGTCAACATAAAATCTTTTTTTTTTTTTTGCATGTAATATAATAACAGTCTGTTTTCAACAAATACATAATTTTCTTTACAGAAAACAAATAGCAATAAATGCAATTGTGAATTTGCCCCTACAATAACTCATGAATCCTTAAGAGAACAAAGACAGAACTAAAAAAGCATTCCGGTCAATCTATTTGACTCGTATGCTTCAGTCACACACATTCAACTAACATACTCAAAATACAGACAAGTTAAAATCGGGAACAATAAGCTCTTGCGCTGAGAGCTGAGCTATTGCTCCATTGGGCTCTGGGGTGGTATTAACTTGCGGGCGACCACTTTTTTTTTAATGCTGAAGTGTGCTGGAAACAGAGATTTCAATAGAATGAAAACAAATCAAGACTTTACTTGGTGATGCACAAATTATACGTATTCACAGAAACCTGATTTCAACACACTATCAATGGAGTGCTATACACTATATAGATTTATCAGTAAACCTTTGTCTGTGCAATGTTAGTGCCTATTTCAATGGAAAATTTGCTGTCCGTAAATGACAGTGTGCTACCACACAAAGCTTGAGTTATATTAAAAAAAGTACCCCTCTTGTTGATTAAAGGTAGGTGGGTTATGAAAGTTTGTCATTCTGAAAAGTGGATTGTGGATTCTAAAAGGTTTGGAAACCACTGCTCTAAGATCATTCGTGGTGCGCGAGAGCAAAACTGCATCGTCTACATAGAGTTAGGGCTTCAATGGTTAGTTTGAATCTTTGGCAAGTCTTTACCATTTGAGATTAAAAATTTATTCAAGTCGATAATATATAAAAGAAACCGAATTGGGGCCACACCACAGCCTTGACCAACCCCACAGACTAAGCCAAGAGGCTCAGTGCATTGTCCCTCAGTCACGGTGATAGTGGATGCTTCTACTGTAGGTTAGAAATGGCATCTGGACCAGGTAAAAATCGTTAACTTCTGGCATCAGATGGATCCACAAAATCAAATTAATTGTTTGAAGCTATGCTCCATCCACTTTATGAACGCTTTCCTTCCAGCAAGAAAATGTCAAATTAGGTGCTGATAGAAAAAACGAATGTCTTATGGAACTGCAGTAAAAAGAGTGATGTGGGCGTTCATGCCTTATGTCTGGAGGCTCTGAGGCTACATCATTGGTTGGAAATCAGTTGCATCTCCTTGATGGCAATTCACTTGATGGAATCCCTCAACATAAGAGTAGAGTAGACAAACTGCGCAGGTGTCATCATCACTGATCTTGAGTGGCATCTACACCCAGAAGTAGTGCAGGGTATCCTCGCCCCATGATGCACACCTTTAGTAGATGTCTTTGCTATTTCCAAAATCACTTGATTTTCCATGATTCTGCACAGTGGCGGCTGGTGACATTTGAATGTGGTGAGGCGTTCTAAGGACAAGGTCCGCCTTTCTTCCGAAAGTAGTGTCATCCTTTCATGTGTAGCTATCCATCAGCCTGTAGACTTACTTCTCCCCACTGCATCCCTCTTAGGGCAATAAGGGCTACACTGGTTGGATCAAAAAAACAATATGAAAGAGAGGGTCTCAGGGGAAAATTCTATACAGACCAGCTTGCATCCTATCCCCCAATCTAAGTAGCAAAAAAACACACAAGGGATGCTAAGGGTCTAAAGATTATATTCACTCAATAAGTAGTGTGGATAGATGATGAATGTTAGAAAGGAGAGAGAACTACGTGAGAAAGTGTAAAAAGATCTAAAAAGATACCCATCAGCCCACCTATCGGCGGAATCTCATCCTCTGGGTTTTTGTTGAAAACTGGTATCTGCTAGGTACCTCTCTGATATGTAGAGGAATACTAGCCTCAGATCCACCAGTGAGAGAGAGCCAACAGGATACGTTGAGAGGGTTGAGGGGAAAGAAGGTTGCAGTGCAGGAAAAAGTTGTGGGGTAGTGAAGGTGGTGAATTAAAATTGCCTAGTATGATGTCGAAGTCATTACTTTATTGGAAAGAGACCATCATAGTGGCAAAGTTAAAAGCAGTGTGAAGATAGCATGTAAAGTAAATATCACTATCAGATGTCATCTGATAGTGATATTTACTTTACATGCTACATAATGTTGTAAATCTGATCCCTACTGTACCTTTAAAATTGCGTTGTCTTCACCTATGCCTCAATTCTATTAAAGTAAATATCACTATCAGATGACATCTGATAGTGATATTTACTTTACATGCGATCTTCACACTGCTTTTAACTTTGCCACTATGATGGTCTCTTTCCAATAAAGTAATGACTTCGACATCATACTAGGCAATTTTAATTCACCACCTTCACTACCCCACAACTTTTTCCTGCACTGCAACCTTCTTTCCCCTCAACCCTCTCAACGTATCCTGTTGGCTCTCTCTCACTGGTGGATCTGAGGCTAGTATTCCTCTACATATCAGAGAGGTACCTAGCAGATACCAGTTTTCAACAAAAACCCAGAGGATGAGATTCCGTCTACACTGGTTGGATTCTTGGTAGACCCTAAGTTTGTACACTATTAGGACTAATGATAATATAGTAGATAAACAGATGTCAGTGTGCTGGGCTGGCACCAGTGTACTTCTCTGTTGTCTTGTGTAAAGGCAGGACAGAGTCTCGACAGGCTAATCGTGTTCTTGCCAGTGCTCCGTCTGACAGCTGGGGAGATCAACAAGGTGAGGAATCTGCAGTTAGAGTATCCACAGAAAGTGTTACCAGAGGTAAGTTACTTAGTCTTTTATTGTTTTAAGACTTTTAAGAGGTACAAGGCAGATTCACGGTACAGGGGTATACACCTCTCAGAATAACAGTAACATGACTCCTAATCCACAAGCCCTGACTATCATAAGGTGAGTGACATTCCAAAGCCGCAATGTACTGTAGTATTTCCAGAGGGTGGAGCTCTAGGGTATAACAATAATCAGTGAAACACCAAACAGAGCATACCCAACATACCACCCCGAATCTCCGATTCAAGGGTCTTTATGCTGACGCATCACCCTCCTAGAAGTGTAAGACTTCAAGGTTTCTTTGTCTCATCCCAACAGAACTATAATAATACTGGATCACCCCAGTCTTGTGTCCCAATCGTCCCACCGTTTCTAAAGAGTCAAGCCATTGGCATGCAGTGTATATCTAAGAATGTCAAGGGGGATTAGGGTGGGTGGTTGTCATCCTTGATGATATTTTTAAATTGTTTGAGGAGCATATCCCAGGCTTGATCATTAAGGTACTTTTGCAAACCTGCCTTCTCCTCCCTCTGAAGTAATGTACATTCCTCCCTACCCCGAGAGGCAATTGCCCTAGCCCACACCTGCAGGGACAGGATCGTGGGTAGCTTCCAGTACTTAGTAAAGGTAGGTTTTGCCAATACAGGGCCAAGTCTCAGAATTTAAGAGCTGGTCTTTCCAGCTCAGGTCGAGGAAATAGGCCCAAGAGCACTTCCCCAGGTGAACGAGGCATGGGAAGCCCAGTCTTAGCGCCAATCAGTGGCAATAATTGAGACCAGAATGTGTGCATTTTAGAGCAGGGCCAGAGCATACGGAGAAGGTCCGCTTCTGGGAGGGAACACCAGGGACAGTATGCGTTTGATTTGCGGAAGGACGTATCTATAGATGCCTGGGTGAGTAGGGCCTATTCAAAACATTATATTGGATATATGTGAATCAAGCCCCTCTAGAAAACCTATGAGGGTTTTCAAGCACCCTGGTCCTCTGAGTCATGGAAGGATCTGGCAAGGTCCGCCTACCTAATGGTTCAAAATGATAGGCGAGACCTATCAGACTGATGCTAAACTGCTCTATAAAGCCACTGAGGAACTGTCCGAGCAGGAGATCATTCAAAAAGACCATCCATATAAGTAGTCGGTGAAAGCCCTGTTTTGTATAGGCTACAATCAGATAACCAGCAGGTTATTCCCTGCAACTGTGGGGTTAAGTAATATCATACAAAATCTGGCAGACTTCGCCTTCCCTCATCTACCGAGAGTTTCAGTCAGTGGTGGCTCCTCCCCTATGGTGGCTTTTAAGCAGTGCCAAGTAGAAACATAAAATGATAACTTAGAGTTATTATCATTTTATACTTCTGCGGGTGGGCGGGGCTGCTTTGCTCTCGGAGCAGGGGAGGAGTGGTTTGCCCACTCCTAAGTATGCAGTGACTGTTTGGTTGGTCCTCTTGGGCCGCCTAGGCCAGTCATGCACACTTTATCCGTTCTCCATGCAGGCTGCATTACATCCTGCATGAAGAACATGCCCACCCCTCCATCCCCTGGTTGAGCGCTGTGTCGCGGCGCTCAGACCAGTCACAACGCTGCCTGCTTGGTGTTCCTGGAGTCAGACGCAGGAGAGCAGGCACAGAGACGCAGGACCTGGCCTCGAGGTTTTTTTGTATTTTTAATTCAAACCCCCTCACGCCCACCCACGCGAGCTATGCCAGGCGCCACTGGTTTCAGTGTAGCAAGTGAAATCCTAGCGTCGTCCGGATCCCCATGGTAATGTAACTAGGGAGGAGTCCAGTTGTCTAAAGAAAAAACTTTGAAGGATGAGGGGAAGGTTTACAAAATAGGGGTAACACCACTATTTTCACCAGACCAGCACAGCCATTCACTAACCGGGGCAAGGATGATCAGAAGGTTAAATGTTAGCGGAGTGTTTGCAATGCCCTGCCCAAGTTCCAATCACGGAAATCCCCTGGCGTATGATCATTGTTAATACCCATGTATCGAAATGTAGTGGGTGCCATTTCCAGCTGTGGCTGTAACCTGAAGGGCATGGGGTTGCATGTTTTTTGACTGTGTGCTGCATTTAGAATTTGCTGGTTTTAGGACTCAGTGCACTTTGCTACTGCTGACTAGTGCTAAAGTGGAAGTGCTCCCTGTAGGAGAGTGGGGTCTGCAATCCCATGGCCACCCCAGATTTTTGCTTTTTGCTTCACTGATTTACGACTTTCCCTGGCTGTGGGCCTGCTAATCAGACCCACAGCCTAGCTGTTCTCTCTCTAAATTACAACCATGTACCTTAGGTGCATTTTACCAATTGGTACTGGGCCACCTTATCAGTCCCTGTACAGCATACCTTAGGTATCCAGGGCATAGGTGTACCCAGGGCCTACCAGGGGCTGAAGCATGTATTATGCCACCCCTGGCTGGCCACCCAAACAGACACAACTGGCTGCACGACAGCTGGGGCAAGGTGGTGTAATCACCCTTTGCTTTAGATATAGTATACCTATATCTAAACCTAAAATGGACACATATATTCCTATCAGTCACTCCTATGGCAGGCCTTATCAATCCTGAAGGCAGAGTGCTTGGAATTATGTGAGATGGTGCTCTGGCATGAGCTGAGCCCGTTTGCAGCTTGCGGAACCAAGTCCAAATAGCTGTTCCATGATAACGCTATACCATATACTCTTAAGTGCATTATAATCCTCGTGGTTAAATGCTAACTTTGGTATAGCATTATCAAAACATGTCGAGTAAGGTGTCATACGAATTGGAATACTAACCCCTCGCCAATTCTGGCGACGGGGTTAGCATTCCACCCTTCTAGAGGGACACAACATGTATGTAACTGTGAACCCCGGTTAAAGTCAGACACAGCCTCAGCTCCACAAAATGGATGCTGCCACCGAGACACAAGTCTGCCCTCCTGCTGCTGGGAGTCCTTCCTGCAACGGAGGCCTGGACAAAGGGTTTCCTGTCAGGGGCGGTGCTAGCACCATCCCAGACAGGATTTTGTGTATCCCAGGTAGGCAGGGCTGAAAGGAAGGTGACTGCAAGTGGCACCCCGGTGCTCACTGTGCATATGCCGGCTCAAACCAGTTCCTGGGGCACACCAGCCCCTGAGCTGGGGAGAGACCGGACAAAGGAGAGGGGTGTAACCACCCCCCTCCTGGTCCCACCCATAGGGCAGGACCTAGTCGCGTGCCAGCCCCTTTTCTTAGGATAAAGGTAGGAGCAGGCCCCCTTCCCAAATTAGATCATTCTGAATCTTGAACTACTTTCCACGAAAGGAACTCTTGACTTTTCTGAAGACTCTCCCTTGTGGCTAAGGAGTAGCCACCCTGCACCAGCAGGCACCATCGAAGCTCTTGCGGTTTGCTGCACGTCCATCCTCCGGATCAAGACTGCCCAGCTCGACGAGACCCGGATTCCCTGCCATCTCTGACCTCTACCTACATCATCCAGCCCAGCTGAGATTCGTGGGTGTGACGAGACCCGTGGGACCGGCCATCTTCAAGACCTGCACGACGCTTCACCAGCACGACCCCCGAGAGACCCTCGAGTAAGTGCACTGGGGTTTGAGAAGCCCTGACCCTAAGCAGCTCCAGCACCGAAGTCCAGCCTCCCAGCATCCACAAGATCTGCGTGGGGCCCTTCTGCTTCTTTGCTGCTTGCCACGTTGTCCGGTCACTTGCCCGTTGGCTAGTGACCCTCTTGACGACGTACCACGACGTTTTCACCGCTGGTCTAGGTCCCCTAGACTGGCCCTTGCTTCTTGTCCAACAGGAAGTGCCCTGGACCCTCCTGGTCCACTCCAGACGCCATCTTGACTCCACCGCGTGGGCTTGCCTTTGCCAAGGTTTGTTGCTCAAATCCTGAGTCCAGCATCGCCGACAGCCTCGTGGGACAGCTCGCACCTCCAGCCTGGACGCCGACAACGCCTCCTAGCCCGTGTGACTGCAGAGTCCAGCGTCGCCCACTCACCTGGTCGAGGTGACTTCATCCGGTGCCATCCTGGTGCCCACATAATCACTGGCTAGTGATTAAGAACTACGTCCCCTCTGCTTTCAGGTCGTCTCCTTCACTGATCCAGCCTTGGATCACACCGAACTTCTTCACTGGTCGCCTGCCAGCAACTCCTTCTTTCAGGCTCCATAGACTTCAACGAGGATTCCCGACGTCTTTTGAACCCTATGCAGCCGCGGCCCCTGGGCTAGGTAACTTGAGTATTTCGGTACTCCAGCACAGGTTCACTATGCAAGTGTCCAGATCCTTTGTCGTTTTTAGTCTACATAGTCGGATTCGTCCGGAAACAGTAACTTTAGAAACGCTAGCATCCATAGACTTCTTCCCGCATCCCGCGTGAGAGTGCACACTCTGCACCCGATCTCCCTAGGCCTCCTGCTCCTAACCTTAGGGTTCAGTAGTGTAGTCCTAGCGATCCGGAAGCCTCTGGATCTTGTTACCTACCTGCTAGTATTTTGCATTCCACTTTTTGTGTATATGGTTTTTTGTGCCCCTCTGGCATTTGTGTAAATTGTGCAACTTGAAGTATTTTCTAAGAGTTTTGTATTGTGCTTAGCTCCCTGACTCATAAAGAGTTCAGGGTAGACTTGTTATTAATAAATATCCTATATTTTTATAACAACTTGTGTGGTGTCCTTTCACTTGGTGTTCAAGGGGTATATGTGATGGTAAAACGGCTGGCTTAACACGCCCTCTAGAGTTTAGCCTAAAGACTGCTCTTGTCCACGCTACTAGGATAGCTGGTCTAATAAGGTTGACTTACAACCAATCATCAATAAGGGTTGTTTGGTATGATACAAAGTGATCACTAGAATAGTGAGCACTATATATCAGGCCAACTTCTCACACTCCCTGTGTACATTGTATTGGTGATTGGTCTAGCCATGTTTGGCATATTTGATTTCCTAGTAAGTCCCCAGTAAAGTGCACCAGGTGTGCCCAGGGCCTGTAAATCAAATGCTACTAGAGGACCTGCAAAAGAAACAAATGATGGATGGAATGCTGCACAATGCAAACATTCACCCCCAGTCACACAGATCTGGGTTTAATCCATAGTTATTTTGCTCACCCCACCACCCCAGTTTGGACACAGCCACATGCAAATCAGTCTTGACCCTGCTCCACATGGCAACAGTCCAGCCTGAACTGCCAATCCAGGTCCTCCCTGGACCGGAAACAAGCACCCTGGGACCTGTATCGGGGCATCACCCCTCATTAGCCAGGCTACTTGAATCTGGTGGCGCAGTGAGCACTGGACTCATGTCTGGGCATACCTTTCCGACTTAGGGCAGCAAAAGGAACAAATGATCGACGGAATGCTGAACAATGCAAACATTCACCCCAGTTGCACATATCTGGGTGTAATCCATCATTCCTTTGCTCAGCACACTACCCCAGTACAGATTCAGCCATATGCAAATCAGTTTGGACCCTGCTCCACGTGGGAATAGTCCAACCCGAACTGCCGAGCTGGATCCTCCCTGGGCCGGAAAGAAGCAGTGAGCATGCAGCACTGATCATGCTATCCACATGAGTAGCCTGGCAAACTTGTCTCAGACCTGCCACCGCAGTGTCGGTGTGTGCAGTTTTAAACTGCCATTTCGACTTGGCAAATGCACCCACTTGCCAGGCCCAAACCATCCCCTTTACTACATGTAAGTCACCTGTAATGTAGGCCCAATGCAGTCCTATGGGCAGGGTGTCGACTATTTAAAATGTAGGGAATGTACTGTTGTGTTTTACATGTCCTAATAGTGAAATACTGCTAATTTTGTTTTTCACTATTGTAAGGACTATCTCTCCCATAGGGTAACATGGAGATTGCCTTGAAATATCTTTAATTGGAATTTCACATTGGAAGCATTAGAGATTTGGAGCTCGGGGTCTCAGAACTCACAATTTAGTTTTTAAATTGCATGTTTGAAAAATCCACTTTTAGAAAGTGGGCATTTTCGTGCTTAACCATTCTATGCCTCTGCCCGTCTGTATAATACATGTCTGGGTTGGCTGACAGTTGAGCTTTTCTGCATTCACTCTAGACAGTCACACAAAGAAAGGTGAGGTGTTTCTTGCATATCATGATGGCCCATCACCAGGCTGATGGGCCGTCCTGAGCTAGAGTGGTGGGAGGAGTTGTCTCTGACACTTGAACAGGGCTCTGTCTGTCCTCACACAAAGCTGTCTCCACATCCCTGTAGTGTGTCTGGAGCCAGGTCAGGTTCTTGTGCACTACAAAGACTTTTCTTTGAAGCTTGCCTACTTCAAAGGCAGAAAGGAGTATGAGTATTGGACCTCTGACACCCTAAAATCTGAACACTTCTGGACTTAGTGCATTCTGTCAGAAATAAGAGCGGGATGCTTTAGGAGAGACTCCCACTCTGCCTGTTGCTATGTTGTGCTGTTCTCCAAGGGCTTGTTCGTGCTTTCCTCCTGTTAAGAAGTTGGGCCATCAAAGCCTTCACCTACCAGTGCTGAGAGCCCTGCCTTGCCAAGTGGTGCCAAATCCAGTTCCTTGGCTCTTGGTAGTGTAACCTGGTAATCTAAATAGAAAATCGACGCATTGATTGCTGCACGAGATCGACGCATTACCTCTGCCTGCAACAAAGCATGGTTCCCGATCAGCGCATCGACCACTGCTTTCACCGCAGGCCCCAGCTCGCCGTCACACCGCAGCAGAAAAATCGCCACAGCGTGAGGCTCGAGCACCGTGCCACCAACGTCCGTGACACCCGCTCTGAATAAGCAACTGGTCGGCGTCTGTGCAGTCAATGCAGCACCGACTTGGCGGTTGTGCAGTCAACGCAACACCTGCATCACCGCTGCCGTATCAACGCAGTGCGTCTGGATTTTTGACGCTGATATTTCAACACCACAGTAAGGAACCGAGGCCGCATGTTCGGATATTGACGCATCACCTCCCTTTCCAGGAAGGAACCGAAGCATTATCTCCCCTGCTTAGCAGTAAGTAACCGATGCATCATCTCCTCCGGCAGTAAGGAATCAATGCATCACCTCCCCTGTGGAGTAAGGAACCGATGCATAGCTTTGCTTTTCAGGCACTTAACCTCCCCTTTGCCTGCTTCTTCTTCGATTTTGCACCCATCCATGGTACTTTATGCTAAAAGAAACATCCATTGATTTCTATGGACTAAACTTGCCTAATCTTGAAAAGTGATATCTGGACTTGTGTATTGTGGTTTTTTGTTATTTTGCTCTTGTTTTACATTTTCTGAGCTGGTGTTGACTCAGTTTGTAGTGTTTTCACTGTGTTACTGTGTGTATGAGTACAAATGCTTTACACCTTGTCTCTGAGATAAGCCTAACTGCTCATGCCAAACTATCATGGGGGTGAGCAGGGGTTATCTAAGCTGTGCGACTCCTTTACCCTTTACTAGAGTGAGTGTCCCTACTTGAACAGGTTTCAAACCACTGCAGACTAAAGACCCCATTTCTGACAGTCTCAGACCTGATATAGAAGCAATCTGAGAAGATCTGAGCAATGTCAGATATGTCAACACTGTTTTCTGATGGATATATATGCCTGTGGATTCCTCACCCTATGAATATCCCCTGCACCAGCATTCTGCAGAATTTTTCCTAGCTCTCCACGCTGACGAGGTTGTCACAATTCCATGGCACCGCATGCGGCTCCGCATGACGTCACTGGAGCCATAAGAGGACTACGTCGGTGTGATCAAGTCAGTTCTCCGGTATTGGGGTATCTTTCATAGATTCAGATGCCTAAATCATTCCCTGTCGTCTGAGTGGGAGTCCCACGGTACATAAAGAAAAGCAATAATTATGCACATAATAACTATTACATAGGTAACATAGAACCAGGAAGTAAAGTAGCCAGAAACCTCGAGGAATAAAACTTCCACATTTATGACTTGTCCAAGTCATTATATACAGTCCAAACTGCAGCCAATCAGGCAACAGCACCCTCCAGAATGTTCTCCTCTGAGCCTCAGGCTCTCAGATATTCTATTGCACGTCATGTGAAGGGAGTCTCCCTGAGCTCTGCTCAGTTCTTTTCTATTTCTTCAGGAATTTTCTTCATTTCAGGATGTCTTCATCTAAGAAATCTCTGTCGACCTTGTTAGTCTTGTGGGAGGCTCCGGCTGTTTTCTGAGGATCCCCACAAGAAGTGCATTTATTGCCTGTGTCTTGATCCCTAGGTGAGAGACTGCAAGATCTGTAGGACCTTCCCTCAAAAAACTCTCAGACAGAAAAGGACGTCTACTTCTGTGGCTACAGAAGATTAAGAATCAAGACAACCCCTTATCTGATGTGTGGAGTGTTTACTCAGGCTCAACAATGTCCTCTAGGAAGAGGATTGCTGAGGAGGATTTGTCTTCTCCTGGGGCTAAGGTGTAGAGAAAACAGCAACCTCTAGTGTTGCTGAATTGCCTTCCACCTCAAAAAAGGCTCCTCCACCTTCTAAAAGTAAGCCTCTGCCTACTACGCCCCCGAGAAAAACTGCGAAGTCTCTGGCTTCAAAACTGCGAAGTCTCTGGCTTCAAGACTTTCTGAGAAGGTGTTGAACGTGCATGCGTACAGTCTGTCTGCAGTTCTCCGCCGACCACGAGTGAAGACCGGTTTGCCACTTTCGAACGCGCACTGCCCATCATTCTGCAGTCTCCAGTTTCCGAGGCAGGGAGCGTTGGGGGACGCGTTTCAGTTGAGTTGGAGCTCACAACTCTTGAGGAAGATTCGCCAAGACCGGGCCCAAGTTATATTGATTGCCCCGGATTGGCCAAGAAGGGTGTGTTACACGGACCTTCTTCACCTCTCGTCGCACCCTCCCCTCCGTCACTCTCTCAGGGTAGACCTCTCACAGACGGAGGGGCAGGTTCTACACCCCTACCTCCAGAGCTTGCACCTTCATGCCTGGATATTGAACGGGGCAACCTGAATTATTTTTCTCTCCCGCCCGACGTGGTGGACGTTATTATATCGGCCAGGCAGAGCCCCACCAAGACTATCTACTCCTACAGTTGGTTAAAATGTGTTAAATGGTGTGGAGAGAAGTCTATTGATCCCTTGAAAGCTCATCTTTCTGATGTTATTTGTTTTTCGCTTCATTTGGCCCAGCAGGGTTGTGCTGAGGCTTCATCGCTTGGATCAAAAGAGGGAGATTAGTTTCTATTTGGATAGAACAAAGGACTTCCGTCAGGATGATCAGCTCTTTGTGGGCTATGCTGGACGTATGAAGGGCAAGGTGGTGCTCAAGCACACTTTATCCAGGTGGATCATCTTGTGCATCAAGATCTGCTACTCTCTGGATGGTAAGGAGCCTCCTGAAGGCATTAGAGCTCATTCTACCAGGGCTAAATCTTCTACTTCTGCCTTGTCTAGGAGTGTTCCTGTGTTGGACATCTGTAAAACTGTAACTTGGGCCTCCCTCCAAACTTTCGCAAAGCATTCCTGCTTAGATTCTGAGGTGAGGAGGGACGGCCATTTTGCACGCTCTGTTTTGCAAGATATTTTGGTATAGAAGGATGGACACCCTCCTCCGAGAGTGGGACTGCTGTGGGATTCTGTTCTTTAAGTGAGTAATTCACAGGCAGATGTATCCAACAGAAGAACAAGTTACTTACCTTCGGTAACGTTTTTTCTGGTGGATACATTATCTGCCTGTGGATTCCTCACTGACCCACCCGCCTCCCTGTTGTCCACCCTTTTATACCTTAAAAAGAGGTGTTGGTTAATTTGGTGATTTCATGTTGTCATTATGTATCACCTCTATTTGTCTATATGTGACCTTATTTGAAATGTGAGCTTTCTTTGCTTTCTTATTTCAATTTACCCTGGGTGTATTTGTGTGAATTCTGTGTACTATCTATGAATTGTCTGTTTGGTCCGCCTGTTTTGCCTCGATGGCAAGAACAAAATGGGTGGAACTGACGTCATCACGCCGACATGGTCCTCTTATGGCTCCATTGACGTTATGCGGAGCTGCGTGCGGAGCCATGGCATTGTGACGACCTCGTCGGCGTGGAGAGCTAGGAAAAACTTCCGCAGAATGCTGGCGCAGGGGATATTCATAAGGTGAGGAATCCACAGGCAGATACTGTATCCACCAGAGGAAGGGTTACCGAAGGTAAGTAACTTGTTCATCTCGGACATACAAGAGGAGATCATCTGCATATAGGGACACTATGCTATGTGAGTGGCACCATGTACTGGTATTCCCCAAGTCATCCCAGAAAGCGAAGCCAGCCCACCAAAGGCTTGGAAAACAATTACAATGACTGGCGGCAAACTTGTCTGGTGCCCCTACCTATGATCCGTGGTGCTGAAACATACCTCTGAGAATTTACTTGAGCCGAAGGGGCTAAGTATAGAATTTATATCGATTTCTGCCAGATTGGACCTATCCCGAATAATCCAAACACTCTATGTATGTAATCCCAATGCAGGGAGCTAAAGGCTTTCTCCAAATCCAACGAAATGCAAAACTCATTGGGTCCGGAATCCCTTATGATCCTCATGAATTAAACCTAGAGGTTCTGGTAATAAGCGGCAAGCGAGTATTTTGATTAAGATTTTATAGTCCTATTCAAAATAGAAATTGGGAAATAGAGCGCTAAATCTGTATAATCTTTGTGGCTTCAGTAGTGTATAGATCGGTACAGTATTAAGAGTCGAGGGAGGTCTCAGAAAAAACTACTTTGTATAAAATCAATATTTTGGGGTGCCAGCTGTGGAGCAAACGGAGTAGAATTCATCCAGTAAAGCCATCTGTACCCAGGAGAATCTTGGAGGATGTAATAGGCACGTCAAGAGACTGCCGGGTTTTCGGCGTCAAGCGAGGAAGTCAAATGTGGGCTACAAAAGGTCAAACTGGATTTCAATAGATGATGAAGGGGCAGCATGTTAAGGTTATCTGAAAGAAACAGGTTAGTATTAGATTCCTTACCTTAGGATATCCCCAGGCGTCAGACTGGATCCGGAAATTCTTGCATAGCAGTACCCTTGCGCGTTGGTAGGTGTCGTCTGCGGCTCCGTGTCCGTCGTCTGCGTCGTTGGCGCTGAGATGACGTCGCTGGAGTACTTAGACGCCGCCCTCGCACGTTGACGTCAGTTCAAACCCTGCGTCAATTGCAGCCGACTGATGTCGGTTACCGACCCCCATCGCCGGTGCCTTCACTGTCTGGGCCCCGACCACAACGACAAGTCCTGCCCTGACTGCCGGGACCTGACGTCCAAAGCTAGACAGGAGTGGTCCAAGCGACTCGAGCTCTGGCAGTCAGCCCCACGCCGCACGAGGTCTCAGGCCGGAAGGAGGTCGAGTGACCAGTCGTGGGGCCGGAGTCACAAAAGTAGTCATCAGTCTTCGGGCTCGAAGTCCTCAATTAAGAAGTCGAAGAGGCGCCATCGCTCTTCTGATTCCCCCGACGCTCGCGCAACGCGGCCGGGGTTCGGGTGACAACGCCCCCGTGTCGCGGCCTGCTCCATACCCGCCGGTCCCTGGGCAGAACGCGACGCCGGAGGAGATAGAGTCCTTCCTCATGGCCATGAGGTTGCTCGCTCCTCCGTCGGGTTCCGCGGCGTCTTCGGGCCAAGCGGCCCCGACTGGGTCCCCATGCGGGGCGGGTGCTTCGGCCCCAGCACCGTCGGGTGCTTCAACGCCGTCGGCGACTTCGGTCCAGACGCCGCAGGGCCCTGCCGGATCCGGCTCCAGGTCGTCACCGGTCGACCTCACGACCGCGCCGGCCCCTGGGGTGTCACCCCCGGCGCCGTCCCAGGACGCCGCTGTCCCTGGTCCTACCCTCGATTCGGGTCTGGTGTCGGAGCGGCGCCGCTCTCGACGCCGATGGGAGACTTTTACTTCTATGACCCGGCCCCATCCTTTGAACCTGAGTACCAGGTGATGGGTCACGAGGAGGATTGGGAGGGGTCCGAGGATCTTCTGGCACGTGAGTGTCAGTCTTCTCAGGACTGGACAGGTGAGCTTGGGGAGGCCAGTGATCTGGACACTTCTCCCAACACTGGTTTTGTCTCCCCTCCTACCGTGGCTTCGGAGGAGGGGGCTGCCTATAGTGTGGTGCTGACACGGGCTGCCAAGGCCTTGGGCCTTGAGCTCCCCGTCGCAGCCGTTAGGACTGTGAGAAGTTGGCCTGGTATATGATGATCACTATTCTATTGATCACCTTGCACCAGTCCAAACAACCCTTATGGTGATGGTTGTTAGTCAACCTTATAGACCAGCTATCCTAGTGGTGACGTGGACAGAACAGTCTTAGGCTAAAAGACTCTTGAGGGCGTGTAAAGCCAGCTGTTTTACCATATGTAACCCCTTGAATATCAAATGAAAGGACACTACACAGGATATATATAAAATATATGTATTTATTTACTAATACACTCCTCTGAACTCTTTATGAGATCAGAGGCCAAAGCACATAACAAGATACTTACCGTATTTTCCGGCGTATAAGACGACTTTTTAACCCCTTAAAATGTTCTGGAAAGTCGGGGGTCGTCTTATACGCCGGGTACAAAATGTAAAGGTATGTTTTCAGGCGTTTTTTACATAGTGCGGACTTTACCCGAAGGTGTCAGAGCGCTTTACAGTAGGAACAGTATTGATACAAGAGGAACAATTACAAATGAACAAATTACAAAAGCAAACGTTAAGTTACATGGATCAAAAGTGACAATAGTGAGCAACCAAAATACATGAGGTAGCAATCAGTACATTCCTGGAGAAAAAAGTGATAAGTGTGCAGGTTACAAAAGCGTACAAAGTTCGAGCCAACTATGCAGGACTGCGCTGGAAGTGGGGGTAGTCTTATACGGCGAGTATAGCACGAAACCTACATTTTATCAAGCAAAGTAGGGGGTCGTCTTATACGCCGGGTCGTCTTATACGCCGGAAAATACGGTAGTCAGAAAACATTAAGTTGCACAATTTACGGTTAGGCCCTAGGGGCGAAGAAAACCAAATATTAAGAAAGTGGTATAAGTACCACTTCACTAGAAAAGGAAAGGCCTAGGGAATCGCTGGGGCTACACTATCTGAACAATAGTTTAGGAGTAGGAGGCCCACAGGCGGCGCGTGCAGTGTCTTTACACACATGCGTGAGTCAATGCAAAGTCAATGGGAACTTAGAAGTTAGATTTAGAAGGATTTAGGACACTTCCGGTTTAGCTAGGAGGAAACAACTAAAGACTTAGACACTTGGATAGTCAATACCCTTGGGAGCACCGAAGTACTCGTGTTACATCACCCACGGACGGCGGGTGCATAGGTGTGAAGATGTGTCGGGTTTCGTCGTTGAGTCCTATGGAGCCTCGGAAAAAGATGCTGCAGGCGACCAGGAGGAAGATGTCCATCCTCGATCCACCCTTGGATCCACCCAAAGAGGATCTGAAAGCAGAGGGGACAGAGTCTGGGTCACTAGCCAGTGACCGGGTGGAACCAGGAAGGAACCAGACGACGTCGAGGAGCAATCAGGTGCTGTCTTGAAGCTTGTCTTGGCAGCCACGTGGACCAGGAGGCGTCGCCGACGACCAGGTGCTGGAGACTGACTGTCCCACGAAGGATCTCGCAGATGGAGGGGTCGACTTCCGGATTGGAGTCAACGAGCCTTGGCAAAGGCAACCCACGCAGGATACAACAAAGGCTTCTTGTGCAGACCAGCAAGGTCTGAGGGGCTTCACTTTTGCAGGGAAGCAAGGGCCAGTCTGGAGCAACCAGACCAGCGATGTGATTCAAAAGGATTGTCGTCACAGAGGCTACTAGCCAACGGGCCAGCAACCGGACAACGCGTCGAGCAGAACACAAGCAGAAGGGCCCCATACAGAGCTCGTGGAGGGCTGATCTTCGGTGCAGGTGGAGCTCGGGTTCGGGGATTCTCAATCCCCAGTGCACAGCTTCGAGGATGCCTCAGGAGCTGCACAGTTAGCAAGTTGCAGGCTTTCCAAGATGTCCGGTCCCACGTGTCTCGTCGCCTCCACGGATCTCAGCTATGCTGCAGTCGTGAAGAGAGGGCCAGAAAGGTCTTGTCAGGCTCTGTGCTCGGGTTCCGGCGGGAATGTCGACAAAGCAAGCCGTTGATTTGCTGGATGGTGCCTGGTTGCCCAGGGTGGTCACTCCTTGGCCACAAGGGAGATTCTTCAGTCTTCAGCTTCAGCAGAATGTCGAAGGTCCAGAGTTTCGTGTCAAGTTTCGATTCAGGATCAATCTAAAGTCTCAGGACTCAGCTGCTACCTTTATACAACTAAAAGGGGCTGGATTACTTTCTAGGTCCCTCCTATGTGTGGGACCAGGAAGGGGGGTGGTTACACCCCCTCTCCTTTGTCCAGTTTCGCGCCAGAGCTGGGGCTGGAGTGCCCCAGCAACCGGTTTGAACTGGAGTATGCATGGAGCACCTAGTGTGCTTCAGGCAGTGTCTCATTCTATTCAGCCCTCCCTGTCCCAATACACAAAGTCCTGTCTGGGGTGGTGCTCGTGCCTCTCCAGGCAGGAAACCTATTGTCCAAACCTCCGTGACTGGAAGGACTCCCAGTAGCAGGAGGTCAGACTTGTGGCGGTGGCAGCAGCGTCCATTTTGGGACGCTGGGGCTCTGGTTAACTTTAACCGGGATAGTCCGCAACAACATGTCTTCTCCCTCTAGAAGGGTAGAATGCTACCCCCGTCGCCAGAATTGACGAGGAGGTAGTATTCCAAAGCGTATGACACCTTACACGACATGTTTGGATAAAGCCAAACCAAAGTTAGCATTTAACCGCGAGGTTCATAATGCCCTTAAGAGTATATGGTATGGCAATATCATAGAACAGCTATAAGGACATGGTTCCGAAAGCTGCAGACAGGCTCAGCTCATGCTAGAGCACCATCTCACCCATAACCAAGCACTCTGCCCCCAGGATTGTTAAGGCCTGCCATAGGAGTGACTTATAGGTGCATATGTGTCTATATACAAGGGTAGGTATAGGAATACTATACCTAAGCAAGGGGTGATTACACGACCTTGCCCCAGCTGAGTTATCAGCCAGTTGTGTCTATTTGAGTGGCCAGCCAGGGGTGGCATAATACATTCTGCAGCCCCTGGTAGGCCTTGGTTACACCTATGCCCTGGGCACCTATGGTACACTTGTACAGGGGCTGATAAGGTGAACCAATTCCCAATTGTAGATGTTCCTAGAGTACATGGTGTAAATTTAGAGAGAGTCCATCTGGGCTGTGGGTCTGATTAGCAGGCCCACAGCCACATCGAAGTCGAAAACCAGAGAAGCAAAAGCAAAAAGTGGGGGTGACCATAGGTAGCAGACTCTACTCTCCTACAAGGACTAACCTCCTCACTCAGGTCCTTAACCCCTTCGCTGCTAGGCCTTTTCCCCCTCCTGTGCTAAGCCTTTTTTTGGCGATTTGGGTTAGTGCGCGCTTAGGCCCCTGTAACTTTTTGACCACATAAGGTATCCACGTCAAATTTGCGTCCCTTTCTTCAACATGATGTGGATTCTAAAGGTGCCCAGGGTTTGTGGATTCCCTTGGAGGGATCCCAGAAATTAAGCAAAATACAGTACATGTTTTTTTTTCTTCAGAAAAATAGGAAAAACGGGCTGCAAATGAAAGTCTCCGGGTTTTTCCCTGCAAACGTTATCAAAAAAGGGTTTGTGGGGCTGAAATCTCCATTTTCTCAGCTTTTAGGGAATGACAGTCTTTTGGCAGAGAACCAACATTTTTCACACAGTTTTGGCATTTTTCTGGGACATAGCATATTTTTGCTATTTTTAGAGCTTTCAACCTCCTTCCAGTTAATGGTAGAAAAGAGTTTGAAAGCAATAATGGATCCTGGAAAGCTATACATTTTCGAAAAGTAGACACAATTCTGAATTCAGAAAGGGGTCATTTGTCTAATCCATTTAATCTTTATAGAAACTAACAGTTAAATATTAGAATAATTGAAAATTAGTTGAAAAAAACAGCCTTTTGTCTCAACGTTTTCACCTGTAACTTCTTGTAACTTTGACAGCTCTTTGAAAGCAATATACCATTACATCCGTGTGACCTTCCTGGTTGTGGGGATATATAGGACTTGTAGTTTCACCAAGAACCCGACGAACCCAGAGCCAAAAACTGAGCAGCAACTTGCAATGGTATTTTATTATTTACCGGGTATAGAGCACTTATTCTTGGAAAATGTATACATGGAAAAATCGGTATGAAAGACACCTATGTATTTCTGAATTGGGTACAAATTATAGAGTTTAGAAACAGTATATATTTGCACATTTTCAAAATTGGGAATACTCATACTAGCATGAGAATTATTGGTCCTTTTTCAAAATGTTTTTTTTTTTTTACAGAATGTCTTTCATTGGGAAGGGAGAAATGCATGAAAACTCAATAGGTAATGACAGTTGATTTACAAATCTGAATTACCCTAAGTCTCCCGATAAAAATGGTACCTCAATTGTGTGGGTCGGCCTTGTGCCTGCGTCAGGAAACGGCGCAAAATGCAACGTGGTCACACCTCAATTTTGCAGTTAAAAATGGACCCTTTTATGGCAAAGTGCCTAGCTGTAGTTTTTGCACCCTAGCTCTGCCGGCACCTAGGGAAACGTAGCAAACCTATACATTTTTGAAAACTAGACACCCAGGGGAATTTTGGATGGGGTGACTCGACTGCCTCCCACCAGGTTCTGTTACCCAGAATCCCTTGCAAAGCTAAAAAATTGACAAAAACGCATTTTCCTCACATTTCTGTGGGTGAAAGTTCTGAAATCTGCGTGGATCAACAAATTTCTACCCACCCAGCGTTCCCCCAGGTCTCCTGAGAAAAATGGTACCTCACTTGCCTGGGTCTGCCTAGTGCCTGCGACAGGAAACCGCGCAAAACGCAACGTGGTCGCACCTCAATTTCGCAGTCAAAACTGGCCCTTTTTTGGCAAAGTCCCTACCTTTCGTTTTTGAACCCTAGCTCTGCCGGCACCTAGGGAAACCTAGCAAACCTATACATTTTTGAAAAGTAGAGACCCAGGGGAACTCAGGATGGGGTGACTCAACTGCCTCCCACCAGGTTCTGTTACCCAGAATCCCTTGCAAAGCTAAAAAATTGACCAAAAAAAACGCATTTTCCTCACATTTCTGTGGTGGAAAGTTCTGGAATCTGCGTGGATCAACAAATTTCCACCCACCCAGCATTCCCCCAGGTCTCCCGATAAAAATGGTAACTCACTTGCGTGGGTAGGCATAGTGGCTGCAACAGGAAAAGGCCCAAATCGTACGGTGGAGACTTAAAAATTACATTTAGCAAAACTACCTTATTTTTTGGTGAAGGGCACCTGAGTTTTTGGCCCGGGGCTCGGCGGCCATCTTTGGAAACTACCAAACCCAAACAGTTCTGAAAACTAGACACCCGGGGGAGTCCAGGGACGTATGGCATGCGTGGGTCCCCCATCGTATTCCTACCCAGAATTCCCTGCAAACCTTAAAATTAGGTTAACAAAAACACTTTTCCATACATTTTTGCGTGGGATCACCGTGCCAGCAAAATTTCCTACCACACAGCGTTCCCCTTGTTCTTCCGAGTAAAATGATGCCTCACTTGTGTGGGTGGGCCAAAGCAGAACAGGCCAAACATTTATTTTTAAGTAATTGGAGCGTTCGGGACTGACAAATAAAGCACATAGAATTCTACTGTTTTGGGGCCATCCTAGTCACAGGCCTTTGGCCCACCCACACAGGTGAGATATCATTTTACTCGGGAGAACAAGGGGAACGCTGGGTGGTAGGACATTTGTGCCGGCCCCCGCCCCAGCCCCCAAACTTACCTCTTTCTCCTCCGACGCGCAGGAAGCAAATGGCTTCCCTGCGCGTCGGAGGAGAAAGGGAACCTCCAATGACGTCAGCGCGCCTTGCGCGCTGACGTCATTGACGCAGGCGGGGGGTCGGAGGGAGGCAGGGGAAGGTCTTCCCCTGCCTTCCCCGCAGAAACAAAGTAAATCGGGCACCCGCAGGGCGAGGGCTGGCGCTCCCCCCGCGGGTGGGGCTCATGACGAGCTGAGCTCGTCATGAGCACCCGAACACTGTATGCCATGACGAGCTCAGCTCGTCATGAGCATACAAGGGGTTAAACCTCAGGCAAGCTCGGCCGAGCCTCTACTGCCTTTTAATGAGGCCTTGTCAGACGTTCTTCTGGGCACTTGGTCCAAGCCCGCTACAGATCTGCCTGTGGATCGGAAGGTGGCCAGGCGCCACCGCCCGGCTCCGGGCGACCCTTGCTTCCTGTCCACCCTCCCCACCCCCGAAAGCCTGGTCATCCAGGCCTCTAACTCCCAGACCGCATTCCCGACGGCTCCCCCCGATCGGGAATCCGAGAAGTATGAGCAATACGGGAAAAAGGTATTCTCCTCCCTGAGTTTGGGGTTGCGGTCAGTCAACACCGCATGCCTCTTGGGCCGTTACACCCACTCTCTGTGGGACACGGTCTCGGACGGGCTGCCACAATGTCCGGAAGAGGTCCTGGACTAAACTCGCCCAAGCCCTTGCGGAGGGTCGAGATGCGGCACGGTATTCCATCCGGTGTGGGCTGGATACCACGGACTCACTGGGCAGAGCGATGGCAACGACGGTGGCGATTCGTCGCCACGCCTGGTTGAGGTCCGCCAACTTTTCGGCTGATGTCCAAAACACCCCTATGGACATGCCGTTTAATGGCCGTCGCCTCTTTGGCGACAAGGCAGACCATGCGCTTGAGCGCTTTAAGGACTCAAGGGCTACGGCCAAGTCCTTGGGCCTCTCGGCCCCCCGCCAGCAAACGGCTGCCTTTCGCCCCTTTCGTGGCCAAGGAAGGGGCCCCACACGTCCCGCCAGCCATGGGCCGCAGACTACCATCCAGCGTGGTGGCGGACGTTGAAACCACCGTGGCGGTGGTCGGGGACAGCGGCGAGGCCAGTCCACACCTACTCCTGCAGTATCCGCCTCAAAACCCTCCGGGCCTATGCCAGGAGGCTCTGCGCCTCTGGCAGTGGCTGGAACATCAGGGCGTGACCCTGGTGGTTCAACACCTGGCAGGTTCCCTGAACGCCAGGGCGGACAAACTCAGCCGTCGGTGCATGATGGATCACGAATGGCGTCTGCACTCGGACGTGGCGTGGCGCAAGGCCTCTTTCAGCAGTGGGGAGAGCTTTGGTTAGATCTATTCGCCACAGAAGAGAACGCGCAATGTCATCAGTTCTGCGCGTTGGAATTTCCAAGGCGGCACTCGCTCGGAGATGCTCTTCGTCGCGAGTGGAACTGCGGTCTGTTGTACGCCTTTCCGCCTATACCACTTCTGCCCAGAGTGCTGAAGAAAATCAGGCGCGACCGGGCCCAAGTTATCCTTGTGGCTCCGGACTGGGCACGAAGATATTGGTATCCAGAGCTACTCAGCATGTCTGTCGATCTCCCGATTCGTCTGCCTCTTCAGGAGGACCTTCTGTCGCAGCAGCAGGGGACGGTCCTCCACCCGAACCCGTCGAGTCTCCTCCTCCATGCTTTGAGATTGAGCGGCGACAGTTGAGGCCATTTGACTTGCCTCCTGAAGTTTGTGATGTGATTCTGGCAGCCAGGCGTCCCTCCACAAAGTCGGTATACGCCAGCAGGTGGAACGGAATTGTGGGATGGTGCACAGCAAAGGCTGTGGATCCACTCTCTGCCCCCCTTTCCGAGTTTCTCCTCTTCCTTCTTTCTCTTGCCCACCAGGGCTCTGCTCTGGGCACTATCAAGGGCTACCTTTCTGCCCTTTCCGCCTTCTTAAGGCTACCTGATCAGCCTTCTTTGTTCAAGTCCCTGATTGTTAATAGATTCTTGAAGTTATCACTCATATGTTCCCCCCTGTTCCTTTCGTGATGCCCCAGTGGGACTTGAACCTGGTTCTGACTTACCTGATTTGCGCTCCCTTTGAGCAGCTTCATAACTGTCCTCTCCGTCTTCTTACTCTGAAGACTGCTTTCCTGGTTGCCATCACCTCTGCCAGGAGAGTGAGTGAGCTCCAGGCTCTTTCCACTAAACCTCCTTTCCTTTCTGTCCATCCGGACAAGGTTGTGTTCCGGACAAGACCCTCTTTCCTGCCCAAGGTGGTCACAGCCTTCCACATTGGGCAGTCCATCACCTTGCCTCCCTTCTTTCCGCCTCCGCATCCCTCTAAAGAGGAAGAGCGGCTCCACCGTCTGGACACAAAGTGTGCGCTCTCATACTATCTGGATCGCACACGCCAGTTCCGGGTGGATGACCAACTCTTTGTTGGTTACGTGGGCGCTAAGAAGGGTGTGGGCGGTGCACAAACGGACCATCTCTCGGTGGGTCGTGATGTGCATCAAGGCATGCTTCTCTTTGGCTAAGAAGGAGCCTCCTGTTGGGCTGAGGGCCCATTCCACTCGGGCCACGGCGGCTACTACTGCCCTGTGCCGGGGAGTCCCCTTGCAGGACATCTGTCAGGCAGCTACGTGGGCCTCGCTGCACACGTTCACAAGACACTACTGCCTGGACAGCCAAGTCCGGAGAGATGGCTTTTTCGGCCGTTCCGTTCTCCAGGACTTTCTGGTGTGATCATTGGTTCGCAGACCCACCACCGGGGTTGGTATTGCTGGGGTATCTATTCTAAGTTAAGGAATCTAACACTAACCTGTTTCTTTCAGATTCACAAGTTACTTACCTTCGGTAACGATATATCTGTAAGAAACAGTAGTTAGTATTAGATTATCCAGTATTTGGGTGTCTTTCATAGATTCACATGCCTGAATCATTCCCCGTCGTCGAGACGGGAGCCTCCGGTATATAAAAAAGTAATGTCCTAGAGACATACATAGAAAAGAATAGGCCTAAGGATCCCACCTTAGTGTCCTATCCACGTCCTTTTGTAAAAAGGACCTAAATAGAGTAGGCCCAAGGGTCCCACCTTAGTGGCCTATCTGTGTCCTTTTGTGAAAAGGACCAAAGTCAAGAAGCCAACCAATCGGCTACCACCTCCTTCTAGAACCTTCCTGTCAGGAGCCCAGTTCTCTCAGATTTTCTACCGCACGTTGTGCTAAGGGAGTCTCCTCTGAGCTCTGCTCAGATTCTTGGTAAGGTTAGAGCCTGTGCTTCTTTTTCCAAGAAGTTGCTCTGCTCTGTTTCTCACACTGAAGGTATGTCGCACTCTCTCAAGTAAGTTTTTGAGAGGTCGTGAAGGGCGACTTTTAATATGGTTAAGACCAGAAAGGAGGTTTTTTATTTATTCTACAGTTACTGTGCTGAGGCTCTCAAGAAGGCTGTAAGGTCAATACAGATTATCAATTACCTATAGTCAGAAGGGGTAAGGGTCATGCAGAACACCCCCTCTGTATCACCAGTTGGATGAGAAGTATAGGGCACCAGATACAGCACCGGCGTGTTTAACAGGACATCCTAAGCCGGACTCTGTAGTGACACAGGCGGCCCAGTAGAACTCCAGGAATCCTTCGGCCCCTTTGTCGCTTCCTCCTGATAAGGACAAAGAGTAGACAACATTGGGAACAGGTTTTCCTCAATGTCGGCAATCACGGTAAAGGCCGTGAACGCTCTAGCGCTCTTGGGACGCTATCATGGACAATTGTGGGCACACATAGCCCCGTACCTGTCGGAATTGCCAAATTCATCCAAAGAGGAAGTTAAAAGGATTCTGCTAGATGGTGAAGCATCGGCGTCGGACACTATAGTCTGCGCGATGGATATCGCTACGACAGGATTCCTCAAGTTGGCTGGAGCAGTAGTCTTGCGGCTCCAAGGATGGCTAAAGGCAACCTCTTTCAGTCCTGAGGCGCAAACATATGTTTTGGACATGCCATATGACAGCCAGTTACTAATGGGCACAAAAAATTGACGAAGCAGACACTGTGAGTGCTTTGGGCACTCTTCAGTATAAGAACCAGTCCTTTAGTAGAAATAGAGGAAGTGGACAGTCTTCCCACAGAGGGAATTATCAATACAAGTCTTCCTACTCTTCAAGCCAGAGTAGACCGCAATACCAACAGCACCAACAACAGCAAAACAAGCAATCCTCTTTTGGGAGGTCGTCCTTTCAAGGTAAAGGACAGCGGAAATGACAAAAATCTACGGCTGCTTCTATGACAGATCTCGATTATGCTGCAGATAGGAGCTATAGGGAGAGTACCTCCATCTCGGAAGGGATAAGGGTTTTATTCCCACTTCTTCTGATCCAGAAAAAAGACAAGAAGTGGAGACCAATCTTGGACCTCAGGGTCCTCAACAAATTCCTAAGAAGCAGTCGTTTTGCATGGTAACGGTCCAGGAGGTCTTGCGACTACTGTATAAGCAGGATTTCAGAGCGTCCGTAGACATACAGGACGCTTACTTCCATATCTCAATTCACGGGAATCACAAAACGGTACTTGAGATTTGCAGTAGCGGGCAGACACTTGCAGTTTTGCGTGTTGCCCTTCGGCTCAAGTCTGCACCGCACATATTCATGAAATGTCGTGCCACGGTGGCGGCATATCTCAGACAGTGCCATCACCAAGTCTTTCCGTATCTAAATGACTGGCTGGTCAAGGCTTCATCCTTAAAAGATGCGTCCAGGTCATTCAACGCCTGTTTAAAGCTTTTCGATTGCTTGGGTCTCACCCTCAATCAGGATAAATCGGTCCTACAACCTTCTCAGTACATCAGTTTCCTAGGTGCAACCCTGGACACACGGTCGGCAAAAGCTTTCCCATCCAGAGAGAGGATGAACAAACCTTTTGCACTTGCTGCTATAGTAGCCTCGAAGAAAGCCTTGACAGTCCGCCTCTTCAAATCCCTCCTGGGGATGATGTCAGCGTGTATCCTCCTGATTCCTCACTGTCAACTACGAATGAGGAATCTTCAGGAGGCGCTCTCCAAGCAGTGGGTCCGATGCACAGGGTCATTCGAAGGCCACATAAAAGTGATTCCTCAGATGGTCGGAGCCGTTCGATGGTGGATGTCATCTCAAAACCTGTCTCAAGGCTTGTCATTCCTGCTTCGGCTACTCCTCATATTGCCACAACAGGCGCCTCCTTGGAAGGCTGGGGAGCTTTTCTGCAAGAGCTACAGATAAGCGGATAGTGGTCTCCTATGGAGAAGAAACTACATATCAACCTGCTCTAATTGCGGGCGGTCTTCCTGGCCCTTCATGTTTTCCTGCCAAGAATCAAATATTCCCTGGTGCTCGTCCGGACAGACAACACCACGACTATGCACTACCTCAACAAACAGGGAGGGACACGCTCGCTGACACTCCCTCGCGAGTCGCAAAAAAGTCTGGTATTGGCTCATACTCCACAATGTAACCCTAAGGGCGGAATATGTCCCAGGCGCGGACAATGTGCTCGCCGACACGTTGAGCATGCAGAAAACATCGTCACACAAGGGGGAGCTAGATCAACAACTTATTGACCAGATCTTCTCCAGATGGGACACGCCGCAAATCGATCTATTTGCGACGAGAATGGACGCCAAATGCCCACACTTCGCAGGTTGGCATCCCCAGTCAGGGTCTCTAGGGAATGCATTTTCCATCGCATGGCGCAAGCGTCTTTGCGTACGCCTTTCCGCCATTCCCGAGGCTTCCTAGAGTCCTCAGGAATATTTCGATGGAGCCTTGTACTCTACTTTTAATAGCCCCAACTTGGCCGAGGCAACATTAGTTCAGAGTGCCACCGTCTATCCCTGGAGCCGCCGATCCACCTTCGGCAGTATCCATCGCTCCTCACAATGTACAACATCCGGATCTGAAGTCTCTCAGGTTAGCTACCGGGCTCCTGAGTTCCGAGAGTTCCACAGTCTGAATATTCCACAAGACTGTAGGGACATTCTTGCCAGAGCAAGGGCAGATGGAACGACCAAAACGTATTCCCTGAAATACAACCGCTTTTGTGTTTGGTGTGCAGATCAAAACTTTCGGCTTTTCTCCTCCTCACCGGAGCAAATCTACCTTATCTATTACATCTGGCACAGTAGGGCCTAGCCCACTCCTCCATTAAGCTACACTTTGCAGCAATATCTCAATATAAAAGAACTTCAACGAGTCTATCTCTCTGGTCAAGCAGGTCGATTCAGCAATTTGTAAAAGATTATACAGATCTTTCCCGTCAGTAAGTGTGTTGCCACCTGCCTGGCATCTCAATGCGGTTTTTGACCAGCTCATGAAACATCCGTTTGACCCAGTACACAGAGCTGTCCTGAAGTATGTCTCGTGGAAAACAGCGCTCCTCCTGGCACTCACATCCGCAGGGAGGGTCCGTGAGCTACAGCAGTTTTTTTAATCCAGGATCCTTTTCTACGGTTTTAAAAAACGACAAAGTAATCCTGAGAACCAATCCTAGCTTTATCCCAAAAGTCCCGTCGGACTTCCACCTAAATGAACCTGTGGTTCTGCGTTCCTTCTTTCCAAACCCAAGCATGGCAACTGAAAGATCGCTGCATGCTAGGGATCTCAACAATGCTTGAAGTTTTACATTGGCAAAACGAAAACATTCAGGAAATCTAACCAGCTCTTAGTAGCTTACAGTACACCTAGGAGAGGTCTACCACTTACCAAGCAGAGCATCTCCAGATGGATTTGTGCAGCCATTGCTTTCTGTCATGACCAAGCTGGACAGCCATTGCATTCCAAAGTGAGAGCGCACTCCACGAGAGCTATGTCCACTTCTATGGCCCTCTTCGCAGGGGCGCCAGTCATTGCATTTACAGGGCGGCAACATGGAAGTCGCCGCATACATTCACTAGGCACTACTGCCTGGATACGGAGATGAGGAAGGATGCAGTAGTGGGACAAGCAGTGTTCAGCTATATATATATATATATATATATATATATTTCAGTAAGGTGAGCCTTCCTCCGTCCCTCCATCCTTCTCTGGTATGCACATTTCTCTACTAATACTTATTGTGGATGACTAATGATGGTTCATGCTCGCATGATGTGTATTATCTAAGGAATAGTATATGCTGTGCCATCAGAAATGTGCATAATATATTGCTTGCTACTCTGATTCAGGCATGTGAATCTATGAAAGACACCCAAATACTGGATAAGAAATGTGTTACTTACCTGTAACTGCAGTTATCCAGTATTAGTGTCTTTTATAGATTCACATGCACCCTCCCGCCTCCCCTGGAAGGACTCACCTATCTCTCTAACCGGTTTACGCCTACCTAGCTTGGTGCGTACGAAAATCTGAGAGAACTGGGCTCCTGACAGGAAGGTTCTAGAAGGAGGTGGTAGCTGATTGGTTGGCTTCTTGACTTTGGTCCTTTTCACACAAGGACACAGATAGGCCACTAAGGTGGGACCCTTGGGCCTACTCTATTTA
The DNA here is from genome assembly GCF_964261635.1 of Lissotriton helveticus. Classification (NCBI taxonomy): domain Eukaryota; kingdom Metazoa; phylum Chordata; class Amphibia; order Caudata; family Salamandridae; genus Lissotriton; species Lissotriton helveticus. Next base: position 1,033,277,602 of record NC_136072.1, read on the forward strand.
GGTCCTTTTTACAAAAGGATGTGGATAGGACACTAAGGTGGGATCCTTAGGCCTATTCCTTTCTATGTATGTCTCTAGGACATTACTTTTTTATATACCGGAGGCTCCCGTCTCGACGACGGGGAATGATTCAGGCATGTGAATCTATGAAAGACACTAATACTGGATAACTGCAGTTACAGGTAAGTAACGCATTTCTTCCTTACCGCCCCACCCATCCTCCCCGTTCTGCGAACCGATATCTAGGGTTAAGGTCATCCCCTTTCAGGGCCCTAGTTTCATGGCACCAGTGTTGGGTTTTATCATGGCTCTGCGTTTCTGGCGCGGAAAAGCTGTGTATAAGAACTGACGTCAGCGCACGAGGGCGACGACGGATGCGGAGCCGCAGACGACGCCTCCCGACGCGCAAGCGTACTGCTACGCAAAAATTTCCAGATCCAGTCTGATGCCTGGGGATATTCTATGGTAAGGAATCTAATACTAACTACTGTTTCTTACAGATATATCGTTACCGAAGGTAAGTAACTTGTGCTTACAGTACCTGTTAAAGGCAGTGTTAATGACAGTCTCCATATGAGCGGAACCCCCACCTCCCCTCCCCTCTGGCATGGAATATGAAAGTTTGCAGGATAGAATCAGGTAGGCGGGAGGGGGGAAGCAAACGTGCCAATAGGCAACTAGACTTGTCCCCTTCATTGTTAATCCTAGCTAAGTAGGCGGCATGGTTGTGGCACTGGGGCAATCCAGCAGTGTCTAAGTATTTAGTGCCTCCTCCCCTGATTCACTTAATTTGGCCGGGGAGAGCACCACTACTCGCTCCAGTAGGGTCAATTCAGCCTTCTCTGTATCCTTTGTAAGCACCCCCCTGAACCCCCAACTATAGTTTTAATGCAGAACCCTCTTGTGACAACCTTAAAGGCCTCCCACTCTACCAAAGGTGAGAAGGAAGTCCCACAATTGTCCTGAAAGAAGGTGTCCGTGTTGTCGAAGACCGTCTTATGGAACACTGGGTCCTCCAGCATTGGATCCGAGAGTCTCCAAGTAGGGAATGGGGAGGGAAGAACTCTCCACGCCACCATCTTAACTAACAAATTATGATCCAATAATCCCTGAGGTTGATAGCGTATGTAGGTCATGGTGCTTATGAAGGGACACAGCACAAACAAAACAGTCTAATCGGGAATGCAATCTATGACCGGAAAGTAAAAGGAAAACTTTCTACGAGCAGTGTCCCTAGTGCACCATGTGTCTTCACGCCTTATAGCTGTACAGCTTTCAGACCGTGGTACTGATGCGATCCAGCTTGGGGGCAGACTGGGACAGAGACTGGGCAAGACCAGACGCCGGCTTGTTAAAAATCACCTCCCAGTCCCATGCCGCCTCCGGTTGTGTGAAGTAATGGGCCCGCTGGCTGTCCAAAATGCATAACTTGGCAGGTGTACTTAAGTCCCAGTTGACGCAATTTCTTCACCTGTGTAAATGAAGCACTTTGTTTTTGGACCTAGAGGGTGTACTCAGGGAAAAACATCTCCTTTGCATTGTCCAAAAGGGTAGTGACTTTTTCACGGGCCGCCGTCAGGATTGCATTGCGATAATTCAAAAGTCTGGCGACCATGTGGCGAGGCGCATGAGGGAGAGGTGACCCGGGACCATAGGTGCCTGCTCCAGCACAAGATGTGGGAAAATACCTCCATGGATTCCACAATCGCTGCCAGTATCCTGTCCAGTTTATCCAAGAGAGAGGCCTCTTCAGGGCAGGGAGTTGACCTCCCCAGAGAGTCCACAGTGTCTGGTATGGGTGCCTTCTGTGGTGAGTGTGTACTCATTTTTTGTGCCCACCTCCACGCCTTCCCATGGAATGCCAAGACGAAGGAAACTGAGGTGGAGGTGTCCAAAGGTCCACCGAAGGGCATCCACATGTGATTGTTCCAGGACCTGCCTCACCTACGCCCAGAGGAGCAGAAAGCTATGGGGGGCACTGCAGTCCCACCCACAGCATCATCCTAGGGCCCCCGTACCTCCTTCAGAGCCTCTGTCTCAGTCCATCGTGAGGGCCACTGTGCACACCATGTGTCCAAGCCCCTGTATAGTCCAACCAATATAGAGCAAAGAAACATGAGATGATAGTCTGCCTCCAAACAGTATAGAAGAGTGTTCGACTCTCCACAGTTAATGTCACTAATTGCTTAGAAGGTATGGGCTCCTAGTCCTGCACTGCCGGCTCATCCAGGGCTGGGGGAGCTCCCAACACCAAATGCTCACCTTCCAGAGAAAAGCCGCTTCCTTATCGGCTCCCCACTCGTACTGAACTCCGTAACTCAAGTAACTTATTCTTAATGTGACATTGTCTAGGGAGAGCCCACACTTCCTGTTGCGGTACTTCCTGCTTGGTCAGCAGGCTAGTGGTGCGGGTCTGGCAAAGGGGACGCACGCAGTGAGCGCGCAGCCGGTGCCAAAGTCAAGCCTGTTTGCAACTGGACTGCGCCTTGCGCCAGAACCCCCTTTTCACAAGGGAAGAGACTTCTGGGTTAACTTTTTCTAAAAACCAGCTTTAAAAATTGCGTAATCATCTCAACCTCCCAGTTGTCCTTTTTCTTTGAATTTCAGCACATTATCTTCTAATAAGATGAATAGCTGTTCTTTGTGTAAATTTCAGTTCAACTCCCCGACACTCACCTCGACTTTTGTTCAGGAATTCACTTTACCGTCTCTTTCTGATGAACGGACTATTAGTACTACAGCTAGATATTTGGGAGCCCTTATCAATGCTAGGTCCCTTATTAAAAATAAAGTAGAAGCTGCAGAATTTATTATGACCCATGAGCCCGACTGGGTCTTCACTACAGAGACCTGAGCTAAAGATTGTTCTGCCCCCAACTTATTTGATGCTATACCTTCAGGCTGCTCTAGCAAGCGAAATGATAGAGAAGGTAGAGTAGGGTGTGGGCTAGTAGTCATATACAAAAGTAAGCATACCTGTCTCATTGGCTCTGTCCACAATTCAAACTCCTGTGAAGCGCTATTTTTCTCATTAAATTTGGGCTCAATGAATCTTTTAAAGGGATTCTAATTTACAAGCCACCTGGATTTAGGTCTAATTATATATCCAAGATCCTCCACTTGTTAGAACTTTACCAGGGCAAAAGTAACCTCACAGTGCTTGGCGGATTTCAATTTCCATTTGGAGAGTTCTGTCTTTAAGGACACTTTTGCCTCTAAAGAAATGTCATGCTGAAGGGTGTCCCAAATACTACACTTAAAGCTGGCCACAGTTTTGGATGGTATATTTACTAATGACGCCTGGCTCAAGGTTGCTTATATTGTCCCTCTTATCTGGACAGACCACTTTGCTGTTCCATTCTCTCTTTCCTGGTGTTATTCCCAGGAAATACCTATTGGTTGAAAGAAAACACTTCTTAAAAGTAACTCGAGCGGAATTAGTGAAGAAGCCCTATGCCAGACCTTGAATAATTGCAAATGGAAAGTTCACGAGGATATGGAATCGGAGGCCATAGAACTTGTTTGTGGTTTACGGCACCACCTATACAAAGAAAGATGCCCTCAGCACCATGGATTTCAAAGAGATTTAGACTGCTTAGACAGGCTTATTGTCACCAAGAGCGAGCATGGCAATAATCTTTATTTCCTCCTGAAAATATTGCATATAAGGCTATTTTGGCAGAATATAAAAAGGAAAAGTCTTGGTTCTACACTTATGAGCTTGCCTTAACTAAATCCACCAGAAATCTCTTTAAGTTGATAAATCTCTTATCTCTTCCTTCTAGTACAGAGACCTCATAGGACTTTGGCGACATAATGGCATCATTTTCCTACTCTAAAATTTTGGATATTTATGAAGACCTTGACCGTTACAACTCTGAGTCCTCTAATTCCTTTAATGTAGAGTTTCAGGCTGAATTTAGCCTTCAAAAATGTCTGCCCACTAAAGGCAGCCCCATGGCCATTCTCTCATGTTTTACTCGTTTGACACAAAAACAGACAGAACATTTACCTCCCCAGTGTTAATTCAGGATCCCCAATTAAACCTAGCCTTCCTAATATCTTGCAATTAGGAGCTAAGATTATTGTTCCCCCCCATCTCATGGAAATCCTGAATAAAGTCATTACATCTCGGTGCTTTCCTCGATATTGGAAAAGGGCAGTGGTTAAGCCTCTGCTTAAAAAGCCTAATTTGTATCCTGCAGAACAAGCTACTTTCGGCCCATTCCCTTGTTGCCTATACCCACCACGATCTTGGAGAAACACCTTAGTGTCCAGGTTATGACTATCTTGAACAATTTCAACTGCTAAATGTAGCTCCGTATGGATTCATTGGGTGTTCAAGTGTACAACCCAGACAGATGGCTAATTCCATCACTTGCCTAAGGGAAAGGTCAGATCAGATATGCTGCTCCATTCTGGAACCACATATTTCAGTTCGGTAATAGTTCGGTAATACAGAAAAAATCTGAAAGAAAATCCGCATAGAGTGACAAAAAGAAAGACACTTGAACAATTGAAAGCATTGGGGAAAGTGTCTTCATTAAACCTCTGTAGTGCAATAGCAACGTTTTTGGTTACTTTAAATTGTAAGCAATGAAAACCTTTGAAATTGGCTGGTTATGGTCCTAGACCGCACCAGAACCAGTCTCACCTGCATTCAAACTCGAAAGGAACAAAGCTCAGATTTGGGGTTCTTTAGGGTGTAGGTTGTGGCCATAACTGGCCAATTGTACATGCTTTCATATTTAAAAGTAACCTCTCCATAAGATTTTGGTGTGTGCGCATTTTTTGTAGGGTTGAAAAGTGTGTTTTAGCAGTGTGAAGAAAAAGGAATGTATCCTTCTACTTTTATACTCGCTTTTCCCCACCCTTTTATACTAATTGCCTTCTCTTTATTTTCTGCCTACGATATGAGCTATGCTGTGGTCCAGTTTTTTTGACTGTGCAGCTCCTTGTTCTTTCCATGACCAGTTAGCCGAATTTGGAGAAGATTTCTTTCTGCATACTTTTTTCACTTACCCTCAGTTCAGGGTATCCTTAAAGCCTTAAATATCTACAGCTAGTTTCCCTCTTCCAGTGAGCCTGCCACAGTGCTGATCCAAAGGAAAGACAACATCTGTGAACTGCTGTAGGCCATAAAGGTCTAATGTTATCAATAGTAGGCTAGTTTAGCAATCTAGAAACGCAGTTGTGCACGGCAGATGGCTGACCAGGTAAGCATAAAATTAGTTTACAACATCTTTCCCACACGTGGGTTGCAGGTACACATCTACGGCTTGTTCCTTTTAAGCATGAGTTATTCAAGTGTAGTTATTGTAATCAGTTGTCACTAGCATTGAGCGCTCAAAATAGAAGGAAAAACTTGGTATGAATAATTTCTATTCTGTTCTATGCAGGCAGCTAGTTCCTTCCCCCTTAGACTGCTTAATCATATACCCTATCCAGTATTTAACCTCAATGTTTTACACATTTAAAGATGACTTTTGTGCATTCTGAATATTGTATGTAGTTCTTGAAAATAAATAGGCAATATGATTGTTTTTACATCAGTTCACTGTAAAATAGAACATTTCATGCAACTCAATTGTATTTTACAGATGCTTTTACGGATTCTGCTATCAGCTCTAAAGTCAATGGAGAACACAAGGAGAAGGACTTAGAACCTTGGGATGGAGGCGAAAGTACCACTATCACCACCTCCAATAGTAGTACTACCATTAGCACACCTGATGATCTTGATGGTTTAGATGCAGATGTTGTAAGTTGAACCTTAATTTGTTTTAGGCTCACACATTCACACAAGTGCAAAGTAGCCTTTTTCCTGACTTGAACATTTATTTATTTTATTTATTTATTTAAGAAGTTTTCTATAGCTCTGGCCTGACCCTAGGGTATCAGAACGCTTTACAACAGGTACTAACAGATAATCCAAATATTCAAGTGAGAGAATGGACACTTGTAACTACGGTACAATGGGTCAGTTAGATCACCCTCATAAACGCTATGTTGATTTTGGTTGCGGTTTATATCGTTTCTCCGCCCCACATATGAGTTGTGGCATTATCATCGGGTTCTCTAAATTTGTGCAGTATGCCAGCCTCAAGCCTGAGGCAACCTCTGGTACAGCGTAGTAGTGTCCAGAGATATATAGACAGACACCCCCAAAAAAAGTTATATATTTTTAAAAAACAAGCCTTTACCCAGTTAAAACTTTAATTGCCATTGGATGAGGTTTGTTATTAAGACCAAAGGGTATATGTGCAGATCAAGTTACTAGATCTCACTATATCACCTTAAAGTAAACAAAGTCAACATGTTTCTGCCCCATATCGCCCAGCCGGGTCTAAGGGGCATTCGTCAGGATTAACAATACAAAATTAAAATGCTTTACTCACACAATTTGTGAAGTGCTCAGTGGTTTTTGTATTACCACTCAGTTTCTAATTAGGTGAGGTATACCTTAATGAGGTTACCGCCGTATGTCTTCAGGGGAAAAGGACGCAATGGTCCCAGGCCGCGTGTGGAGGCTGCTCTGCGTCTAGTGCTGACTCTGCCCCTGGACCAGAGCCAGCACTAGACGCGGAGCAGTGGTCAGGATTTAGTTTAAGGTGGTTGCATGTCAGTCAGTCTTGGATGTCTTTGAGAGAAGTAGTTTCCAGATAGATCTGATGTCATCAGCGTAGAGATGGAAGCGTATGTTGGGTTTCCTAAGTAGTTTGGAGAGCAGTTCCATGTAAATGTTAAAGAGTTGCGGTGATAGCACCGAGCCTTGAGGGACGCCTTTATTGACTTGTTGGTCGGAGGTGAAGTTTTTTATTTTTATTTTTTGAGTGCGATTGTGCAAAAAGGAGGCAAACCATTTGAGGACTACCTCACCAAGACCAGCTCTTTCTTGGAGGGCCCTTATGAGGAGTTTGTGGTCTACAGTGTCAAAAGCTGCCGAGAGGTCAAGGAGAATGAGGAGGTAGCATTGGTCAGAGTCTAGTGACTCGTTGATATCGTCGATGATGTTGAGGATCGCGGTTTCTGTGCTACAGCCTTTTCTGAAGCCGGACTAATTGGGATCCAGGAGGTTGATGTTGAACAGGTGTTGGGTTAGTTGATGTAATACGCACCTTTCTAGGGTTTTTGAAAGAAGGGGGAGGCTCGACACAGGTCTGAAGTTGTTCAGGTCCGTAATATCTAGACCGGGTTTTTTTTTTTTTTTATCTGTTTATTGGTTTTTCAAGACAGGAAACATAAAAAGAAAAAACATACATACATGGGATTGGATCATTGAGGCATTGAAGTCACATAGGCAAATAATAACAGTGATAGTATACTGCAGTTCACCATCATAAAGAATAATAACATTCCGTTATTAGGGCGAGTACAATGCATGATGATATGGAACAGTGTCAAAGGAGAAATATGCATATAATGGATAGAACTCTAGAGACCTACAGGATGTGGGGGCATAACGTGAGCAGCACCAAGTATAGTATGACCTGGCAGACGGTATTAGCAGGCTGTGCTATCCAGCGGGATACAAACTAAAGCATGGGGAGGGAGAGACAAGTCAGAATGATGTCAGTGGTGAATGCTTTGGCGGGCGAAGCCGCCTACCCATCAAATGTCAGTAGGAGTGCCGACGCCATCCCCCTCCGGGCTATCTTCCCCATCTGTCTGTGCTAGCAGGTAGCTGACCAATGGTCCCCAAATGTCTTTAGGCCGACTCTTAATAGGCAGTAGTTCAGCGAAGGTTATGTGTTGCTCCTGGCTATAAGTCATGTCTGCTAACCATTCCTTGAATTTAGGGGCTCTGCCACGGCCCCAGCGACACGCCACTCGCCGCTTCGGCAAGAGCAGTGCAATATCTAAAAATTTCCTGCAGGTTTTAGGGATGTGCAGCGTGTGCCCAAGGAGCATAAGTAACGGATCGAGAAGTATGGATTCACCAGTCATAGATACGAGGGCGTCGCACACCTGTTGCCAGTAAAGGTGAACAGGGGGGCATTCCCAAGCGAGATGTAGGAACCCCGCATGTTCCGCGCGGCAGCGCTCGCATCTGTCATCAGCGGTCAGTCGGAACCTATGTTTCTTAACTGGGGTGTAGTACAGATGTTGTAGGAACTTGTAGTGTATGAGCTTAAGTCGGCTGCTACTCGACATTTGGGCCGTGAGGGTGCAACAATACTGCCATTGCTCATCACTGAGTTCGAGAGCTAGGTCTACGTTCCAGTGCAGTCGAGCCCCGGCCACAGGTAGTGGACCGTTCGCCCTGAGGTGACGGTACAGACCTGACACCAGATGTGAGCCATCCTGTGAACATAACATGAAATGTAGTGGACTTGAATTTTCAGGTTCCCTGGGGAAATCAGGCAGGATTACCCTCATTCCTTGGCGCAGGCGCAGATAGTAAAATACATCGAGTGGAGTACGGGCGTGAGAGGCGAAGAACACCTCCGCGGTCTTGAACTGACCATCTGTAAATAGGTCACCCCAGCAGGTGACGCGCACACGTTCACAGAGCAATCGGAAGCCGCGTTCCTGCAGAAGTGCAAGGTTAGGGTGATATGACAATGGTAGTCGAGAGGAGTACAGTAGCCTGAAAGACAATCTCTTTGCAATGCGACGCCAGGCGTCCAAAGTACATGAGACGGAGGTAAGCGGAGTCATTATAGATGTTTCCGGACAATGGAGGAGCCCATTGAGCGGGAGGGGATGAACAATCCAGTCCTCCACCGCCAATTGTGGCATGAAGGGACTAGGGGCCATCCAATGGTAAGCATAATGTGCCTGCGCACACAGATAATAAGCCTCGAAGTCAGGGACATCGAAACCGCCTTTGTCGTATGGCTGTATCAGTGTAGCCCATTTCAGCCGTGGGCCTTTTCCCCCCCAGAACAGACGGCATAGTTCCGTCTTTAGCGTTTTAAAGAAAAAGGCACCTGGATAATAAGGAATATTAAGGAAGAGGTAGAGAAACCGAGGCAGGACTATCATTTTGATAAGGGATGCTCTACCCGCCATGGAGAGCGGCAGGGCGATCCAGCGGTCTACCGATGCAGTGAGTTTTGTGATTGCCACTCCGTAGTTGGAGCGCAGCGTTTCATCTTTGTCTCGCGAGATCTGTATCCAGAGGCACCGCAGGTCCGACCTACACCACTCAAGGGGGTAATCAAGGGGAAAGTCAGCAACAGCACCCGTGAGTGGAAAGAACTGCGACTTGGCCCAGTTTATGTGCACACCAGACATCCTGCCAAATAGAACACATTCTCTCAGTAATGGATTGAGGTTCAAGGCTGGGTGTTTAACAAAAAGCGTCATGTCATCAGCGTATAGGGACACGTCAATCTGGCGCTGAAAACACCGTATCGCGCTGTCGCGATGCAGCTGCCGGAGTCTATAGGCAAGGGGCTCGACAGCAATCGCGAATAAGAGTTGGGACAACGGGCACCCCTGGCGGGTACCTCTGGTGATGGCGATGGAGTGAGAGAGGCGACCGTTGATGAGGACCCTTGCCGTCGGTTGGGTATAGAGCAGTTGGACCCAGGAAATGAATAACTTGGGGAATCCCATGCGTGCCAGGACAGTAAACAGGTACGGCCATTCGACCGAGTCGAAGGCTTTGGTGGCATCGAGGAAAACCGCAGCCACTGGGAGGTCAGGGTGCACCGTGCGAAGTAGGGAAAATAAAGTGCGCAGGTTATGAGAGGTGGACCGACCCGAGACAAAGCCAGATTGGTCAGATAAAACAATTCTGGTCATTAAGAGGGACAATCTAGTCGCCAATACCTTCACAAGTATTTTAACGTCGCAATTCAGAAGGGAAAGGGGGCGATAGGAGTCGCAGGAGCCAGGATCTTTACCAGGTTTCAGGAGCGAGGTGATAACGACCTCACACATGGAACAGGGGAGAACACCGTCAGCGAGCGACTCCTCGAAGACCTCTCGAAGAACAGGGGCCATGATGTTGATGAATGTTTTATAGAATTCGGCCGGGATCCCATCTACCCCGGGTGCCTTCCCGTTTCTGAGAGACATGATGGCTTCACGGATTTCGTCTATTTCAAAAGGGGCAGCCAGGAAGGCCCTATCTCCGTCGCTGAGCCAGCAGAGAGCTATGTCTCACAAGAAGTCGTCATACGGTACGTCAGTAGTCACAGCTGTGGTATAAAGCGTATGATAGTGAGAAACGAATGTAGTGAGTAGCTCGTCCGAATTTCTAACTGTGCGTCCCTGATCGTCAGTGAGTTCCAAAATCGTGTTTTGGTCGTGTGGGGTGCGTGTCATCGCCGCCAGAGTTCTACCAGGTCTGTCCCCTTCACAGTACTTCCTAGCATGCCAGTGCTTCCCCCTAAATGTTGCTTCCCTGTCTGCTTCCTCTACGAACTTTGTCAGCTTATCTCTAAATTCCGCGTGGATGGCAGCACTGCCCTCCACCACCATTCGGACCTCTAAGGCCTTTAGTTCACCTTCAAGTGTGTGGATAGTGCGTTGAATGTCGCGCAGGACCCCGAAACCTTTGGAAATGCAATATCCCCTGATCGTTACTTTGAATGCTTCCCAGATGTATTCAACCGAATCAACAGACCCCTTGTTCCTAGGAAAGAATGCAGTAATTTCCTCTCCGAGTTCAGTGCAAAACAGAGTGTCCAGCAGGGCTGTAGGCTGTAATCTCCATCGTGGTCTAGGGGTGTCCCAGCCAGGTATTCGCATGTGTAGCAAGACAGGGCTGTGGTCAGAATATGTTCTCGGTAAGTGTTGTGCCTTCTCCACCCCAGTAGATGTCCCCCTGGTCATAAAGAAGTAATCTAGCCGTGCCCATGTGCCCGTCTGTGAGGTGAAATGCGTACCTTCTCTTCGGGAGGGATGTAAACATCTCCATACGTCTACCAATCCGCCCTCTAAGATCACATCCCCTAGTGTCTCCCTGGATCTGGGCTTGTAATGCATTACTCCATCTGCTCTATCGAGGTACGGCTGCAGGGCCAAGTTAAAGCCCCCCCCACCCCCCCAAATAATATGTCGGGACCCTACGTCCACAATTTTACCCCAGAGCATAGCGAAAAAAGAGGGCATATCGATGTTAGGTGCATAGCAATTAACTAGGGTGACAGTGTCATGACTTAAACGCCCCCACAATAGGGCGAAGCGTCCCTCCTTATCTGTTAGTTCGCCGCACATTTGAAATGGTACAGTGCGTCTGATGAGGATAGCAACCCCCCTTGCATATGTAGAGTAGGAGGAAAAGACTCTGGTACCAGCCCATTTACCAGCAAAGACAGCTCTTGTATGCGGAGGCAAGTGGGTTTCCTGTAACATGGCAATGTGGACCTGGTGACGGTCTAGATAGGCAATCACATTCCCACATTTCTTTGCATTATTAAGCCCTCTAATATTCCACGACATACAGTTCAATTGTGCATCTGTTCTTATATCAGCCATAGATTGCGACACATCACACCTTTGAAACTCACCCCTATGAATGCAGTAATACCTTTCCCGTTCAAGCGATATGTATAGTTATGAAATTCTGTCGCTCTGCTGTCCATTCCATGTAATAAACTTCCCTCCCAAAAATAACTCAGCCCCCCACCCACTACTGCATCCCAATCATGCCAGCAGCCGCCCATCCCCCCTCTACCCCTCCCCCCACAACTCCCACAACTCAGTATCATGAATGGGGTATACCCGTGAGGGAAACAACATCAAGGGCGCACAGCCACTTCTCCCCCCGTTAGCCTCCAGAACTGAACCACCCTCGGTGGAGGCCAGGGTAGGGATCGTGGTCCCTGGAATACGTTACCGCTGGAGGGGATATGTAGTCCCATTCTGTAACATGGTGTCCGAACAGTCCGGGATCGCGTACCAAGGAGAGAGCCCAATAGTGCAATATGACAGAAGTTCTGATCATGTGGAGTGTGTCCGGTCAATGGTCATCAGCAGCCGCAGAAGGGTCATCCTCGGGGTTTGCCTCGGTACCCCGGCCATTTCTCTGCGTCTTGCGAATAGACTTCAAATAGTCTTCTGCCTTTTGTGGATTCGTAAAAAAGCGATGTTTACCCTGGTGAGTCACCCGCAGCTTTAACAGGTAGAGCAAGGCGTATTCTAGTTGGGCTTCCCGCAATTTCTTTTTGACTGCCAGGAATTTGCGTCTTTCCTCCTGAACCATAGGAGTGAAGTCAGGGTAGATGGAAAATGTAACTCCATTGTAGTGCAGATTTTGTTGAGTCCGCGCCGCTCTCAATGCCACATCTCGGTCGCGATAATTCAGTAGTCGAGCGATAATTGGCCTAGGCGGCATGCCGGCTTGGGGATGGGGGCCAGCGATCTATGTGCCCTCTCGACGATGAATTGGGGTGAGAATGCATCTTCTCCCACCGATCCCCTGAGGAGCTTCTCCACGTACAGTTCCATCCTGCCCGTGTCTGTGGACTCCGGAATTCCCGTGACGCGTATGTTATTACATCTACTACAGGCTTCCAAGTCCTCGTTCTTGGCTGCTATAATGCGTAGAAGATTATCCATGCGGGCAAGCTGTGAAGTATGGGATGCGGTGATGTCCTCATTATCGGAAATCCGTTGTTCCGTGGTCGTGATTCGCTCCTCATGCTGGTCTACCCTATGTACCAGGGCGTCCATCCTGGAGGACATCCTGTCCACCTTTTCCACCACTGTTGCAAAGCCCTGCCTCATTTCCTGAAACAATTGCTGCAAGTCTAGGTCCTTAGAGGGAGATGCAGAAGAGGTTGGTGCCACATCACTGGGCCCCGGCTCGGCAGCATTTGTCCTCGTCCCTCTCTTTGCGCTGTCGAAGTTGATCTTCGTCTGGCGATTCTCCGGGCGCACCATCTTGCCCCCGTGTCTTTCACCTCCCCCTGCCGGCAGATCCACCGAAGTTAGTATAAGCGCCTTTGAGCCAAGCGGGACGTCGCGTTGAGAAGAGGCACACCCTGCGCCGAGCACTCCGCCTGCACCACGCCTGGCTTCTCCTATCGTCGGGAAAACCTCAACTCAGGACATTGAATTACCGCCAGACGCCCAATCAGTCAGCAAGTGGCAGGACAGCGACAGCGAACAGGGCTATCCACAAGGTATCATCAGCAACGGTAGGTGCCCCTCTGCACACTGCACGAGCTCCACTCAGAGAGCATGCATTGAGTGGCGGCAGGCACACTTAACGCCTCCGACTAGATGGTGTACGGCCGTGAATACCGGCGGCAACGTGTAAAATATGCTGCGGAGGGCTCCAGCCGTTCCACAGTGCAGGAATATAATCCAGGCTGTAGACCCAGGCAGCCAATTAGTGATGTTGCGCCAGATCTGAGCAGCGCCGAGCGTCGTCTCCCCTGCTCCCACTCCCGCCAGCAGTCAATAAGGCCAATGGAGCTGCCGGATGCGCTTGGTCTACATATGCGCCCCTAAAGAGGCGCGGGGGGCAGCAGGACGGCGGGCGCAGCCCAAACACACTCACCCGCACCCCGGCAGGGCGTCAGCACACAATCGGCAGCAGCGGTAAGTGCCGTCCGCAGCTCTCCGGCTGATATCACGCACAGGCGCCCTCCTTCCCACAAAGGCAACAGGGGACAGGTCGATAGCGTCGGCCCCCTCGTCCGACGGCCGTCTCTTAATGCGCGCCGCACAGCGTCCAGCAGCGCTCCTCCCGTCCGGTCACTCAGGCTGCACCGGGTGAATGGCCGCAGTGGAGACCCAGCGGGTGCGGGAGATAGGTAGCGCTATCAGGGGTGCAGAGCCAAGGATCGATGACTGGGTAAGATGGCAGGCACGTACCGGACACCGTAGGCAGGCAAGCAGGAGGGGCTCAGCGCCTCGTGGCGAGCACCGGCCTCGAGTGCCGGCCCGCAGCCGAGCTCCTCACCTCGTGAGCTCCAAGGGCGCAGCCGGTCAGATCTACGAGGCCGATTTCTCCGTCACAGGAGCCGCCAGAGGTCCGAGGCTCGGGTCGATTGTAGAGGGCCTCCTCCTGTATCAGGTGAGCAGTTTCGATGGGACACTTCTCTCCAGTGGCACATGATAATTACAGGATTAAAGTTCCAGGGAACGGGAGCCACTCAATTAGGCGGCCATTCCGCGTGTGCACCCTCTAGCGCCCCCAGACCGGGTTTTTTCAAAGGGGTTGTGACTTGACCTATTTTAAGGCAGTCTGGAACGATTCCGTTTTCCAGGCAGGTGTTTATGATTGTGCTCCTGAGAGGCGCTCGGGCGTGTTTCAGTTTTTTAGTCCGTAGGGGAGGAATGGGGTCTAGGACATGCCCTGATGGTTTGGAGGAGATCAGCCTGACTATCTCAGTTTCCTGAATGGGGTGGAAGCTTAGCCAGGAATTGATGGAGGAACCAGGAGAAAGATAATTCCATCCAGCCAAGATGCTCTTCGTGGGGTGCGTGTTGTTGATGTCCAATGAAAGTTCGATTTTCGTGATCTTATCATTGAAGAAGTTGGCGAAGGTTTCAAATAGTTCTTTGGAAGCTGTATGGAGGAGGACACAGGCTTGGAGGTTTGTTGTCTAATGATACTATACAGCTCCTTGGGTCTGTTTTTGGCACTGTCTAGCGCTGAGCGGAAAAAGCTGGATTTCTTGTTTTTGATGTGATTGTTATACTTCCTACGGGCTGAGTTGAGTTGATCACGAAAGATGGAGGTAGGGATATTTCTCCATTTTCTTTCTTTGGCTCTTAGTTCTCTCAGGTCAGAGTTGAACCAGGATCTTGATGGAGTGGCTCGGCTCTGTTTTAGCTTTAGGGGAGCTAGTTGATCGAGCATGGACAGTAGATTTGCGTTGTAGCACTTAGTGAGTTCATTTGTGGAGAGATGGTCATTGGTGTCAGGAAGAAGAGAGCCTATCCGCTCTTCAAGGATTCCATCGGGGATCTGGGCGAAGTTTCTCAACCGTTTGGGAGGGTCTTGCATAGGTGTTTGAAAGAGCGTTAGTTGATTGATATGAAATAAGATCATGTGGTGATCTGACCAGTCTACTGGGAGTATGTGGTTGAGTGTGTTTCTTTGAGCAATGATGGCATCCAAGGTGGCTCCTTTGTAGTGAGTCTCCTCAGTGCAGTGCTGGATTATATGATTGTCACGTAGGAAACTGGATGGTGATTGGATTAGCGGGTTGTTAGTCTAATTCCATCACAGGTTAAGCTCGCCAAGGATTAGATTATTGACATCTCCAAGCGCACCATGAGCTATCAGGTCAGATAAGTGTTCCCCGAAAGCGTAGGTGTTACCTGGAGGATGATAGAGAAGATGGCAGCGTAAAGTTCCATTATCTTTGGTCTTGATGTTGGTTGAGAGACATTCAAATGAGTTTTATTTGTATGTATCTATTTCCGTGATGACCATGTAGTTTTTATGGATGATAGCTACCCCTCCCCCTCTTTGGTCTTTTCAGTCTTTGTTGATGATGGAAAAACTAGGGGGAACAAGCATGTCTAAGCATGGTGAGGCTAGTTCATTGAGCCAGGTCTCCGTGATGAACGCAATGTCAATGTCATGGGAGAGAATGGCCTCCGCTAGTTCAGTTGCATGCAGCGAAGCCGACCTGCAGTTGATGAGCAAGCAATTGGTGAAAAGCTCTTTGTTGTTGGGAATCTTTTCTATGGTCCCCCTAGGTAGGGTGGTGAGGACGGGTGGTCTCGGGGATTTTGTGCCGGGAATGTCTCTTGGGGGACCCGTGATCACTTGGATTTTGGATTTGGGGGAGTCAAAGGGAGGTGAGTCATAAGAGGAGGCTAAATTAGCTGCTTCAGTGTCAGACATGGCTGCTTCTGTTCTAGTGGGTCTTTAGGTCGGGGGTTTGTCACCAGTATATGAGTGTCTCTGAGCCCTAGTTGGAAGGTTTGCGATTTTTGAGGCAATTTGTGGCCAGGATTCCGTGTCCAGTCTTGGGGGTCTCTGAGGCAGAGTTTTGAGGGTTTCTGAGAGCCAGGAAGAGCTCTTGAGGCTGTTGGAGTTGGAAGTAGGGGGAGCCCCGGGGGGAGAATGGTGTGGTCTGCATGCCTTATCAAGGTTGGAGAGGATTTCGGCCAGGCCCAGGGTGATCATGTCTATCTGGTTTTCAAGGTTCGCGAGTCGTGTAGCCACTGAGTCATGGGAGGGGGTGGTGAGTCCTGTAGTCACGGAGTCATGTGAGGGTGTGGGGGCAGACTGGGGGGATTCGCTTTGAGTGGTATAGGTCGGGTTTGTGGAGTGCTGTATCTTGCTCAATGTGTAGGGCAGGTTGTCCCCTTTTGTAAACCCGGGAGGTGGGTGAATTGGGTCATGAAAAGAATGAGAGTTTCTGAGATCTGTGCGCAAACTAGTGAGGCTAGGGACCACTGTTGGCGGAGCTCGTTCCTGATGTTGCGGTAGGAGAGTCCGACTAGGATTGTGTTTTCCTTAGGGAGTTGTGGAGTATGGATAGCAAGGGTACTGTAGTGTGAGGTGACTCGGGAGGGGGGTGGGGGGTTTGGACAGTGGGGGTATGGGGTCGAGTCGATTGTGTTTCATGTTGGGACCTATTTGCTGTAGCTGGGAGTTGGGTTACGACAGGTCGGGGTAGGTGTGGGAGAGCGCAACGTAGTGTGGAGAAGAGGGCGTCGAAGGCATCAAGGTTCTTATTGTTTACCTGAATGAGGACAGTGCCGTTAGTGTAGATGGTCACGGAAGTGCTCCCTCTTCTTGACGAGCGATTAGGGAGTAAGGCTGTTAATTTGCAGCTGTGGGATGTGGTTTTGGCGATGTAAAGTTGTGTTTTGAGGTAGGAGAACCAGACTTCTGGTCTCTCCGTGTGAAAAATTAGTTCCACTTTAATCGGACCTTTGGAGGAGGTGTGGTTGAAGTCTGTAAATAGGGTTTCTCTGTGTTGTCGGATTAGTTTCTGTTTGAGGCTTCGTTTCGTTTTGGCACACAGGTTGGGGGGGGGAGTTCAAATTGAATGAGTTCAGGCTGTGAGATTTCAAATGGGTGGTTAGGGATTGGGTGGGGTAAGATGGCGAGTCATGAGCCATAGTGTGAGCTCTGTGTGCAGAGGGATCAAGTCTCTGAAAGGGAGTGTAGGGGACAAGGGGAGAAAGGCAGATCCGCAGAGTGCGCGCTAGTTGTTGCGATAAGGTTGTCGTCAGTGTTGGTCTTGGGCCTGAGTTACTCGGGGCAATAATGGTCGTGTGGTGGCCATCTTAGGGTTAGGCAGGATCCTGAGCGGGATAGTAGTTCCGTGTAGGGCTTGAGCTCTTGTTACAAAAACTACTTTTGATCATGTAGGTGGTTGCTGGGATCCCCTTAAGTAGAGTCCTTGTCTCTGACTATAAGTTAGTGGACCTTGATTGAGGGTATGCTGTGGCTCTTGGTGCTCTCGGGCAGCCGTCATGCGACCGGGCAGCCTCTGCAGTTGGCGTGGGGCTTCCTGAGGGGCTGCGAGCTCTTCAGAGGGTTCTCAGTTCACTAGGGGCAAAAGGGATCCTGACCCAGAGAGTTATGTGCCTTAAAAGTGTCAGGAGCCTAGGACCTGAAGCAGCACAGTAAGGGATGGGGGAACGCCATCTTAGGGTCAGGAGGAATTGAGGGAGAGGATGCGCTGTTTTCAGGGTTTGGTCGCGCTGTAGCGCCAGTCTGATCCACTTCTGGGCAGAGCTCAAGGGGTGAGAGGTCTCTGATTTTAAGTCTGGGGGCTTTGGGGCTCGACGGGCCCTATTTCTTGGTGTTACAGTCGTGAATGGCGGCCATTTTGAGGTCAGCCGATCTGTGAGGGAGTCTTTCCACGTCTAGGGTCTGCGCTCTTGCTTAGGAGGGAGCCCTCGTTTGGTCTGGGAAGCCCTTAAATGTAGATAGGGTGACTGGTCTCTTATTTTGTGGTAGGGATCCCTTGGTGCTTAGCACGCTCTAGTCTTTGGTGGCATAGTAGAGTGCGGCGGCCATTTTGAGGCCAGTCATTCTGTAATTGTGGTAGTTAACTAAGTTGGGATATGAACCCTCTGTTCAAGCGAGAGCGCACGTCTGGCTAGCTGTTTCCTTTGGGACTGATAAGGGATCGTGGCCTCTGAATAACTGGTGGAAGGCTTTGCTGCCCGGCGAGCCGTATTCCATGTTAGAATGGTCGCGTGTGGCGGCCATTTTGAGGCCAGTCAAAATATTTTTAGTTTTCTTTTTTCTTTTTGGATAGCTTATTTTCATATGCATCATAGTCCATTTAACTATATATAAGGTGTGGGTTCTCAATGATTCACAGCAAGTGGAATGGCAATTCTCAGAGTCAAAGGAGTTGGTGAAGGCCCACAGTCCATTGGTTATTGTTTTCAAGTCAAACAGAAACCCTAAATGACATGCTGTTATGACACTACATTTTTAAGCTGCAAGCAAAGAGTTCTCCAGGGAAATATGTGGACCTAATTACAGCGACTACTGGCAGCCAGCCAGCATGGATTCCAAGCACCCTAAATTAAAGAAGTAACCCAGATTTAGAATTGTTTATTCCCTGGAGAGATTAATCCAGGTTCAGCCATAATGAAGCCAGTTAGTGTAAAAGCCTTGTTGATGTGGAAAGAAAGTTACTACGCACAGACCGTTTTTGTTACCTAGATCATATGCAAAGATACGTGTGTTTGGATGCCAATATTATGTCATGTGGATAGTATTTTTATTTCACATCTTCACTGTTAGAATGCTTAATCTTCCGGTATGGTTAGTACCATGGATTGGGAATTTACATTTGCGTACTCCCTAATTAATATTAGAATCATTAATGGGGAGTCTAATTTTATTATTATTAATGAAAGTTTTAGTGTGGAACATGGTCTAACTTGGATGCTACATGAGGAGGGCTGGCATTCAACTGTCCTCTAGGAACATGATTCAAATAGTAATTTCTTCAAAGTGCCAACATATATTATAAATGCATACAAGGTCCACAACATTATAGCAAGATGGCATATTTCCTGTATCAAAGTGACAAAAGACCTTCTTTAGGAGAACTAGTTTGCAATAATTTGAAATTTATGGTGAATGAACAGTACATTATGTTCTTTGGGTGATGCATGCCTGTCCATGCAGTGTCGACTTTTGCATACTCTGTTTTTGACAGTGAATTCTAAACCATTAAATGGATACCTTATTAAACACTGAGCATGAATACATGGTTGGATATAGTTTGTTGTGAGAGCTAATTATAGTGGACAATGGAAATTATTAAGTAGAGCTCATGCACAAGCTGAACCCTAGACCTTAGTTTCAGGAAGCTGAGTTACTGCTTGTCTTCTTTCGAAATGATGCATATTATGGAAAGAATATAATGTAGTGTTGTTTCACTACGTTTGAAACCTGAGCCTTTCATGCAGAATTTAGGGTGGGTCCCTATAAATCTTCTCTGACTCTCACCCTTAACAAACTGAAACTCAAATTGGGTGTATGCAGATGGGAGACAAGCAGAGATCATCAGAATACACCACGATGGCTAAATCTGTGGGAACTCTTGCCTTAATATCTTAATGCCCAAAAGGCAGCCTGACCTTTAAAATAAAAAAGTATTTCCTTATTTTAAACTGCAGCTTTCTGGCCTGTGTTTTCAAAATAAGACTTAAGACTACCTCAGGCACCAAAATATAGAGAAAACAACTAAATTCCTAACTACTCAAGACTGTATTATTCATGAATCAGCAGATAGTCCGTGGTGCTTACTGCAGAAGGGATGAATTAGAAAGGGAATGCTCTATATTTTCATTGGTGCATACTTAGCTAGAATAGATTGCCTGATTAGCATAGACGAGCACTTGTTTGCTAGAACAATCTCAACATGTTCTTCCAAAAAGAAAAACATTTATGTTCGAGGCATATGGGCTGCAGACAACACACTATTGCATAGATCACCATCTGGTGGTGGGCCCGGATGATTACACTTTGTTGTTGTCTTGGAAGTGTCTTTGTCTGTTGGATGACTCCTGTGGATCGTAGTGTGCATGGGCATCAACTCCATCTTCAGATTGGTTTTTTCCACCATCGGGCTCGGATGTGTTTATCGTTGGGCCCCGTTAACGATCTCTTTTCGGCTTCCAGTCCTACATCATACCATTGGTATGGTCTTCAACAGTAATTCCAGTTACCCGCGTCGAAGAAAGGCTTGCGCTTCTCGATTCCAGCGTTCGTCGGGGCCGTCAGGCCCAACTGCGCCATTGGGCCTTTGGCTTATGGAAAGAACACCCTTCAAGAAGTGCCCTCAGTGTGGACACAAATTTACTCACACTGATCTTCATGAGGTTTGCAATCTGTGCTTGTCGAGAGTAGAGATTGTATTGCCTGTGCTACTTTCCGGTCCAAGAAGACCATCAGGGACCGTCGAGCTTGAAGAGTCATTGCGTAGTCATCTTCATCGACACCAGACCTTATCATAGACGAGGGTCTGATCGAGGTAAGTCCGAAGAACAACAGCAGGACAACATTGTTTTTGAAGCAGAGGATTCAGCTTCCGGAGCTGAGGATGAATCAGAAGACTACGATTTTCTTCTAGCTGGTCAACAGGTCGTGAGTACAAGCGTTGACCCTGTTCACCCCCCCCCCCTCATACTGGGACAGGCTTCGGTTCCACGTCCAGGTGCACACCGACCAAAACCTTCTGACGCCCCGCCTTCTGGCTCGGCAACGAAGATTCCAAAGAAGCCTCCAGTCGACTGGCTCAAGTCAGTATGTCGGTCCCGACAAGCAGAAGGTCCTCAAACCAAAATTAACTCCGGCACCGAAGCAGCCCTCGGTACCGGAACCGGTCGAGCCGAAAACAAGCTCAGCACCAAAAGACGTTCCCAAGTCTACCGAACCGAAGAACACTCCGGTTTTGAAAAAAGTCGACCCGAAGCCAGCTTCGGCACGGAAACACACTTCGGCTCCGAAAGTCGATGATTCCAAACGCACTTTGGGAACAACAATTCCGGATTCAAAAAGCTCAGATCCGAGAAAGAAACACGATACCAAGTCTTCGGAACCGAAGCCAAAATCCGCTCCAAAGACAATAGACACTGTAAAACCTAAGCATTTCAGTCCCAAACAGGATAAATCGGCACCGAAATCGGCTATTTCAGCAGAAGAGCTTTTCCACTCAGACCCAAAGGAAAATACTTTTTGTATTAATCCAAAGACTGGACATGTCATTACAGTGCCTGAAAAGAGGAACAAGGACTTTCCCAAACCACCTTCAGTTCCTCTGAAAAAGCATGCTCAAACTTCCCCCATAAGAATTCCTTCACCATTGATAGAGATACTAGTAGATATTTCTCCTGTACTCTCACCATCCAGCACACAAAGCCCTATACCGCAGGATGATGATGAAGACAATTATTCACAGGGGGTAGTAAGTGAGCAACACATAGATGACCCAGACAATATTCCTGGGCCATCATAGGATCCCTGGGAGGATCATAATGCGCCAGTTGCATCAGATCTGCCACAAGATGATGCATACCCTTCTAGACCATCGCCCCCAGATGACACTATTGGGTTTATACAGCTCATTCATAGAGCAGCCACTTTTCATGAAGTGGACTTGCATACAGATCCAGTGTAAGATGACTTCCTTATGGATACACTACTGTCGTCACATAAAACCACAACCACATTACCAATACTTAGTGGAGTGGTGAGACATGCACCAGAGGTATTCAAAGACCCCGTCAGAGCCAGGGTGATTAACCCCAGACTAGGAAAAAAGTATAAAGCGGCCCCAACTGACCCAGCATACATCAAAGGTCAGCTGCCATGCGATGTCTTAGGAAGGAGCTATGTATGGGAGCAGCCACATGCCGCTTGATAACCGCAGTCACGATTAAGAATGCCGTGGGTGGGTATATTTGGGGTGGTGGGTGGAAGATCTATGGGGGTTTCGTTGAGTTAATCACGATGCAACAAAATTGAAAATTTACATTACGGTTGTTGTTACTGTACAGCGAGGAGCATGCCCCTATTTGGTTGTCATTCTATGTAGACTGTAACAAATTGATGCTCTACCTGCTATGCAAATAAACAAATTTTCAACAAAAAAAAAGGTCAGCTGCCATTGGACTCAGTAGTATCAAATGCGAGGAAAAGAGCTAACTCGCAGACAACCGGGGATGCTCCACCGCCTGATAAAGAGTCCAAGCTTTTAGATGCTTAAGGAAAACGCACCATTTTGCAAGCAGCCAATGTCTGGAGAATTGCGAACATTCCATCTTTGTTTGCGAGATATGATCAAGCTCATTATGATGAGTTAGAATCACTCCTGCAACATTTGCCAGAGCAATATAAGACCAGGGCTTCCGACTTAATACAAGAAGGCAAGGTTATTACAAATACCTCAATCCGCTGTGCATTAGACACTGCAGATACAGCCTCTAGAGCAATAAATATGGGAGTACTGTTGCGTAGACATGCATGGCTACGCATCTCTGGGTTCAAGCCAGAAGTACAGGCCAGTATCTTGAATCAACCCTTTGACCAGCAACATCTCTTTGGTCCAACAGTTGGTAATGCACTAGAGAAAATGAAAAAAGATATGGATACGGCAAAATCCATGGGAGCCTTACAAACTCAGACCCATCAAGTGTCCTTTCGTCGCTCCTCATACAGGGGTGCCTCTAAGGGTTTTCAAACTGACAACACCTCCTTCTTATAAAGCGCCCACCCAAACATCACCCAGTAGAGGGTATTACAGAGTAGGATATAGAGTTAACAACAATAAGTGTAGAGGCAGAGACAACAACAACTGCAATGCCTCTACTCCCTAACAGTGACTTCCCTTCCATCCCACCAGACCGTTTCACCCCTGTCGGGGGGAGATTACAACAGTTCCTACCTGTCTGGAACTCCATCACCACAGACAGGTGGGTAAGACAAATAGTTCAGTCAGGTTATTGCCTGGAGCTCACTTCCACTCTTCCGTCAATACCACCCAGACAAAGTCCCATTTCACAGGAGCATCTCACACTCTTAAGACAAGAGGCTGCATCTCTACTGCATAAGAATGCAATAGAACCAGTCCCAAAACACCATCAAAACACAGGAGTTTACTCCCTATACTTTCTCATACCCAAAAAGGACGGGTCCCTCAGACCTTTACTAGATGTAAGGCCCCTAAACCTGTACATACAATCCGACCACTTCCATATGGTCACACTACAACAGGTTCTGCCGCTGTTAAAACAAGGCGACTTCCTTGCCACATTAGATCTCAAGGACGCCTACTTCCACATTCCTAGCCAGCAATCTCACAGAAAATACCTTCGATTTGTACTATAAGGTCAACATTACCAAATCAAAGTACTCCCTTTCGGAGTAGCTACAGCACCTCAAGTGTTTACAAAGTGTCTAGCAGTAGTAGCAGCACAATTAAGAAGGGACAACATTCATGTCTTCCCATATCTAGATGACTGGTTAATAAAATCCAAGTCATACCACCAATGTGTACAGCACACGCATCAGACCATCTGCCTGTTACACAAGCTAGGATTCACAGTAAATCAAAAGAAGTCACACCTCCAACCATCCCTGTCTCAACAGTATCTAGGTGCCACAATAGATACCTCCAAAGCAATTGCATCCCCCAATCCAACAAGGATACAAAGTATGCAAGCTCTTATACAAAAATTCCAGCCACAACACTCACTACCAGCTCAAGTGTTCATGCAATTAATCGGAATGATGGCATCTTGCATTTTCATAGTACCATACGCAAGACTACAAATGCGCCCCATACAAGAGTGCTTAGCAAGTCAGTGGAATCCGGCTCAGCAACAAATAACAGATCTGGTGGTGGTAGACAACCCGACATTTCGCTCCCTGCAGTGGTGGAACACCAAAAACCTTTCCAAGGGCCGACTGTTCATAGAGCCTGTTCCACAAGTGATGCTAACCACAGACGCATCTCTCACAGGATGGGGAGCGCATTTAGAAGAACACACAGTACAGGGTACATGGATACCGCAAAAAAAGCTACTCCACATAAATCCTCTGGAGTTGTTAGCAATTTTTCTAGCTCTAAAATCGTTTCAACATTACCTATCAAGCAAAGCTGTACTAGTCCGTACAGACAATATGACAGCCATGTATTACATCCAAAAACAAGGAGGGACACACTCCTTACAGCTTTCCCGGCTGGCGCAGAGCATATTGAGGTGGGCCATTCCTCAATAAATCTTTCTGTTAGTAGAACATCTACCAGGAGTTCACA
Source organism: Lissotriton helveticus (assembly GCF_964261635.1). Taxonomy (NCBI): domain Eukaryota; kingdom Metazoa; phylum Chordata; class Amphibia; order Caudata; family Salamandridae; genus Lissotriton; species Lissotriton helveticus. Next base: position 1,033,301,772 of record NC_136072.1, read on the forward strand.
ATCAAGTTGCAGATCTGTTAAGTCGTCAAAGACAACAGATACACGAGTGGGAACTTCATCCTCAAGTTCTTCAACCGTTCTTTCACAAGTGGGGCCAACCAGAGATAGATCTGTTTGCCACACACCTCAACTCCAAATGCCCAAGCTTTGCCGCCAGATACCCACACCCATTGTCCAAAGGCAATGCAGTATGGATGAGTTGGTCAAACAAATTTCCGTACGCTTTTCCACCTCTCCCACTAATTCTGTTAGTGGTACGCAAGCTACAGCAACATTCCCTCACATTGATTCTCATAGCACCAACGTGGGCAAGACAACCGTGGTACACCACACTACTAGAGCACTCAGCAGTACCACATCAAAAATTAAAACTCTCTCCACATCTACTGACACAGAACCTTGGAGAGATAATGCATCTAGACCCAATGCAGCTCAATCTAGTGATTTGGCTCCTGAGGTTTTAGAATTTGGATACCTCAAAATCAATCTTCCGCCTGATTGCATGAATGTCATAAAAGAAGCGAGACGCCCCACCACTAGAGCATGCTATGCAGACAAGTGGAAAAGGTTTGTTGTGTATTGCACAAATAACATTAACCCATTAGATGTTTCCATACAAAACATCATATGCTACCTGGTCCATCTACAAAGATGTAATTTAGCGTACTCCTCAATCAGGTTACATCTTGTTGCTATAGCAGCCTACCTTCAAAACCGACAACATTTGTCATTGTTTAGAGTACCTGCCATCAAAGCTTTTATGGAAGGACAGAATAATTCCTCCCAGAATACCACCCTCTCCGGTATGGAATTTAAATATTGTTCTCACTAGACTTATAGGTCCTCCATTTGAACCATTACATAAGTATGAGTTACAGTTCCTTACATGGAAAGTTGCTTTTTTAGTTGCTATTACCTCACTCAGAATAGTAAGTGAGATCCAGGCATTAACAATTCAAGAACCATTTATACAACTCCATCACAACAAATTGGTTCTTAAAAGAAACCTGAAATTCCTTCCAAAAGTCATTTCACCGTTCCACCTCAACCAATCTATTGAGTTGCCAGTATTCTTCTCTCAACCACAAACAGTTACGGAAAGAGCTCTACACACATTAGATATAAAAAGAGCACTCCTCTACTACATTGATATGACAAAACCGTTTTGTAAAACAAAACAATTGTTTGTGTCCTTTTCTCCTCCACACAAAGGTAATCCCATTTCAAAATCGGACATTGCAAGGTGGATTGGTAAGTACATTCAAATCTGTTACCAAAAAGCAAAACACACTATCCATTCCCCCTAGGGCTCATTCCACCTGTAATTTAGGGGCATCTATGGCATTCCTAGGAAATATACCCCTAGATGATATCTGTAAAGCAGCTACATGGTCTACACCGCACACATTTACAAAACACTACTGTGTAGATGTGCAGGCAAAACAACAAGCTATTGTGGGCCAGGCTGTACTCAAAACATTATTTCAAACTACTGCAACAGATACGGGTGGTCTCCTCTAAGGGAGAAAACTGCTGTGCAATCGATGCAATAGTGTGTGGTCTGCAGCCCATATGTCTCGAATGGAAAATGCTACTTACCAGTATGCATCTGTTCTTGGCAGGTAGGGCTGGAGAGCCACACACGCCCACCCGCATCCCTATATCTGTTCCAGTAATATTTTAATTAGATACACAAGACCTGGACATCCTTCTCTGTACTCGTACAACTCCATCATTTCCCCGATGGCGAAAACAATCTGAAGATGGAGTCGATGCCCATGCGCACTACGATCTACAGGAGGAGTCCTCCAACAGACAAAGACTCTTCCAAGACAACAACAAAGTGTAATCATCCGGGCCCACTACCAGATGGTGATCTATGCAATAGTGTGTGGCTCTGCAGCCCTACATGCCAAGAACAGATGCATACTGGTAAGTAGCATTTTCCTTAAAGGTGCTGCTCCGTTGTCCTCACAACCTCAAGCTGACCCCAGCATTTTAAGTCATTTTGTCCTCTTTCACTTCCTCCAATGCCAATGAAATTTAAGAAAAGTTAATAAGTCATCTCTTGGACTAGAAACCTGTGGTTTCTTGGATGCTGGCTCTGTCCCATTTATAGCAGTCGGTCTGTCCTGCTGTCTGTTCTGGATGATCTGCAGCCCATTGTTGTTCAAGGTGTCACTTTCACTTTTATTCATTTAGACCGCTCAGCTTACATTTTATTCTCATGTACCATCTTTCTCTTCTTGGAGCCACTGACAAAGCATCGTATTGGATCTCCTCTTAATTTTATAATCTGTTACGGGCAGTTCATCTTCCACTTTTTAGATCTTCCTTTGTGCTACTCTCTCACAGCATTCTTCAAGGTTCCCCTTGTGAGTCTGACACTTTTTAATGGGTATGTGACTCCTTTGACCAGTTTTATTCACTCCTTTGTCTTTTCCTTTGACATATGACAGTAACACCCAAATACTCATTCAACTTGACTCTTCTTTTTTGCCATTCTCACCCACAATTTGCTTTCTGCCTTTTAGAGGCTGCTGACTGAATGCAAATTATCTTGATAAACACAAATAAAACTAAGATCTTAGTTTTCGGCAAAATCATCTCCATCAGGTCCGACCGAGGTTATCTGAACTTGCTCCTGCTCCTCTAACGGTCAATTCAGAAACCTTGGTGTCTGGTTTAAACAGTCTTTCTCCAGTATTGGGGTGTCTTTCATAGATTCAAATGCTTGAATATTCCCCGTCGTCGAAGTGGGAGCCCCACGGTAAATAAATTAGCAATAAAAACCAACAATATATGTATATAGACACATAATTACATACATTCTAAAACCATAAATACTTTTAAGTACCAAGGATAGCAGTAACACATAGGAATACATTAGAAGAAACGACGGCGGCTCTGTCGACGGCGGCTCTGTCGACGGCGGCTCTGTCGACGGCGACTTTGTCGACGGCTGGGGTTTTGCCTTCATCGGCGGCATCGGCAACGGTTGTTGTCCCGTCGACGTTGTTATCGTTGTCAACGTCTTCTTTCGCATCACTACCTCTGGTGCTATTTTCATCATCAAGTTCAGGGGCTCCTGCTGTTGACCCTCTGCACCACCGTCGGCATGTATCTTTGGATCAGCTTACCATTCCACGTCACTCTCAACCTCCATCACCTTTTTGCCACTGCTTCGGATTCTGAAGAGGAGGTAGATAAAAGATTCCGAGCAGCTCGAAGTCCTTCGGAACTGGTCATTAAATGTCAGGACTATGAGGACGATCAGGAAGATCCTTACTACCATAAGGAGGAACCTTCTGCTCAGGTTCCCAAAGCGCAAATACCGCTCTCCCTCATTTCTAATCTTCAATATATGCTGGAGGATTATAATAGGCGATTTCCACCTACTCACCAGGGGTCTCCTCATCCAACAGTGCCTGCAACTACAGGGGCTCCTCTCTCTACTGCAATGCCAGAGCCGTCTGTGTCTTCTGCACCACCTACAACCTCTATTCAGGTTCATGCAACTGTTTACGAGGATGATGAAGTTCGCCCAGATCGGGAAGACGACGGAGTTGATGATGATGATGGGAAAATGGCTGATTGGGACGATTATCAAATCCAGACGCCATCGCCGCCACCATCTGGTCCAGGGGATTCCCCTCCTGTGGGTATAGCAGGTTTTCACCAACTTATGGAACGAGCGGCGCTGCGCTTCAAGCTCCATATGGTTCTGAAAGATGAGGACTGTTTTCTTTGACTTCAAGAGTCAACCATTTAAACAGGTCCGGGCAGTGCCTATAATTGACTTCATCTGGAATGAGGGCGTCAAACTGATGCAGACGCCGAATTCTATCCCGGCGCTTCTTCCTCGTTTGGAGAAGAAATATAGGGCACCGCAGGGTTCTCCAGCCTGCCTGGTAGCGCAATTTAAACCGGATTCCGTCATTACCCAGGCCGCACAACGTCGTTCCAGGAATCCGTCTTCTCCTATTACCGCTCCTCCTGACCGTGAGGGACGTTGTCTTGATGCCATTGGACGAAAATTCTCCACTATGGCTTCTACCACTGTGAGGGCTGCAAATTCTCTGGCCATTCTGGGGCGCTATGACCGCCAAATGTGGTCGGATATGTCTTCTTTTATCGACCTTATTCCTGAGCCCTCCAGAGCAGAGGCTCTCAAGATTCTTCAGGAGGGAGAGAGAGCGTCATCTGAGATAATCTACTGCTCTGTGGACATTGCATGCACGAGTTTTTGTCAGCTTGTAGGGGCGGCCGTTTTGCGTCGTCAGGGCTGGCTTCGTTCCACCTTTTTTCGCCAGGAGGTTCAGGCGAAGATCCTCGACATGCCCTATGATGGCGAATCGCTCTTTGGCCAGCATGTGGACGACGCACTTCAGACCATAATAAGGGACACAGAGACGGCTGGTGCCCTGGGCACTTTGCAGTTTCGCAAACAGCCTTTTCGTGGTGCACGCGGATGCGGCACCTCTTCTTTTTGCGGCGGACCCAACCAGTACTGCTCCTATGGCCAAGGAAATCAGAGGTATTCCTCCCAGTCACAGCAGTCCTATCGACAGCAGTCTTCAAAATCCTACAGAGGAAAATCTTCCTACAGAGGCTCTGCTTCTAAGAAGCAATGACTTGCCTTCCCCGCTCAAAGTTGGAGGTCGAATCTCCCTCTTCTTTTCCAATTGGTCTTCTATCACCTCAGACCGTTGGGTGCTGGACATTGTATCAAAGGGCCATGCTTTGGAGTTTGTCAAATTCTCTCCAAACACTCCTCCATCTGGTCCGCTTCCGGCACACCTCAAGGAGCTTTTCCAACAGATTCGACTCATGATTCAGAAAGGTGCCATCGAAGTGGTTCCCAAGTCTCAGAAGGGGATGGGATTCTATTCCCGTTTTTTCCTCGTCCTCAAGAAGTCCGGCGAATGGCGTCCGATCCTCCACTTACGAGCCTTAAACAAGTACCTAAAGTGCCAATCCTTCCGCATGCTCACGCTCGTGGAAATTCTCCGCCTTCTCTCGAAGGACGATTTCATGACTACCATCGATCTCCAGGATGCCTATTTCCACATGCCGATACTTCCAAGACACTCTAAGTACTTCCGCTTTCGGGTGGGGCGCAGAGACTTTCAATTCAAGGTTCTGTCTTTCGGCCTTCGCTCCGCCCCTCGCGTCTTCACAAAAGTCCTGGCTCCAGTGGTGGCATATCTACGTTTGAAGGGCGTTCAAATCTTTCCCTACCTGGACGACAGTCTCATCAAGTCACAATCTCGTCACCAGGCGTCTGTGGAAACTCAATTCTGACTGACTCTATTCCACTTTCTCGGTCTGTTCATCAACACCGAGAAGTCTCAGGTCGATCCAGCTCCCTGCAGGACTTTTCTAGGCGCCACTCTGAATACTTCACTGGCGAAGGTATTCGTGTCTCACGAGTGTCCGCTGCGGATTTTACACCTAGTGGCTCTCATCTGTTCAAAAGGGTCCGTTTCAGTTCGTGTATTGAAATCCTTTCTCGGGATGGCGTCCTCCTGCATCTCCCTGATCCCAAATTGCAGGCTCAAGAGTCGCCCAATTTAGGAGGAATTGGACAAGCAGTGGCGTCAGGTCACCGGTTCTTTCAACGATCTGGTTCTGGTGACCGCTCAGATGAGGTCCACTTTCTTATGGTGGGCTCAACTGTCAAACATCGCTGCCGGTACTTCTTTCCTAACCGTCGCTCCAGAGCTCATACTTACCACGGATGCCTCCCTGGAAGGCTGGTGCGCACATCTTCAGGGGCTATCCATAAAGGGCAAGTGGACCCTGTCTCAATGTTCCTGGCACATCAACAGACTGGAACTCATGGCCATTTTCCTGGCGCTCAAGTCTTTCCATTTTCTGCTCCAGGGAGAATCTGTGCTCATTCAAACAGACAATACCACCAGTATGCACTATGTGAACAAGCAGGGCGGCACCAAGTCACCGCTCCTTTCTCAGCTGGCACAGAGCATCTGGGACTGGGTGCTCCGTCACCAAATAACCCTGACAGCGGTTCACCTACCAGGCATCTCCAACATCCTGGCGGACTCCCTCAGCAGGTCCGCGTCCTCGACCCACGAGTAGGAGTTGCATCAGCCAACTCTGGACTTCATCTTTCGGTTGTAGGGTCGCCCGAACATAGATCTGTTTGCGAGCCCTCTGAACCGGAAATGCCTGTCTTATGCAAGTTGGCTTCCCCATCAAGGGTCATGCGGGAATGCCCTTTTGATGGACTAGTACAATCTATTCGCCTACGCTTTTCTGCCGATTTCGCTGGTTCCTCAAGTGTTGTGGAAAATGCGGAGACAGCCGTGCCACATTCTCCTGATCGCTCCCAGATGGCCTCGACAAGCATGGTTCTCGGAACTGCTGCTTCTTTCACAGTGCAAACCCATCCTCCTTCTTTCTCGAGTGGATCTCCTCACAATGGACAAGGGTCAGATCTGTCATCCGGACGCCTCCTCTCAAATTATCGGCCTGGAACCTGAGCACCTTGAATTTTCCCACTTGAATATTTCACCAGCATGTAGAGACATTCTTGCCAATGTGAGAGCTCCGTCCACAGTAAAGACTTACAAGCTCAAGTGGAAAAGATTCTGTCACTGGTGTGCCTCTGCCAACATCCATCCCGTGCACTCCTCTCCTGCTCAGCTCTGCCGTTCTTTCTGTAGTTGGCTCAATCAGGACTTTCCCACTCCACTTTGAAGGTTTTCCTAGCGGCAATATCTCGTTTCCGACAGGATGGGTCTTCTTCTCTCTACCCTTCCAGAGTCATTCGACAGTTTTTCAAAGGACTTTTCAGGATGTTCCCGCCCATTCGGCATCCTCGTCCTACCTGGCATCTCAATGTTGTTTTGGCACAATTGATGAAGGCGCCTTTTGAGCCCATTCACAAAGCGGATTTGACATTTTTGACCTGGAAGGTGGCCCTTCTTCTTGCCTTGACCTCCTCACGTCGCGTGAGTGATATCCATGCCTTTACAGTTCAGCCTCCTTTCCTTCAATTCAAATCGGACTGTGTCGTACTTCGCACCAACCCGGCATTCATGCCTAAGGTGCCGACTGATTTTCACCTCAATGAACCAGTGTTCTTAAAGACTTTCTAAGCTAATCCTCAATCTCCAGCGGAGCAACGTTTGCATTAATTGGACGTTAAAAGATGCCTTAAATTCTACATCGACAGGACAGCGCCCTTTCGTAAGTCTGATCAACTGTTTATTGCTTACGGAAGCATGCGTAAGGGGCGTTCTGTTACCAAGCCAACTATTGCACGTTGGATTTCCTCAGCAATTTCATTTTGTCATCAGAAGCCCGACAAGCCTCTTCAGTCTACAGTATGGGCTCATTCCACCAGGGCGATGTCTTCCTCTACTGCCCTGTTTGCGGGTGTGCCGATTCACCAAATATGCCGAGCAGCCACGTGGTCCAGCAGGCATACTTTTACAAAGCACTACTGCCTCAAGACGATCAACGAAGCTGATTCAGCAGTGGGCCAAGTGGTGCTTCGTAATCTTTTTAAATAAGGTGAGCCTCTTTCATTCCCACCGCCTATATGAATAATATTATCCGTACTAGCAGCATTATGTGATTTCATTGCATTGTATGCTTATGCACTGGTCTTTTGCCTTGCGGCCAGCTATTACTGCTCACTATTCTATTCAAGCATGTGAATCTATGAAAGAGACCCCAATACTGGAGAAGAACAATTGTTACCTACCTGTAAACGGTGGTTTTTCAGTATTAGGGGTGTCTTTCATAGATTCACATGCTTGAATATTCCCCGTCGTTGAAGTGGGAGTCCCACGGTACATAAAATAGCAGTAACATATGCATGTATACATGAAAATATCATAAATAAAATATACATACATATAATGTAATCAAATGTAAATTTTTAAAAAGTACCATAGAACATTATAAGCCCATTGAAAAGCCTAAGGGAGAACTCACTTTAGTAGCATATTAGTGTCATTATGTGTTGGTCCACATTCCAGCCAATCAGGCTGTAGCCTCCTCTAGAACCTTCTCCTCAGAAGCCCAAGTCCTCAGATTTTCTACCGCACGTCGTGTGAAGGGAGTCTCCCTGAGCTCTGCTCAGTTTTTCTTCAACTCTAGCTGTTTTTTCTTCAGAAAATGTCTTCTAATAGGAAATCTTTATTTAAAGCCTGCACTTCTTTTGGTAAACTGCGCCTTTTCCATGAGGATCCACACAGTAAATGAATTTACTGTCTCTACCCAGACCACGAGGTGAAAAACTGTAAGTACTGTCGCACTTTTCCTCCCAAGACTCTGAGGGATAGAGAGGCCCGTCTCCTTCTGTGGCTACAGAAGTTGAAGACTTCAGAGTCTGTGGTTTCTGAGGTAGAAAGTTTGTTATCTGGCGTTTCAAAATCCTCTCAGAAGTGTGGGTCTGAGACTGAGGTTCCATCTCCTTTTCTGAAGAAAAGTAGACTGTTGTAGTCCTCCAGGGTTGTGTCCCTACAGGATTCGCTTCAGGGCACGTCTACGGGACCTGGTTCTCTGACGTCTGTGTAGGAAGGTAGATCCCTGACTATGGTTGCCCCCAACTTTTTGCCTGGTGTTTTGCTGGTTTTCTGACTTAGTTGACCTGGGACCCTGCTATTCAGGACCCCAGGCCTACTGCTCTCTCTGTAAAATGGATTCCATGTACCTTAGGTACATATCTAATTGGATACCGAGTCACCTTATCAGTCCCTGTATAGTGTACCTTAGGTGCCCAGGGCATAGGTGTACCCAGGGCCTACCAGGGGCTGCAGCATGTATTATGCCACCCCTGGCTGGCCATCCAAATCTGACACAACTGGCTGCACGACAGCTGGGGCAAGGTGGTGTAATCACCCTTTGCTTTAGATATAGTATACCTATATCTAACCCTAAAATGGACACATGTATTCCTATCAGTCACTCCTATGGCAGGCCTTAACAATCCTGAAGGCAGAGTGCTTGGAATCGTGTGAGATAGTGCTCTGGCATGAGCTGAGCCTGTCTGCGGCTTTCGGGATCCATCCCTTAGCCGTTTCCATGATATCGCATACCATATACTCTTAAGTGCATTATAATCCTCGCGGTTAAATGCCAACTCTGGTATCGCTTTATCAAAACATGTCGAGTAAGGTGTCATACGAATTGGAATACTAACCCCTCGCCAATTCTGGCGACGGGGTTAGCATTCCACCCTTCTAGAGGGACACGACATGTATGTAACCTGTAACCCTGGTTAAAGTCAGACAGAGCCTTAGCTCCACAAAATGGATGCTGCCACCGAGACACAAGTCTGCCCTCCTGCTGCTGGGAGTCCTCCCAGCCCAGGAGGCAAGGACAAAGGGTTTCCTGCCAGGGGCGGTGCCAGCACCGTCCCAGACAGGATTTTGTGTATCCTAGGTAGGCAGGGCTTTAGAGGAAGGTGACTGCAAGTGGCACCCCGGTGCTCACTATGCATAGGCCGGCTTGAACCAGTTCCAGGGGCATTCCAGCCCCTGATCTGGGGAAAGCCCGCCAAAGGAGAGGGGTGTAACCACCCCCCTCCTAGTCCCACCCATAGGGCAGGACTTAGTCGCGTGCCAGCCCCTTTTTGCAGGGTAAAGGTAGGAACTGGCCCCCTTCCAAATTAGATCATCTTTGAATCCTGAAACTACTTTCCACGAAAGGAACTCAAGACTTCTTCCCAAGATTCTCCCTTGTGACTAAGGAGTAGTCACCCTGCAGCAGCAGGCACCAACCAAGCATCGCGGTTTGTTGCCAGTCTCTCCTCCGGATCAAGACTGCTCCAGCACGACGAGAACCGGCTTCCCTGGCACCTCTGACCTCAACCTACATCATCAGCCCAGCTGTGATCCGTGGGTGCGACGAGACCTCGAGGGACCGGCCATCTTCAGAACTGCACGACGCTTGTCCAGCACGACCACCGAGTGACCCTCGACTGAGTGCTTTGGGGTAAGAGAAGCCCCGACCCTGAGCAGCTCCAGCACCGAAGCTCAGCCCCCCTGCATCCACGAGATCTGCGTGGGGCCCTTCTGCTCTTTGCTGCTCACCGCGTTGTCCAGGTCGCTTGCCCGTTGGCTAGTGGCCCTTTCACGACGCTCCACGACGACAACCACTGCTGGTCTGGTTGCTCCAGACTAGCCCTTGCTTCCCTTCTTCAGAGAAGCACCCTGGACCCTCCTGGTCCACCCAAGACGCCATTTTAGGTCCACCGCGTGGGCCTTGCATTTGCCAAGACTTGTTGCCCCAATCCTGGGTCCAGCGACGTCGACAGCAAGTACCTTCGTGGGACAGCTCGCACCTCCATCCTGGTCGCCGACAACGCCTCCTGGTCCGAGAGACTGCAGAGCCCAGCAGCGCCCACTCACCTGGCTGAGGTGAATTCGTCCGGTGCCATCCTGGTGCCCACCTAAATCACTGGCTAGTGATTCAGAACTTGGTCCCCTCTGCTTACAGGTTTCTTCTTCCCTGATCCAGGCTTGGATCACCACGAACTCCTTCACTGGCCGCCTGCCAGCAACTTCTTTCTTCAGGCTCCTGGATCTTCAACGAGGGTTTCCGACGCAACTTGAACCCTATGCAGCCGCAGCCCCTGGGCTAGGTAAACTGAGTACTCCGGTGCTCCAGCATAGTCCAACACCCTAAGTGTTCGGATCCACCCTTGTTTTCGACCCACCTAGTCGGGTTCGCCCGAGAACAGTAACTTTGCAAAGTGCTAGTATCCATAGACTTGTTCCCGCATTACGCGTGAGAGTTCCCACTCTGCACACGGCGTCCCTAGGCCTCCTGCTTCTAATCTAAGGGTTCAGCATTGTAGGCCTAGCGTTTCTACAGTCTAGAAAAGTATTACTTACCTGCTAGTAACTTCGCATTCCACTTCTTGTGTATATGGTTTTTCGTGCCCCTCGGGCATTTGTGTAAATTGTGCGACTTTCAGTAATTCTTTAAGAGTTTTGTTGTGTGCTTAGCTCCCTGTCTCATAAAGAGCCAGGGTAGTCCTGTTATAAATCAATACACTTTATTTTTGATAACAACTTGTGTGGTGTCCTTTCACTTGATGTTCAAGGGGTAATGTGATGGTAAAACAGCTGGCTTAACACGCCCTCTAGAGTCTTAGCCTTAGACTGCTCGTATCCATGCTACTAGGATAGCTGGTCTATAAGGTTGACTTACAACCAATCTTCAATAAGGGTTGTTTGGACTGATACAGAGTGCTCACTAGAATAGTGAACACTATATATCAGGCCAACTTCTCACAGTCTGCGCCCAAAGCCTTGCCTTCCACTTTTAAATCTGGCATTGGCTCATCGACGGGCTCGTCGACGCGTCCGTCGACGTCTTCAGCGACGACGAAGTCGGTGACTGTGGCCTCTACGTCGACGACGACATGTACTATGTCAACCAGTGCTACGTCGATGACGATCACCTCGTCGACGATAGCCCAGGAGGTGAGACCCATTGCTTCTATTGTGAAGATCTCGTCGACGAGTGTCAAATCAAAACCGTCGACGAAGAAGTCATCGTCGACGCTTCCCTCGTCGACGCGGACCCCGTCGACGAAGATCAAGTCATCATCTAAAAGCAGCTCGTCGACGGGCCCATCATCATCTACGGCTGTCTCATCATATCATTGTCGGTGACTTCGTCGACGGCTGTCATCCCGTCGACGTCTACATCATCGTCTACGAGTAAGGTTCCAATCTCGTCGACGGAAAAGAAATCTTCGTCGACGAAGAAAAAGCGTTCAATTTCAGCGTCGATTACATCTATGGCGACGACACAGACGCCTCAGGTTGATTCTAAGACTGCCGCATTTACGTCAACGGGCTCGTTGACGTCTCATCAACCTTTGGCCACAGCTGCCACTTTTACAGTGGTTACTGCATCTTCTTTGAGGACAGTACCTCTTGTGAGAAGTTGGCCTGATATATGATGCTCACTAGTTCTAGTGATCACCTTGCATCAGTCCAAACAACCCTTATGGTGATTGGTTGTAAGTCAACCTTATAGACCAGCTATCCTAATGGTAGCATGGACAAAGCAGTCTTAGGCTAAACTCTTTTGGCATGTGAAGCCAGCTGTTTTACCACATATAACCCCTTGAATACCAGATGAAAGGACACCACACAGGTTGTTATGAAAATAAACAGTCTATTTATTAATAACAAACACCTCTGAACTCTTTATGAGATCAGAGGGCTAAGCACATGACAATCTCTTACGAAAAACACAAGTTGCACAAAATTACAATGGTGCCCTAGGGGCACGACAAACCATATCCTAAGTAAGTGGAATGTGAAAGTCGATAAAAGGAATGGAGCTGTCCAGAGGCTGTAGGATCGATGGGACCACGCTACACTAACTTCAGGTAAGTAATAGGAGGCCCACGGAACCCGTGTGCAGAGTGTGAACTCACACGCGAGATGCGTAACAACGTCTATGGACAGTACAGTTCAAGTTAAAGGTGAGTACGGACAATCCTGACTAGGTAGGACTAAAACGACTGTGGAACTGGACACTAGGACAGTTAAACTACCCTTGAACACCAAAATGCTCTTGTTACCTCACCCACGGGCCGCGGGTGCATAGGTGTCAAAGTGCGTCGGGTTCTCCCGTTGAAGTCAATGGAGCCTGAAAGAAAAGATGCTGCAGGCGACCAGGAGGAAGATGTCCAGTGCAATCCAAGGGTGGATTGTTGAAGAAGGAGACCTGAAAGCAGAGGGGACAATGTTCACAGTCACTAGCCAGTGACTGGAGTGGAACCAGGAAGGAACCAGATGTCGTCGTCGCGATCAGGTGAAGAGTGGACGCTTGACTCTGTAGCCACGTGGACCAGGAGGTATCTTCGACGACCAGGATGGAGACACGAGCTGTCCCACGCAGGCTCTCGCTGTCGGCGGTGTCGGATCCGGGATTGAACTCAACAGGCCTTGGCAAAGGCAACCCACGCGGTGAGTGAAGAAAGCGTCTGGTGCGGACTAGGAGAGTCCGGGGTGCCCCTCTTTTGGAAGGGAGCAAGGGCCAGTCTGGAGCAACCAGACCAGCAGTGAAGATTCAAAGGTTCGTCGTCTAGGAGGCCACTAGCCAGCCGGCAAGTGACCAGACAAAGCGTTGAGCAGCAACAAAGCAGAAGGGCCCCACGCAGATCTTGTGGATGCTGGAGGGCTGATCTTCGGTGCAGGGGCTGCTCGGGGCTGGGGCTTCTCAGTCCCCAAAGCACTTAGTCGAGTTTACCTCGGGAGTCGTGCTGGAAGCGAAGTGCAGGTTCGTTCAAGATGGCCGGTCCCACGTGTCTCGTCGCACCCACGGGTCTCAGCTTTGCTGTAGATGTAGGTAGAGGTCGGAGAGGTCTGGGAATCCGGGTCTCATCGGCTCTGAAGTCTGGATCCTCGAGGGAAGACGACAAAGTGAAGCCGCTAGACGCTTGATGGTGCCTGCAGTTGCAGGGTGGACACTCCTTGCCCACAAGGGAGATTCTTCAGTCTTCTGTGGAGCAGAACGTCGAAGGCCAGAGTTTCTTCGTGTTGAATAGTTCAGGATAATCTAATTTGGAATGGGACCAGCTCCTACCTTTATTCTCCTAAAGGGGGCTGCACTACTGACTAGGTCCCTCCCCTGGGTGGGACCAGGAAGGGGGGTGGCTACACCCCCTATCCTTTGTCCGGTTTCCCGCCAGAGCTGGGGCAGGGATGCCCCAGCAACTGGTTTGAACCGGTGTATGCACAGGGCACCTTGTGTGCCCCAGGCATGTCTCATTCCTTTCAGGCCTCCCTACCTCAATACACAAAATCCTGTCTGGGGTGGTGCTAGCACCTCCCAAGGCAGGAAACCCTTTGTCCAGGCCATCCTCGCTGGAAGGACTCCCAGCAGCAGGAGGTCAGACTTGTGTCTGTGGTGGCAGCATCCATTTTGTGATGCTGAGGCTCGAGTTAACTTTAACCGGGGTTCACAGTTACATACATGTCGTGTCCCTCTAGAAGGGTGGAATGCTACCCCCGTCGCCAGAATTGGCGAGGGGGTAGTATTCCAAATCGTATGACACCTTACTCAACATGTTTTGATAATGTTATACCAGAGTTAGCATTTAACCGCGAGGTTGATAATGCACTTAAGAGTATATGGTATAGCGTTATCATGGAACAGCTATTAGGACTTTGTTCTGCAAGCTGCAAACGGGTTCAGCTCATGCCAGAGCACCATTTCACATAATTCCAAGCACTCTGCCTTCAGGATTGATAAGGCCTTCCATAGGAGTGACTGATAGGAATATATGTGTCCATTTTAGGGTTAGATATAGGTATACTATATCTACAGCAAAGGTTGTTTACACCACCTCGCCCCAGCTGTCATGCAGCCAGTTGTGTCAGATTTAGATGGCCAGCCAGGGGTGGCATAATACATGCTTCAGCCCCTGGTAGGCCCTGGGTACACCTATGCCCTGGGTACAGGGACTGATAAGGTGGCCCAGTACCAATTGGTAAATGCACCTAAAGTACATGGTTGTCAATTTAGAGAGAGAACAGCTAGGCTGTGGGTCTGATTAGCAGGCCCACAGCCAGGGAAAGTCGTAAACCAGTGAAGCAAAAAGTAAAAATCTGGGGTGACCATAGGATTGCAGACCCCACTCTCCTACACCTCTCATTCAACTGAGTCCAGTGAGAAGTGGAACTCATCTTCCAGACCTATTGTTTCAGTCTGGTGAGGAAGAATCCGGAAACGATTCAGAGGTGGAACAACTATGCAGACAGGCATTTAGTCCATCGGATTTGCACATTAAATGCCAGGAGTATAATGATGATGGTGACGAAGTGGATAACGTTGAAGATGGGAACGAATTATTTCCTGTTGATGAATCAGAACCAGTTACTTCGGAGCCGGTTACGCGAATACCATTATCTTTGGTCATGAATCTGCAGCACATGCTTGATGACTATAACCGCAGGTTCCCTCCATCTACACCTGCCTCTCCAGCACCACAACTTTCTCCACAGCCTCAACCTCAACTTCCTCAAGCACCTGCACCTGTTCCACCAGCGTCACCGGGGGGTGATCGCCCTGACACCGACAACGAGGATCCTGATCCTCGCAACACTGACAACGACAATGACGTCGATATGGATGAGTGGGATAATTACAAGGCTCAAACACCTTCCACTCCGCCCACCTCACCTCTAGCATCGCCTCCAGTGGATATTGCAAATTTCCATAATTTGATGGTCCGTGCTGCAAAGCGTTTTCATCGCACTGTCGAAAAACAACAAGATGAAAGTGAATGCTTCTTGTATTATTTTAAAGACCTATCACGAAGGCAATCCCACACAATACCAATCATTGACTATATTTGGCAGGCGGGCCTCAAGTTAATGGAACATCCAAATTCGGTACCTGCAGTTTTGCCCAGATTGGACAACAAATATAAGGCTCTGGCGTCTTCCCCGGCCTGTTTCGTGTCACAACCGAAAGCAGATTTGGTTATAACTCAGGCAGCACAGAAAAGATCCCTCAATCCTGCTACACCACTCACGTCTCCTCCTGATCAGGAAGGCCGTAAGTTGGACTCCATAGGAAAAAAATTTACAACCATGGCGGCTACTACTGTGCAGGCGGCTAATACCTTGGCTATTTTGGGCCGTTACGACCGCCAGATGTGGTCCGAAATTGCCGCACTGATTCCTCAAATACCCGATGTCATCCGTGCAGAAGCGCAGGCCATTATTCAGGAGGGAGATATAATTTCATCCGAAATTGATTGCGCGCTCGACATTTCCTCCACGGGTTTTCGTCAATTGGCTGGGGCTGTAGTCTTGAGGCGTCAAGGCTGGTTGAAGTCAACCACCTTCCATCCAGAGGTACAGGCAAAAGTCCTGGACTTGCCGTACGACGGGGATTCGTTGTTTGGCAAACATGTAGATGATGCCCTTGAGGCGATAAAAAAGGACACCGAAACTGCAAAGTCCTTAGCTACCCTCCAGTATAAGAAACAACCCTTTCGGGGGGCACGAGGTAGAGGCGGAGGTACCTCTACTTTTCGATGATCAGGTCAATATCGTTCATACAACACCTACAATGTTAACCGGCAGAGGGGTTCCTACCAATCCCAGAATCGTCAGTCCACTGCCAGACCATACCAACGAAAAACAACATATAGAGGTGGCTCGAACAATAAGAAGCAGTCACAGTCTCAGTTCCTTTCTTCTGCCGACTGAATCTTGGGGGTCGCATCTCAAATTACTTTTGCAAATGGTCCGAAATCACCTCCGACCAATGGGTCCTGGACGTTATCTCCAAAGGACATACCCTGGAGTTCGCAAAATTCCCTCCCACACGTCCACCTTCGGGGCCACCCTCTCCCCATCTCAAAGAACTTTTGGCCCAGGTGAAATTGATGATCAAAAAAGGAGCCATCGAAGTAGTGCCGCAAGGTCAACGCGGCAAGGGGTTTTATTCCCGATTTTTCTTAGTCAAGAAAAAGTCGAGGGAATGGCGTCCAATTTTGGATTTACGGGCCCTGAACAAATTTATCATTTCAAAAACTTTTCAGATGTTAACTCTTCTTCAAATTCTGAATTATCTCAATCCAGGGGAATTATTTTCAACGATCGACCTCCAAGATGCATATTTCCATGTGCCAATTCACCCCAGACACAGGAAGTATCTACGCTTCACAGTCGGACAGCTACACTTCCAATTCAAAGTCCTACCATTCGGCCTTCAATCAGCGCCGAGGGTCTTTACCAAGATCTTGGCCCCGGTAGCTGCCTTCCTGCGTCTGCAAGGCGTCCAATTTTATCCATACCTGGACGACTGCCTCATCAAGGCCAAGACTTTTCACCTGACGGAGCAGCACACCCAAGTCTGCGTCTCCCTTTTCCAATCCTTGGGGTTTTCAATCATTTGCCAGAAGTCACACTATCATCCGTCGCAAAGGCGAGATTTTCTCGGAGCGTCGCTAGATTCTCGGCAGGGGAAAGTGTTCGTTTCCCAAGAAAGACAGGACCGCATGGTAAAGATGGTGCACTTCCTACAGTCAAAACTGTACGTTTCTGTCCAAATGTTCAAATCATTCCTTGGCATGGCTTCCTCGTGCATCCAACTTATCCCCAATTGCAGATTGCACGTGAGGGCTCTACAGGAGAAATTAGACAAACAGTGGAAATAGGTGTCAGGGTCATTCAAGGACAAAGTCCTTCTAACACCTCGCATCCAGAAAGCGCTGGAGTGGGTGGCTCACCCTCCAAACATATCTGCGGGCCGTTCATTCAAGACGAACCTCCGACTCTGACGCTTACAACAGACTCGTCTCTCGAGGGATGGGGAGCGCATCTCGACGGCATGTCTGTAAAAGGAAAGTGGACGGCGATCCAACGTACTTGGCATATCAATCGCCTGGAACTCCTAGCGATTTTCTTGGCCCTCAAGTCCTTCCAGAGGTTAGTGCAGTGACACACTCTACTGGTGAGGACAGACAACACCACCAGCATGCACTACCTCAACAAACAGGGCGGCACGAGGTCCCTCCTACTTTAACAAATGGCACAAGAAATATGGGATTGGGCGATTCAACACCAAATTCATCTCACAGCCATCCATGTGCCGGGTGTGGCCAATGTTCTGTCGGACTCACTCAGCCGGGCGTCGTCAGACAATCACGAGTGGGAACTCAACCAACCAACCGTCGATTTCATCTTCCGGCGGTGGGGCCAGCCGCAGATGGATCTTTTCGCGACTGCTACCAACAGGAAATGCCAACGCTTTGCAAGTCTGCATCCCCACAGAGAGTCGAGCAGAAATGCATTTTCGATCAATTGGTCGAACGACTTCATCTACGCTTTCCCTCCACTTCCTCTAATTCCTCGCCTGTTACACAGGATGAGGTTTCAACCTTGCCACATCATCCTGATTGCACCCAAATGGCCGAGGCGTCCATGGTTCACGGGCCTGCTCCTATTTTCACAGTACGACCCGATTCCGCTTCATCCTCTACCTCACCTCCTCACGATGAAGCAGGGACAAATGTGTCACCCGGATCCGGCATACCTCCAACTCCATGCCTGGAACCTGAATACAATGAATTTGCACGTCTGAATATCGACGAGGACTGCAGAGAGGTGTTAGCACGCGCTCGTGCTCCATCCACCATTAAAACCTATCAGTTAAAGTGGAAGCGTTTCTGTGTCTGGTGCCACACTAAAGGTTTGGACCCCATGACTGCAAAGCCGTAACAGATCTTGCCTTTCTTTTTATCCCTGGCAAGATCAGGACTTTCACACTCAACTCTTAAAGTGTTTCTGGCGGCGATTTCCCGCTTCCGCCATGATGGTTCTACATCTCTATGTTCCTCGAGAATCATTAAGCAATTTTACAAGGGCCTTTTTAGGATGTTTCCACCTATTCGTCGCCCTCCACCTGCTGGGCGCTTAAATTTGGACTTGTCTCAACTGCTTCTACCTCCATTCGAGCCTATCCACTCTGCAAGTCTAAAATTTCTCACATGGAAAGTTGCTCTCTTGCTCGCCTTGACATCCTCGAGACGTGTCAGTGACATCCAGGCGTTTACCATACAGCCTCCTTTTCTACAATTCTCCAATGATGCTGTGACATTGCGAACTAATCCTAAATTCATTCCAAAGGTTCCCAGTGACTTTCATCTCAACGAACCTGTAATCCTGAAGACTTTCTTTCCTGCTCCGCAAACTCCAGCTGAGCGGTCATTACATTCATTGGATGTGAAACGTTGTCTCAAATTTTACATTCAGCGAACTGCAACTGCCAGAAAGTCAGATCAATTGTTTGTGGCGTATGGCCCAATTTGCAAAGGACAACCTGTTACCAAACAGACCATAACCAGGTGGATATCCTCTACCATATCCTTCTGCCACCAACGGGCTGGGAAGCCCCTTTCTGCTCCAGTTCGTGCTCACTCAACTAGAGCGGTGTCTACTTCTGCTGCCCTTTTTGCGGGGGTACCCCTGAGGCAGATCTGCAGAGCTGCTACTTGGTCGAGCAGCCATACTTTTACAAAACAATCAACAGACGCCGCGGATGCGGCAGTAGGTCAAGCGGTGCTGCGGAATCTTTTCCAATAAAGGTGAGCCTCTGTTGCTACCCGCCTCCAGTCATAAAGGTCTTTTTTCTATTACTATTTTAGTATTTATTACATATTGAATGATATGTTTACCTTACTTGCTTTGGTATATCACCTTTATGACTTATGTGATGATTTACTGCTTTCTACTCTCAAGCATGTGAATCTATGAAAGACACCCCTAATACTGGAGAAGAACAAAAGTTACTTTCCTGTAAACTGTGGTTCTCCAGTATTGGTGTCTTTCATAGATTCACATGCGACCCTCCCATCCTCCCCTCAGAGGCTCTCTTCTCCTCAGGCACTTTTACTTACTTTGTGCTACGAAAATCTGAGGACTTGGGCTTCTGAGGAGAAGGTTCTAGAGGAGGCTACAGCCTGATTGGCTGGAATGTGGACCAACACATAATGACACTAATATGCTACTAAAGTGAGTTCTCCCTTAGGCTTTTCAATGGGCTTATAATGTTCTATGGTACTTTTTAAAAATTTACATTTGATTACATTATATGTATGTATATTTTATTTATGATATTTTCATGTATACATGCATATGTTACTGCTATTTTATGTACCGTGGGACTCCCACTTCGACGACAGGGAATATTCAAGCATGTGAATCTATGAAAGACACCAATACTGGAGAACCACAGTTTACAGGTAAGTAACTTTTGTTCTTCTCCAGTATTGGTGTCTTTCATAGATTCACATGCGACCCACCCACCTCCCCTCAGGGGCTTGCTTCTCCACCTAGACTCTTTTGTCACTCTGGTGCTACGAACATCTGAGGGCCTGAGCCTCTGAGGAGAAGCTTCTAGAGGGGTGCTTGCGCCTGATTGGCTGTAGTTTGGACTAACATAATGCCTTGGATATGTTATGAAAGTGCTTTTTTCTTCTACTGTATTCCTATGTGTTACTGCTATCCTTGGTACTTATAAGTATTTATGGTTTTAGAATGTATGTAATTATGTTTCTATATACATATATTGTTGGTTTTTATTGCTAATTTATTTACCGTGGGGCTCCCACTTCGACGACGGGGAATATTCAAGCATGTGAATCTATGAAAGACACCAATACTGGAGAACCAACATTTACAGGTAAGTAACAATTGTTCTTCTGTATACTTAAATTGCCCTCATCACTTCAAATTCTCCCAAAACCCGTCCCTTCCTTCCATTTTCTGCTCAAAAGATTGTGGTTCAAAACGTTTGTTTATATCAACTTGATTTTTGTACTTTCCTACGTCTGTCTTTTGTTTTTATCTCTAGGTAGACTGACCAGGATTCAAAATGCTTCAGTCCAGGAAATGTTTTTACTTTCTGCTGGTCTCATTTAGCTGATTATCGTCAATCTTAGGTAGTTCATTATAGGAATTCCCACTTTTTTAATTCTTAAAGCAACTACTTTTTCTAAAATTCAACTCTCCTGAGGTGGAGACTAATCTTTTCTCTTACCTGACCACTAAAGCTTAGAACGTTCTTCCTCTTCTGGCCTGTGTGTTAATGACTTTCTTTCCTAGGCTTTACAAACATACGTTTTCTGTTTCTTCTGAATACCTTCTCCTTCCTTTCCTGTACCATCCTAAGTGACATGCTATCGTAATTGGGTGATGAGTGCTCTATAAGTTTCAACTCAATCAATAAGTACAGGCACTGCTGTATGAGGCATTTGAGCACTTGAAAGCTCAGTTAATTAACATTTACACTCATTGCTATGCCATGCAGGTTTTTCTTAAACCATTAGAATGAATTATGCCTAATGTGATAGATTATACTGATGGATTCTGACATTTTATTGCTAAAGATGAGGCGATACACAATGTTAGCAGAAATTGGCTAAACAAGTAATACTTGTGGTCTCCTTGAACTCTAAACTTAAGAATTACTCTGTTGAATTCCATATACATCTACCCAATCTCCATTACTTTTCAAGCTTTACCTGAACCACCTTGCTTCACTAATACAATAATAATTACTCCTGGATATGAAACCCTTGAAGCTTGTCACACCAGCTATAAAAACACTTTACTGGTGTTAGTCTGAAGCTGAATGTCTTTCAAATTATCATTGCAAAAAATGGAATACATGCAATTGCTCAGAGTTTCCATCTACAAACTCTTCTTGCATGCCTCGTAGGAGAGTAAAAACTCAAATCGAGGCCTAATGGTCTTCCTCTCCTCTTTACATTCCTCTTGCCATTGATCCTCAGATGGGCTTTCTGAGTAAAATCTACACCGCAGGCTGCGTTGATTGCCGATAGTCTCTCTTCTTTGGTTTGAAGAGTACTTTTTAACGTGGTGCCCCCGCAATATGGGAAATTGTTTATTTGTTAATGTGTTTGCTGTTATTTCCCTGCTTGTTTACTCTTCACAGTTGGAGTGTATTGTGTGCTGTCTGCTGCAAACTGCCTGAACTTGATTTAACGTGACGAAATTTGCCAGCTCCCTGTTGGGCTCTACTCTTTCACTCCTTAACCTGTCCTCTAGATTATCCAGTCCAGAAGGCCTGTTAATGAATGTACAAGTGAAGGTATCTTGTCTGTTGTGGTTTGAAAAAGGACCATGTCATCTACACCTGCCTCAAAAAATTGTACTTGTGTTTCTTTAAACCATCAATCATCACCTGCTCTGATTGGTAACCTGTCAACACCTCACCTGTGATGGCACCATCGCTGCTTCTAAATTGACCTCATAGACCCTTGAAAGAGGTGTCTATGAATTGCTGCTCTACAGTTCCTTGGTGGTATTCCAGCGTCTGCTACTGATGAGGGCCTGGGTGACTGTCCTTCTGGTTCCGGAGAGGGGATCCATCTGTAGATCTTGCAAAGTATGCGGAGGGTGTTGAAGCAGGCGGAGGAGACTGCATTGACTTCCTGGGTCATTGAATTTTTTTTTTGAAACTCTTTATTCGTGACTGCAACACGCATCATAATTAACAGTTTTGTATCATTATCCACATAGTCTTTTCCGTTTTCCCCCTGAATAGACTACAATCGCCTGAATTGGTATCACCTTCCTAACCGTACCAGTGCAATGTTTCTAAGACTTCTGGAGTAAAGCAAATATATTTAACAATCCACATATTGTGAACTACCCATGTATTACTGTGTGGTATAGCTTCAATTATGAAGCCCAGTTCTACACAATCAGGGTCTAACCAGTCCCCATCCCGCCCAACTCCCGCCCCACCCCGTAAGTCTCCTAGCGTCTCTGCCTATAGGGCACCATGCTCGCCGACATGCTCTACTCAGACAACAATCACATGTAGGTCAGTTTACTCGTGGTCTTCTGGCTAACCTGCATGCACCGTGGACACTGCCCCCTCATTCGTTCCCACCGCCTCTCGCCTAGCCTTTGCAGTTATGAGGTATCCTCTTGTGAGGGCGTCTGGTCCATTTCCTCTATCTCCAGCAGCATCCGCTCCCAGTCCTGTGTAATTGGGTATTTTCGTAGCCCATTTTCTTCCTTTTTGCGCAGAACTACACCCTCCGCCCTGCCCCACTTTAGCAGATCAGATCGCCACGTTTCAACAGCTGGGGGCCTGGCAGACTTCCACCTCATAGTTAAAGCTCTAACTGCTAACAGTGCTAAGTCTAAGAGTTTCAAGCGGGCTTTGTGCTGCTTAGGTCGTTTCCGGTGCCCTATCAGACATGGCATCGCCCCCTCTGGTATCTGCATGGTCGTGACAGTGTGTAATATGTGGCGGACTCTCCCCCAGTAACTATGTAATGCGGACATGATCACATCATGTGGAGGAGGCCGGCCTCATCCGCCAGGCCTCTGGGGCAACAATGAGAAGAAGCAGGGAACATCCTATGTATCCTTTGGGGGGTAAGATATGCCCTGTGTAGCACCATGGCCTGTATAAATTTAAACTTAACATTCCCGGACACCCTTCTGGGGTGCTCAAGGACAATTTTCCAGGCCCCATCCGTCAGTGCATCTCCCGTGTCTAGGGTCCAGGTGCCTCTAAGTGAGTCAAGGGGTACAGCGGCATGCTCCCTAATCCCAGTGTATAGCCACCGCACTAAGTGTCCTCCGGTCCCCATGTAGTGTAGGAGGTGCACTAATTCATGCTGCGCAGGTTTGGTGCTATGCGGGGCCCATGTGTGTCGTACAAAATGCTTCACCGTGGCGTGTAGGAAGTATAACCGTGGGCGAGCCCCCGTGGAATGTACAAAGGAAGCGTGGTCTAGCAGTGTGTCGTCTCCAAACAGGTCGCCCACTCTGTCCACTCCCGCTTCCGTCCAAGGGTGTAGTCTACGTTGTGTCAGGCGCCCCTGCGGTGTTGGGAACCCCAACAGGGGAATGTTGTCTGCATAAGGTTGGGTCCTTGATGTGTATGTCAGTGCTTTGCGCCAGCACATCAGGGAAGTGCGTAAAAGAGGGTGGCAGTCCCTGGGAATTTTGGCCCTGGCAATAGTAGGGAGTGCAATTCTACCCGTGCTAAACGGTCCTGTGCGACGTCAATTTCATATAGGTCCCTACCCGCTACCCAGCGTGATAACCATTGAAGTTGACTAGCGTAGTAGTAACCGCGCAGGTCCGGTACTCCGAGGCCTCCCTGTTTGGTACCCAGCTGCAGCTTCTTGAGGCTTAACCTCCGCCGTCCCGAGCCCCAAATAAGGTTAATCAGGATCGTATTTAGTGTACTGAATATGTGTTGTGGGAGGAGGACTAGCAGATTTACAAAGTAGTACAGCATACGGGGGAGCATGACCATTTTAGAGATCGCTATCCTACCCGTACAGACAGAGGCAGGGACGTCCAGAAGATCACACTACTGCGGAGGCTATTGATGGTTCTCCGGACATTGCCTTCGATTTGGTCCTCCGGCCGTCTATAAATACTAATGCCCAAATACTAGAATGTGGTCTGTGCTATTGGGATCTGATATCCCCCAAATTGTATGTGGGAGGGTCTCTCCCCCTCTTGAAAGTAAAAACCCACCGACTTCACCGGGTTGATAGCCAGGCCTGACACTGCCTCAAAACAGTCAAAGATGGTCGCTATGGCCGAGTGGTCTCCCTCTAGGTCCTGGAAGTACAGGAGGATATCATCGGCGTATATCGATAGCAGGTGGTGCGTCCCCCCAATGGAGATGCCCACCCTGTCCAGCCGGGCCCGCAGGGCTATCGCTAGGGGTTCAAGTGTCAGGACAAACAATAGGGGCGACAGTGGGCAGCCCTGTCGGGTACCCCTGTGGATGTCGTAACTTTTCGAGACGTATCTGCCAGTGCGCGCTCTGGCCGTTGGCCTTGTATACAGCAGTCGAACCCATTTTATTAGGGAATCGGGGAAGCCGAAAAGACGCAGGACCTCGAACATAAACGTCCATGACAGAGAGTCAAAAGCTTGTCGGAGGTCCTACGCGACACAACCGGTCTGAGAGGGAGCCTGCGTTGTGGCGGACATGAGGGCGTGGAGCCTCCTCGTGTTTTGGGAGGTACTCCTCCCCGGGAGGAAGCCGCATTGGTCCGAATGTATTAGGGCAGGAAGGTGAGCTTGTATCCGTAGGGCTATGATTTTACTAAGTATTTTGTACTCTGTAGAGAGCATTGAGAGAGGTCTATAGTTGGTCAGGTCAAGGGTGTCCCTACCAGGTTTTGGTATGGATATGACTAAGGCCTGCATTGTCGTGGCAGGTAGGTGGCCAGACCCATAGGACTTCTTATAGATTTTCTCCAAGACAGGCACTGGAGTTGTTGAGTAGGTCTGGTAAAATTCAACAGGTAACCCGTCCATGCCGGGAGTCTTACCCCGGTTCAGGGATCGGATAGCTATTCGGATTTCCTGCTGCGTGACGGGACCGTCCATCTCCTTCTGCTTGTCTCGAGTCAGGACTGGGAAAGGTAGATCTCCCAGGAAGTCCAACATCCCGTTCGTACCGTCTGTGGGGGTGGTGCATATAGCAGGCTCAGATGGTCTCGGAAGGCATCGTTAATGGCCGACTGTGTAGACACCACCCTTCCCGCCCCAGTCCTAATTTGTGTAATCACCGGAACTTCGGGACTTTCCCGCACCAGGCGGGCTAGTAAAGCCCCGGACCTGTCCGACTCTGCCTGCTGGCGTCTCAGATAGTCCTTATAATCAATAGTTCGTAATGTTTCTAGTAATTCTGCATGCTCTATATTGCTGGTTTGTAATTCCTCTCTTCGACTGGGGTCTACGCTCACCGCCGCCTCTAAGGTTTTCAGGCGGTCTTCAACCTCACAGATCTTCCTGTGAATTTCCTGTCTAGCACCCACCAACTGTCCTATAGCGGCCCCGCTTATCACGACCTTCATAGCGTCCCATACTGTTAAGTTAGAAGCCGTAGAGTCCCAGTTCTCCTGAAAGTAATTGTCCAACGTATCCGACAGGGACACGCGGAAGGGACCGTCTTCTAGCAGTACTGGGTTGAGCCTCCAGGTGGGCACCGGGGACGGCACCCTTCCCCACTGCAGATCAAGTGTCAGTGGTCTATGATCAGAAAAGGTCTTAGCTAGATATTCTGAGGACGCACATTTGGACAGCAGAGAGGTGGTGCACAGGAACCTGTCTAATCGAGTATGTAGGGCATGTACCGGGGAGTAATAAGAATATTCTTTGTGTTGGATGCAGTGTTCGCCACATGTCCGACAGTCCCCATCCCTGGAGCCAGGTCTTGAAAGATTCTGTCATCCTGTGCACTCCAGTCGTCTGGAGGGGGGGATGCGACCTATCCAAATCTACGTCTAGGACCAAGTTCCAGTCCCCTCCCAGAACCCAGGGGATGTCCACCCAATCCGCTAATGCCCGGCCTACTTTTGCAAGGAAGGCCTCTTGTTCGAAGTTCGGGGCATAGATACTGCACAGAATCAGCAATGTACCGTCCAGTGTGCCTTTCACAAGTATATATCTGCCTTGCTCATCAACCTTCCTCTCCAGTTCCACAAAGGGAGTACCATGCCGCACCCAGATGGTGGCCCCTCTGGAAAAGGCAGAGTATGACGTAGAGAATACAGTTCCCCACCATTTCCTCCGCAGTGTGTGTGCCTCTGCTAGTGTTAAGTGGGATTCTTGCAAGAACGCTATCTGGGCGTGGTGACGAAGTAAAAATGCGTGTATTCTATGCCTCTTCTGTATTGCTCCAAGTCCCCGTACATTCCAGGTTGCCAGTCTGTATTTCCCTATAGTGTCAGCCATATTCGAGTTCAAGCGCCGTGTCAAACAGTGCCATTTCCTGTAGTACAAGTAATATCAACAAGAGCCAGGAGACGTACTTCTTCCCACCCCGAACTTGAACGCTTTTGGCGCAGCTTGAGAACACTGCTGTGCCGAACAAGGAAACATAAAACATAACAAACCAGTCATTGTAGCATACGCCTTTGGGGGGTTGGCTTAGCATATGCCTAATGTGCTCAATCATTCTGCTCTGCGCTGCCGGCTCAACGGTGCCGCCAGGGAAGTCCTTAATGAAACCCAAATTCCATGTAGCCTTTGGGGGGTGGGGGGGTTGGTCTCCTCCCCGTCAATAAGTAACAGCACCCTTCACGATGTTAGTGGGTCAACAGCCTGCAACTGCCTTGTAGTAGATACACAACATTTTAGGTGAGACCCAACATCCTTGTGTCCAGGAGAATCACCTCCCAACCTCCCGGGGTTACCGCCCTCCCGCCCTACCCATCGTATCAACATTTCGATTACAAACAAAGGATATCAGTAATCCACAAGACTACAGGTCGCATCTCAGCGGACAGCTATTCCTGTCCGTTGTCCAGTAGGTCATCCGCTGCTCTCGGCGTTATGGTCTGGAACAGGACCATGCTATGTTCCGAGTGCAGTGTACTGTCATCTGTGTCCGTGTTGATTGCTTCTCGCTCATCCCTAAAGGTGCCCACCATGGCGACAGCTTCCAGTTGGTCCTCTTTCTGTTGGTCTTTGGAGGGTTTGCGCCGTCCTAATCGTGCCGTCTGTGTGGGGGAAACCCTGCCTGTACGGTCCGAATCTGCTCTGGAACTGCTAGACGACTTGCCTTGGGTCATCTTTTGACTCCCTTCAATGTCCATCACCGCCAGCCATTCCTCCACGTCGGTAGGGCTTTCGAAGAAATGGGTCTTATTGTCATGTATTATCTTAAGGCGAGCCGGGAACAGCAAAGCATAACGAAGTTTGGCTTTCTGGAGTCTTTTCTTAACCTCAAAGTAGGAGGACCACTGCTTCTGTACCAAGTTAGTGTAGTCTGGGTAGAGCGAGATGCGCCGATTTTCGTATTCTATGAGAGATTTTTCACGGGCCTTTTGGAGCAGTGTGTCTCTGTCCCGGTAATTAAGGATCTTGACAATCAGCGGACGCGGTGGCTGTCCCGCTCTAGGCCATCCAGTAGGGATTCGGTGTTGCCTTTCCACACAGAAGAGTGGTGACAGGCCCTCTGTGGTTACATGATCTTGGAACCACTGTTCCATGAACTCCGTTGCGTGGGTCCCCTCACTTCGCTCCGGAAGCCCAATAACGCGAATGTTGTTACGTCGATTGCGGCCTTCCGCGTCCTCCACGCGATCTATTAGGGACGACACCTGTTGTTGCAATTGTTGGATGGAGATAGTGTGTTCGGCCATCGTCGGGGTCAAATCCGCCAACAGCACGCCCTGGTCTTTAACCTTGTCAGCTAGCTTACAGTGGTCGGCCTTTAGTTAGGAGAGATTAGTGGTAAGAACTCCCATTTGTGCCTCCATAGCGAGCCTAGAGTCCCTGATCACTTGTAGGATCAGATCCAATTTGTCAGCGTGGTGGTCCCCAACAGGATTCTGATCAATTGGTCTCGGCGTGGACCCCTCTGGCAAGACCTCCGGGGCAGGCCCCACAGCCATCTGTCCGTCTCTGCAGTCTAGTGACTTGGCCCCTTTCCGGACCATGGCTGCCTCCTCCGGGTTTTAAGCAGTGTCCGGAGTTGAGGTGTACTCCAGGGCGTGTCTCTGCTACTCCGTCACCCGTGGCAGTCTCAGCCGCTCCGCTGCGCCTCCGAGCACAGTCAATGGGACTCCCCAGGGGGGTACAGGGTCCCCTCGAGCCTCCCCCCAACAGGCACTGTCCGTTACTTGGGGGCCACGTCCCTGGGGGCCAGGGAGGAGTTATGCGCAGGGTTCAGGCCCTTCAGCGTCTCCTCTCTCCTTCTCTCATAGGGCCACAGTGGGGGTCCCGATTCAGCTCAGGGCGACATCCGAGCCCCTTCCGCACCCCAGGGCACGCCTATGTGGTCTTGTGTGCCCGGCCGTACTGACCGGCAGCAGCCCCGGTCCTAGGCCGTGATCATCTGCAGGTGGAAGGGGGGAGGGGGCGAGGGGGTAGGGCCCGGCTGCAGTTATGGGCCTCAGGTGTCGACCGTCCCCCCCCCCCCCCCTACCTTCCAATGACCTTCCAGTCAGGCTCACAGGGTCTTCAGGCTTCTGTGCAGCTTAGGGCCCTTCAGCTGTGTCTCGTCCCGGGCACCCGCCTCGTGTATGGCGTGTGCCCCCAGTCCGGTGTTCCTTGCTCTCCGGATCGGCCCTGGCGATGTCACCCTCCTCCGGGATCGGCCACGAGGTCAGGGCTCCCAACGGCCCGGCCGGACACAATCTCGGCACCTCCGGCAGCCGGCGCTCGCGTTTCCGGCGCACTGTAGAATTTAGGTCCCGGCTTCGCTTCAGGGACCAGGCCGCAACCTTCTCCTGGCTCGGCCGCCCGCCGATCTCGGCCGTCAGGAGCGCCAAAAGTTCCCCAGGCCATCAGGGAGCCTAGCGGAGGTAGGGCTGCTCCTCCGGCGTGTCTCGTGGCCCCACAGAGGCCTCCTACAGGATCGTGGTTTCCCGGCGGCACCGGAGCTCTAGCAGACTCCGTCCGCCGTCATGGCCTGCTAGCCACGCCCCCCCGCTTCCTGGGTCATTGAAAGCGATGAGTCTAGGATGAACCCCAGGTTGCGTGCGTGGTCGGTAGTGTCCGTGCGGCTCCCAGTGTGGCCGGCCACTAGGAGCCGTCCCAGGTGGAGCGGTTGTAGCAGAGGATGAGGACCTCCATCTATATCCTAACTATTTGTCGGTGTGTACTTTACACCCTTTTCTGTGGTATATGTAGTAATCATAGGGTTGGACCCCACCTCTCTTCTGGCCTCAACATTGACCATCTTCTGTGGTGTCTGTGAATTCCCTTAGGTTTCAACTTTACATTCTCTTTTCCCGGGTTGGTGTGTCCACAGACCCAGCCCAGAGCTGCCTGGGGTAATTCCTTTGCTCTCCCCTTCTACATCTCTGTAGACTCTATACACAGTACTGTGGCACCTATACGTTTTTGGTTCCTTGTTGTCTTCACTACTCTAATAATCTCCCAAGCATTACTGATATTTGTACAAGTTGGACATTTGACCATAGCCTTGTTGATTTCACACTTACCACATTAGTTTGTCTAGATTCTTTGTTTCTGTAACTCAGTGTCAGACTGTGACCTTGGGGCCCCTCAATGACTGTAACTAGTGGGTGCCTACAGAAGGCTACTCTATCACTCCTTGATACCTTTCACGATTTCTGCTGGCAACTCTTTGTTGCTCCTGGACAAACTCTTAATGTCATTTACAATGGGAGACTCTATCCAGTGCATGCATCCAGTGTTTCTGCAATGCATGCCTGCTCTGCAGATTAATCACCATAACTCCTGCATGGACTTGGATTATTTACCATGGCTGGCAGTATACAGTGCATGTTTGCTGATTGCAGAGGATTTAATGGTTGTCTTCTTCCTTAACCATTGGTGGATTTCATAGACAAATGCTCAATCAGGCAAAACAGTGAACTACTATAAATTATATGCATGTAGTGTCGATCTTCCTTACAGCCTTCACTCACTATGCAGAGTGACCTAAGAACATCTGAGACCACCACTGTGGTCACATAGTTTCACAATCCAACCAAGTACTCCCCCTAAAGAGTAGCATTCTTCTTGTCCACTAAGGTGCTTCGGCACCTCAACAGGGTTATGTAATTCTCATTTATTTATTTATTTAGAGTTTTATAG
Organism: Lissotriton helveticus; assembly: GCF_964261635.1. Taxonomy (NCBI): domain Eukaryota; kingdom Metazoa; phylum Chordata; class Amphibia; order Caudata; family Salamandridae; genus Lissotriton; species Lissotriton helveticus. The sequence goes on from NC_136072.1 coordinate 1,033,331,882, forward strand.
AGCGCAAACCAGACCAGTGAGGGTATCAGAGCGCTTTACAGGATTGACAGGTGGGATACAAAAGACTTAGGCGGGGTGGATACAATTGGGATAAAAACAGGTAGATACATTCTACAAAAAAAAGAAGCAGTCTCAAAGTGCTGGGTAGGTGTCATCCGGAAAGTCCATGGATAATGCCGTAATAGTGGGTGGAACAAAGTCACTGAGGTGAATGTAATGCCAGCTTTAGGAGAAGAATTTTCCCATTAGGAAAGTTTGGGCCTCTTTTTTGAAGCGTCCCAAAGAGGGAAGTCTTCTGATGGCGGGCGGGAGTGAGTTCCAAATTCTTGGAGCGGCCCCAGAAAGGCCCCGATTGTACGTTTTTTTTTTCCCCTGCCAGCGTGTCGGTTGGAGCAAAAGGTCTCTGGCAGACCGGGAGTTTCTGGCTCCTCCAGATATCACGAGTTTCTGGGCAGGAAATGCCGGGGAATTTGGGTATAGAGCCTTGAGTGATGCAAGCCGGCTTAAGTTGGATTCTGGCCTAGAGAGGAAGCCATTTTAGAACTTTCAGGTGGGGAGAGATGTGGTTGAATTTCTTTGAACCTGCTAGGAGTCTGGCGGCGGCATTGAGGCAGGCTTTCAATGGGGTCAAAGAGCTCTTGGGTAGACCTGCGAGGGTAGAGTTTTCATATTCTGGTCTGGAGATGATTAGTGCCTGGATTGTCATTTTTAGGTTGGGAGTGTCGAGGAAGGGTTTCAGGTTTCTTAGGCAGCTCAGGTGAAATCTGGCGGTTTTGGCCATCGAGTTGATATGGCCACGCATATTCAAGCTGCAGTCTAGGGTTATTCCAAGGGATTTAGCAGAGTCCACAATTGTAGGGGGCAGTTTAACACTGTGATAGCCTTGATCCATTCTTGAATGTCTGGGTTGGTTTTGGTTGGGGAGATTATTTAAGTTTTTTTTGCGTTTAGTTTGAGCTGGTTAGAGGTGAGCCAATGCTCAGTCAGCTTCAATGCCTCATTCAGGGAGAGAATGTCCTCAGGAGAAGAGTTTTTAATATAGATCTGTGTTTTGTCGGCATACATGTGGTAGGCGATATTGGCGGTGAGTAGGACCTCTTTAAGCGGTTCAAGGTAAAGATTGAAGAGGGTTGGGGACAGGGTTGATCCTTGCGGGACTCCAACCGTGATCGGAGTGCGAGCAAATAAGTTTCCATTGATCAGGATTCTCTGTGAGCGAGTCTGTAGGAACTAAGGTTATCCAGTATCGGTATCCTTCATAGATTCACATGCACCCACCCTCCTCCCCGTTAGGCTGTTTCCTTAAAACGTTAAGACACTCTCTTCTCACTTGTGCTGGGAAAATCTGAGGGAAACTGCCTCTGCTGGGAAGGTTCTAGAGGGTGCTAGCAGCTGATTGGCTGCATTCAACATTTAGTCTTTTTTTTTTAAAAAGGACATAGATAGGCTTTATAGAACATGGCTCAGGGCCATTATAGCCTTTGGCATTATTTAAATACTAACTTGATTATTACACCGTGGGACTCCCATCTCGACGATGGGGAATGATTCAGGCATGTGAATCTATGAAAGATACCAATACTGGATAACCTTAGTTACAGGTAAATACCTTATTTTCTTATCCAGTATTGGATCTTTCATAGATTCAAGTGCTTAAATCATTCCCTTTTGTCGAAGTGGAAGTACCACAGTATCAGTAAAGCAGAATGCATAACTATCATAGGCTATAATGGCAATGGGCCATCAGTTTAATAGCCTATCTATGTCCTTTTTAAAATAGGACCAAACTTGAACTATAACCATTCAGGCACTATCACCTTCTAGAATACTACCAAGAGAGGCTGAGTCCTTCAGATTATCACTGCACGTCATGTGTGAAGGGAGTTTCCTTGAGCTTTGCCCATTTTTTTCTTCTAGCAAGATATTCAAAGCTATTTCTCTTTCTACAATGTCTGACAGTAAATACATGCTCAAGGCATGTAAGCTGTAGATCACATACTTTGCATACTCCTGCCATCTAGTGTTGGGTCCGGATGTTTGCAAGTTGTTTTTCTTCGAAGAAGTCTTTCCAGTCACGAGGTGGGTGACTCCTCCTTTCAGTGATAGTACGCATGGGCATGGACTCCATTGTCGGACTGCTTTTTACCACCATCGGGTTTGGATGTGAATTGCTGCGCTCCGGGTCGACACTGTTCCTCGGGTTCCCCTCAGTGTGCAGTACACTTCCCCTCTATGGTATTGTTTTCGATTGCGTATTTACATTTTCCGCGTATCGTATTTACTGAAAATCCCTCTTTCGATTGGGTAGCTGGTGGAAGGCCCTTGGGCCTACCAGCGTCTGTCCGCCTCGCAATAGATGGAATGGACTCCATTTAAATTCTGCCCTGGGTGCCACGCGAACGTCCAATGCAACCAATCACACAAAGTGTGCAACCTGTGCTTATCTCCAGAGCACAAAGAACAGGACTGCAACTCGTGTAAGGCTTTCCGATCAAAGAAGACGCTTCGTGACTGTTGGGCTCGACATCGCGACATGCAGAGCCAACACACCAGCTCCATTCAGGACCTCTTCGGAGAAGATTCGGAACAAGAGGCCCGGGATGCCATGGGCCTATCTCCATCTCTGAATATGACTCCGATGGGAATGAAGACATCCCGCAAGGGCAGCGTACTATGAGTACCGATACTCCCTTACCTCAAAGTCGACCTCAGCCCAAGAAGGCGGCACCAGTCCAACCTCTGCCTGCAGGCCACAGTCGGTACCGAGAACGTTTCCGACGCCCTGCCGTCTGGCTCGGCACTGAAACACACCCGAAAGCCTTCTGGCTCCGAACTGAGTCGTTAGAAATCGGGCTCCAAGCCGAAATCTTCAGGATCGAAGTCGGGCTCAGCCCCACCTCCTTCGACGCCGAAAACGTTTGTGGATCCGAAATTCTCGGCACCCAAAACACCAGCACAGAAACCTTCGGCGCCGAAACAAACAAATGCGCCGGTTCCATCAAAAGAGCAATGTTTCGGTGTTCTGCCTTCAAAACCGGAAACGAAACAGAGAGAAGTTTGCATTCATCCAACAACTGGACAAATTGCCACCAAGGTGACACTCAAACGTAAACCTGAGACTGAAGAAGCTCACCACATTCCCTTAAAAAGGAAACATCTGAAAGAAACAGGTTAGTATTAGATTCCTTACCTTAGAATATCCCCAGGCGTCAGTCTGGATCCGGAAACTTTTGCGTAGCAGTACCCCTGCGCGTCGGTAGGCGTCGTCTGCAGGCGTCCCCTGCGGCTCCGCGTCGTCGGCGTCGTGCGCCGTGATGACGTCGCTGGAGTATATAGACGCCGCCTCCGCGCGCTGACGTCAGTTCCTTCTTTTTTCCGCGCCAGTTAGCGCAGATCCGAAGAGCAGTACTCCGGTCTTTTGACCAAGTTTTTTGTTAACTGATTGATCTTTACGGTGCCGGTAGGATGCCCGGTTTCAAGAGTTGTGACGAGTGCGACCGCATGATGTCGGTCACCGACCACCATCGACTCTGCCTCCGGTGTCTGGGCGCGGACCACGACGTGGAGTCCTGCGTCGACTGTCGGGCCTTGACTGGAAAAGCTAGGCGGGAGCGGTCCCGCAAGCTTCTCGAACTCCGGTTGTCGGCCCCGCGTCGAGAGCGGTCCCGGTCCGGTCGGAGGTCGAGGGAGCGGTCGAGGGAGCGGTCGCGGAGCCGCCATGGGCGCTCCGGGAGTCGCCACCATTCCTCCGGCTCGTCAGGTAAGCACAAGAAGTCGGGGCGTCGCCATCGCACCCCCGACTCCCCCCGACGCCCGCGTGCTGCGGCCGGGGGCTCGGGTGACCCCACCCCCGCGGTCCCGCATGGGTCGCCGACGCCGTCTACCCCACACCTGTCGGTCCCTGGGGAAGGCGCGTCGCGTGAGGAGATCGAGGCCTTCCTCATTGCTATGAGGGCGAGGTCTTCTCCGGCGGGGCCTTCGGCGCCTGCGGGCCCGTCGGTTCCGTCTGGGGGCCCGAGCGGTTCGGGTGCTCCTGCCCCGGCGCCGCCGGTGGCTCCGGCCCCGGCGCCGCTGGTTCCCTCTGGTTCGTCGCCGGCTGGTCTCCCGGCCTCTCCGGCGTCGGTTCCTGTGGGCCAGCCCGTGGTACCGCCCCCGCGTGGTGCAGCGACTCCGCCGTCGGCTCCGGCCGGCGTCGGGTCCCCGGCACCGACGCCGCGCGGCGCCACCCCCCTTTCCTCCCCGACTCCGGACTCGGAGCCGGACCGGCGTCGGCCGACGCCGGACCCGACGCCGATGGGGCCCGTTGACCCCGATGTCTATATCGTCGACCCAGAATATGGGTATGACGAGGAGGAGTATGGAGAGGGTTGGGAGGGGTCTGAGGACCCTCTATCCCGTGCCTGCCAGTACGATGTGGACTGGGTAGGTGATCTGGGTGATGCCAGTGGCCTGGACGAGTCGCCCAACCCTGGGTTTGTCTCTCCGTCCCCTGTGGCGTCCGAGGCGGGTGCTGCCTATTCGGTGGTCCTGATGAGGGCTGCCAAGGCCTTACACCTTGAGCTCCCCGTCGCGAAGGTCAAACCGAATATCCTGACGGAAGTTTTTAAACCGCAGTCATGCCCCCAGGAGCCTCTGCTGCCGTTTAATGAGGCCCTGACGGATGTCCTTCTGGGCACCTGGTCCAGGCCCGCCTCTGGTGCGCCGGTTGACCGGAACGTTGCCAGGCGTCACCGTCCCTGCGCGGACGACCCTGCCTTCCTGTCCACCCATCCCTCCCCGGAGAGTCTGGTGATCCAGGCCTCCACTTCGCAGTCCGCATTTCCGTCGGCTCCGCCCGACCGGGAATCAAAGAGGTACGACCAATTTGGAAAGAAAGTGTTTTCCTCTTTGAGTGCTGGGCTGCGGTCTTGTAACACCGCGTGCCTCTTGGGCCGCTACACCCACTCCCTGTGGGATACGGTCGAGGAGTGTTTGCCGCAATGCCCCCAGGAAGTGCGGGACAAGCTCACCCGGGCCTTTGTTGAAGGCCGGGATGCGGCGCGGTACTCGATCCGTTGTGGTCTGGACACCACGGACTCGCTGGGACGGGCCATGTCCACTACGGTGGCGATTCGTCGCCATGCCTGGCTGAGATCTGCCAACTTCTCACCAGACGTCCAAAATACGCTTATGGACATGCCATTTGATGGCAGTCGCCTGTTTGGTGACAAAGCGGACCACGCGCTGGAGCGCTTCAAGGACTCCAGGGTCACGGCCAAGTCCTTGGGTCTCTCGACCCAGACCCAGCGCCAGCAGACGGGTTCGTTTCGGCCCTTTCGTGGCCAAGGGAGAGGAGGTCCCACACGTGCTGCCAGCCACGCGGCGCAGAGCGCTCCCCAGCGCGGTGGCGCCCGTGGTTTCCGCCGTGGTGGCGGTAGAGGCCAGCGTCGTGGTCAGTCCACGCCTCCCTCCGCTGCGGCATCCAAGCCTTCCTAGTCCGAGCTTTCGGGCTCACGTGACGCCAGTGGGTGGCAGGGTTCGCCATCACCACTCCCGCTGGCGCGCGATAACATCGGACAGGTGGGTGCTGCAGCTTGTCCGAAGGGGCTATGCCCTCCCCTTCGAGTCCACTCCTCCAGCCATGCCACCGCAGAACCACCGTGTGTCGGGGGACCACTTGACACTTCTGCAGGAGGAAGTTACGGCCCTCTTGGCCAAGGGGGCCATCGAGCGCGTTCCTGGGCCAGAAGTAGGGTGTGGTTGCTACTCCCACTACTTTCTGGTACCCGAGAAGGACAAGGGAGGCCTGCGTCCTATCTTGGATCTACGGAACGTCAACGGCTTCCTCCGGAAGGAGAAGTTCAAGATGTTGACTTTGGCTCAGGTCTTGGCTGCTCTAGACCCACAAGACTGGATGGTAGCGTTGGACTTGCAGGATGCGTACTTTCACATCCCCGTCCTGCCGGCCCACCGGCGTTACCTGCGGTTCACGGTAGGCCACGAGCATTTTCAGTTTATCGTGCTCCCTTTCGGCCTTACCAGCGCCCCACGGGTGTTCACGAAAGTGATGGCGGTGGTCGCAGCTCATCTGCGCCGGTTAGGGGTTTCAGTCTTCCCCTACCTCGACGACTGGCTGTTGAAGGCGGGCTCGCCCCAGACAGTCGTCCACCACCTTCAGATGACGGCAGACCTCCTGCACGAGTTGGGGTTTTCCATCAATGTGCCGAAATCACACCTGTGTCCCTCTCAAAAGCTCCTTTTCATCGGAGCGGTTCTCGACTCGGCGCAGTTTCGGGTTTATCCCCCGGAACGGCGGGTCCGGGATATTCAGGCTCTGATTCCCATCTTTCAGCCGTTATCCCGGGTTTCGGTCAGGTTGACGCTGCGGCTTCTGGGGCTGATGGCCTCCTGCATCCTTCTGGTGCATCACGCCAGATGGCGGATGCGGGCTCTGCAGTGGGACCTGAAGTTTCAGTGGGCCCAGCATCAGGGCAACCTATCCGACCATGTCCTGATCTCGGAGGGCACTGCGAGACAGTTGCAGTGGTGGCTTACAGACCGCGATTGGGTCAGGGGCAGATCCCTCTCCCTTCCCCAGCCGGAGCACGTGGTTGTGACGGACGCGTCCCTCCAAGGCTGGGGTGGCCACTTGGGAGAGGCGGAGATCAGAGGCCTCTGGTCTCCGGCGGAGTCCCGGCTCCATATCAACATGTTGGAGCTGCGGGCGATTCGCCTGGCACTGAAGGCATTCCTCCCCTTTGTCATCGGGAGTGTAGTGCAGGTGTTCACGGACAACACCACCGCCATGTGGTACTGCAACAAACAGGGCGGTGTGGGGTCGTGGACCCTTTGCCAAGAGGCTCTGCGCCTCTGGCAATGGCTGGAACGTCAGGGCGTGACTCTGACGGTTCAACACCTGGCAGGTTCTCTGAACGCCAGGGCGGACGAACTCAGCCGTCGGTGCTCGGTGGATCACGAATGGCGTCTGAACTCGGATGTGGCGAGAGGCCTCTTTCAGCAATGGGGAGAGCCTTGGTTAGATCTATTCGCCACAGAAGAGAACGCGCAATGTCATCAGTTCTGCGCGTTGGAGTTTCCAAGACGGCACTCGCTCGGCGACGCCTTTCGGCGCGAGTGGAGTTGCGGTCTGTTGTACGCCTTTCCGCCTATACCACTTCTGCCCAGAGTGCTGAAGAAGATCAGGCGCGACCGGGCCCAAGTTATCCTTGTGGCTCCGGACTGGGCTCGAAGGTACTGGTATCCCGAGCTACTCAGCATGACAGTCGGTCCCTCGATCCGCCTGCCCCTTCAGGAGGACCTTCTGTCGCAGCAGCAGGGGACGGTCCTCCACCCGAACCTGTCCAGTCTCCACCTCCATGCGTGGAGATTGAGCGGCGACAGTTGAGGCCATTTGACTTGCCTCCTGAAGTCTGTGATGTCATTCTGGCAGCCAGGCGTCCCTCCACAAAGTCGGTATACGCCTGCCGGTGGAACAGATTTGTGGCATGGTGCACAGCAAAGGCTGTGGATCCCCTTTCTGCCCCTCTGTCTGAGGTTCTCCTCTTCCTCCTTTCCCTTGCCCAGCAGGGCTCTGCTCTGGGCACTATCAAGGGCTATCTTTCTGCCCTTTCCGCCTTCTTGAGGCTACCTGATCAGCCATCTTTGTTCAAGTCCCCTATTGTGTTAAGATTCTTAAAGGGCATCACGCACATGTATCCTCCAACTCCGTTCGTGATGCCTCAGTGGGACTTGAACCTGGTTTTGACTTTCCTGATGTGCGCTCCCTTTGAGCCCCTTCATTCCTGTCCTCTCCGTCTTCTCACCTTAAAGACGGCCTTCCTGGTAGCCATCACCTCTGCCAGGAGAGTGAGTGAGCTCCAGGCTCTTTCTATTCAACCTCCTTTCTTGTCTGTTCATCCTGATAAGGTGGTTCTTCGGACTAGACCTTCTTTCCTGCCCAAGGTAGTCTCTGCTTTTCACATTGGGCAGTCCATCACCTTGCCCTCCTTCTTCCCGCCTCCGCATCCTTCAAAGGATGAAGAGCGGCTCCATCGTCTGGACCCAAAACGTGCGCTTTCATTCTATATGGATCGCACACGCCAGTTCCGGGTGGATGACCAACTGTTTGTTGGCTACGTGGGTGAGAAGAAGGGAAGGGCGGTACAGAAACGGACCATCTCTCGGTGGGTCGTCCTGTGCATCAAAGCATGCTACTCTTTGGCTCGGAAGGAGCCTCCTGTTGGGCTGCGGGCCCATTCCACTCGGGCCACGGCGGCTACTACTGCCCTGGGCCGGGGAGTCCCTTTGCAGGACATTTGCCAGGCGGCCACGTGGGCCTCGCTGCACACCTTTGCGAGGCACTACTGCCTGGACAGTCAAGTCCGGAGGGATGGCTTCTTTGGCCGTTCGGTCCTCCAGGACTTTCTGGTGTAGGTTGTATTGGTTCGCAGACCCACCACCGGGGTTGGTATTGCTGGGGTATCTATTCTAAGGTAAGGAATCTAATACTAACCTGTTTCTTTCAGATGAACAAGTTACTTACCTTCGGTAACGATATATCTGTAAGAGACAGTAGTTAGTATTAGATTCCTTACCGCCCCGCCCGTCCTCCCCGTTCTGCGAACTGATACCTAGGGTTAAGGACATCCCTTTCAGGGCCCTAGTTTCAAATGGCACCAGTGTTGGTTCTCACATGGCTCTGCGTGTTCTGGCGCGGAAAAGCTGTGTGCAAAGAACTGACGTCAGCGCGCGGAGGCGGCGTCTATATACTCCAGCGACGTCATCACGGCGCACGACGCCGACGACGCGGAGCCGCAGGGGACGCCTGCAGACGACGCCTACCGACGCGCAGGGGTACTGCTACGCAAAAGTTTCCGGATCCAGACTGACGCCTGGGGATATTCTAAGGTAAGGAATCTAATACTAACTACTGTCTCTTACAGATATATCGTTACCGAAGGTAAGTAACTTGTTCATTAGGGTACTAACCCTTCTTCTCCTCCTACATCACCTCCTTCTCCTGAGTTTCGACCATTGCTAATTTCACCTGCCGACTCCCCACCACCAAACACACTTGAGGATGAGGATGGGGCTGCTGACAATGATCCTCCACCTACAGACCCCTTGGCAGATTGTAACACTAATTCTCCCACAGATAACGATCCTGATCTGTACCCTACTAAGCCTTCTCCACCAGACAGTGTAGGATACATTGAATTATTAGATAGAGCTTGTTATTACTATGGGGTCCAGTTTCATAAGGAATCCCTAGAAGAAGATTTCCTTTTTAAAACACTTAGTAGTTCCGAAAAATCCTCTCAATTCCCATGCTCAAGGGCATGAGTAGACATGTAGATGACGTTTTTAATGATCCTTTGCTGTCACGTATCCTTACCCCAAGGGTAGCCAAAAATATAAATCTGTACTAACAAATCCCGCTTACATCAAGGGGCAGTTACTATTAGAATCTTTAGTCGTTTCTAATGCACGGAAAAGGGCCAATTCTCAAACGTCAGGAGATGCTCCACCCCAGACAAGGAGTCTAAGCTAATCAACGCCTCGGGGAAAAGAGTAGCCTCCCAAGCTTCAAATTTCTGGCGCATTTCAAATGCCCAAGCACTTTTAGCCCGGTATGATAGGGTGCATTGGGATGAAATGGAGCAATTGCTCCAATTTCTACCTGATGAGCGTAAGTCCAAATCTCAGGACCTAGTACGGGAGGGACAGCTCATCTCGAACAATTCCATCAGGTGCGCTTTAGATGCGGCTGACACTGCGACTAGAGCCATCAACACCAGGGTTCTATTAAGAAGGCATGCCTTGTTACGCATTTCAGGGTTTCAACCAGAAGTTCAAGCTTCTATCCTTAACAGTCCATTTGACAAGCAGCACCTCTTTGCCCCTTATTAGACTCATCATTAGAAAAGATGAAGAAGGATACATAGGTGGCAAAATCTTTGGGAGCCCTTCAGTCACCTTCAGGTCGTGGTTCCTTTCGACGCTCCTTCTACTGTGGAGGATCCAAAAACACCTCCTCAGACACTGCCTCTACCACCTACAAAGGCAAGAACCAGCCTTCTGCTTCTAAGGGTTTCTTCAGAGGGTGGAACAGAGGCAACAATGGCAAGGGTAGAGGTTCCAACACATGCGCCTCCCCCTCTAACACCAAACAGTGACTTGCCTACACTCCCCCTGACCATTTAACACCCGTCAGTGGGGGGGTGGGATGGGGGAGGTCTTTCACAATTTCTGGCCGTCTGGCAGTCAATAACTACAGACAAATGGGTTCTGGAAATTATCCGTTCTGGATTTTGCCTGGAGTTTACCAACAATCCTCCAAACATTCCTCCACGTTCCCACAAACTGTCACCGGACCACTTTTATCTCCTCAAACAAGAGGTTCTGTTTCTCCTTTTAAAAGTAGTTATAGAGGCTCCCCAACACCACGGCTCGGGTGTATACTCCTACTTTATCTTACCCAAGAAGGACGGTTCTCTCAGGCCCATCTTGGACCTGGGTGAATTAAATCTGTACATACAATCAGACCATTTTCATATGGTAACACTTCAACAAGTGCTCCCACTCCTACAACAGGGTGACTTCCTGTCTACTCTAGGCTTAAAGGACGCCTACTTTCATATTCCAATACATCCCACTCATTGCACATTTCTCAGATTTGTGGTAGCGGGGCATCATTACCAGTTGAAAGTACTCCCGTTTGGAGTCACCACAGCTCCCAGATTCTTTACAAAGTGTCTGGCAGTGATCGTTGCTCACCTAAGAAGACAACACATTCATGTCTTCCTCTACCTGGACGACTGGCTCATCAAAGTCAGTACGTATCCAAATTGTCTCCAATATTCTCACAGGACAATGCAGTTACTGCACCAACTGGAATTCATAGTCGATGTGTTGAAATCGTATCTTCAACCTTCCAACACTGAAAACTATCTAGGAGCCACTTTAGATCATCAAAGAGCTCTAGCCTTTCCCAACACAGCCGGAATTCGCAATATTCGGGCTCTTGTTCTCCTGTTTCAACCCACTCACTACCAGCTCGAGTGGATATGCAACTGTTGGGAATGATGGCCTCTTGCATCATGATTGTTCCTCATGCCAGGTTTCAGATGCGTCCCCTCAAGGAATACTTAGCAAGTCAGTGGAACCAATCACAGGGTCTTTTAACCGATTTAGTGTTGGTAAGCAACTGTACTATCGCCCTCTGCAATAGTGAAACCCACAAAACTTATCAAAAGGATTGCCCTTCATAGACCCAGTACCACAGACCATGCTAACAGCGGATGCGTCCCTCACTGGTTGGGGGGGAAGGCTCATCTTCAACGTCACACAGTGCAAGGACTGTGGAGTCAACAGCAAAAAACTCTCCACATAAATCCTCTAGAGCTACTAGCTGTGTTTCTAGCACTGAAAGCATTTCAGACTCGGTCGGCAAAGCTGTCCTAGTTCGTACCAACAACATGACAGCTATGTATTACATACAAAAACGAGGGAGGGGAGGGTGCACACACTCTCCAACTGTCACACTTAGCTCAAAACATTTGGAAGTGGGCCATTCACCACAAAACATATCTCCTAGCAGAACACCTCTCAGGAGGGAACAATCAAATTGCTTATCTTCTCAGCAGACAGAGACAGCAAATCCACGAATGGGAACTTCACCCTCAAGTTATCCTCCCATACTTTCAAAGTAAAATGATCTTTTTGCCACACTCAAACGCAAACTGCCCAAACTTTGCCTCCAGGTACCCACACCGGCTCTCCAAAGGCAATGCACTATGGATGAACTGGTTAGGGATATTTGCCTACGATTTCCGCCTTTCCCACTCATCCCATACACTAATCCTATTAGCTCCCACATGCACCAGTCAACCATGGTGCACAACTCTACTGGAGCTGTCAATAGTTCCACATCAAAAACTGCACCTCACATCCAGTCTCCTCACACAGAGCCATGGAGAAATCAGACACCCAGATCACAAACAACTGAACCTCGCAATCTGGCTCCTGAAATCATAGAGTTTGGCTATCTAAATCCCCCACCAGAATGTATGAACATCGTTAGAGAGGCTAGAAGGCCTTCTACAAGAGCTTGTTATGCAGTTAAATGGAAATATTTTGTTATCTATTGCAATAATATCAATCCTCTTAGTGCCTCAATACAAATATCATGTTCGAGGCATATGGGCTGCAGATCACACACTAGTGCATAGATCGCCATCTGGTGGTGGGCTCGGATGATTAAACTTTGTTGTTGTCCTGGAAGAGTCTTTGTTTGGTAAATGACTCCTCCTGTGGGGCATAGTGCGCATGGGCATCGACTCCATCTTCAGATTTTTTTTTCCCGCCATCGGGCTCGGATGTGTTTATCGCTCGGTCCCGTTACCGATCTCCTTTCGACTCCCACTCCATGATTCTGCCGTTGGTATCGTCTTTGATCGCGATTTCCTTATTACTCGTGTCGAAAAAGCTTGCACTTCTCGATTCCGGTGATCTTCGTGGCCGTTGTGCCCAACTGCGCCATTGGGCCTTTGGCTCATGGAAAGAACACCCTTCAAGAAGTGGCCTCTGTGTGGACACAAATTTCCCCACACTGATCTACATGAGGTGTGCAATCTGTGCTTGTCCCCAGAGCACGAGAGCCAAGATTGCCAGGCTTGTGCTTCGTTCCGGTCTAAGAAAACGATCAGAGACCGTCGAGCTCGAAGAGTCATGGCACCATTCTCTTCAACCTTCACCAGACATCATCGTCGAAGATACTCCAGTCGATCTAAAGTCCGAAGAAGAACAGCAGGAAGAAGTTGTTTCCGGAGCAGAGGATTCAGCTTCTGGAGCCGAAGGACAATCAGACGATGACGATCCCCTTCCAGCTGGTCAACAGGTTGTGAGTGCAAGCGTCGATCCTGTTCACACCCCTATATCGGGCCAGGCTTCGGTTCCACCTCCACCTTCGGGTCCAGGTGCACACTGACCATAAACTTCCGACGCCCCGCTTCCGGCTCGGCATCAAAGACTACCAAAAAGCCTCTAGGCGACTCAGGCTCAAGTCAGCCTGTTGGTCCAGATAAACAAAAAGTACTTAAACCAAAACTAACTCCGGCAACGAAGCAAACCTCAGTACCCAAACCGGTCGAGCCAAAAACAAGCTCAGCACCGAAAACAATTTCCACACCGAAGACTATCGAACCGAAGCCAACTCCTGTACCGAAACAAGTCGAACCACAGTCCACTTCGGCACCGAAACACACTTCAGCACTTAAAGCTGTCAAACTGAAACGTTCTTCGGAACCAAAAACTCCAGATCCGAAAACATCTGATCCGAACAAAAAACACAACAAGAAGAAAGCTTCTGACCACAAGTCTTCGGAACCAAAACCAAAATCTGCTCCAAAGACTGTAATGGACACTGCTAAACCTTCTAAACAACTCGGCCCCAAGCAAGAAAAGTCAGTGCCGAAAAAGGATACTTCCACAGAAGAGCTTTTCCGTCCAGACCCAAAACAAAAGACTCTTCTTATTCATCCAAAGACTGGACATGTCATTATTGTGCCTGAAAAAATGAAGCTGGACCCTCCCACCACACCTCCAGTCCCTCTCAAAAAGCATGCTCAGACTTCTCCTATAAGTGTACCTTCACCACTTCCAGAAGTACCAGACCTTGACATTTCCCCTGCACATTCACCATTCATCCCACACAGCCCTGCACCAGCAGAAGATGATGAGGATGATTATTCAGGGGGATAGAAGATGAGCAACCCATGGATGACCCAGAGGATATTCCTGGACCATCATATGATCCTTGGGACGATTATAATGCGCCAGATGCCCCAGATCTGCCACAAGATGACCAATACCCTTCTATGCCATCTCCTCCAGATGACACTATGGGGTTTACACAACTCATTCATAGAGCAGCAACCTTTCATGGGATAGATCTACACACTTACCCAGGGTCGATCTACATACTTACCATCACATAAAACCACATTACCAATGCTTAAAGGGGTTGTAAAGCATGCACCAGAGGTATTCAAAGACCCCGTCAGAGCCAGGGTAATTAATCCCTGATTGGAGAAAAAGTATAAAGCAGCTCCAACTGACCCAGCCTACATCAAAGGCCAGTTGCCGTTAGACTCATTAGTAGTCTCAAATGCCAGCAAAGAGCTAATTCACAGACTACAGGGGATGCTGATAAAGAGTCCAAACTTTTAGATGCTTCAGGCAAGCGCACCATCTCGCAGGCAGCCAACGTTTGGAGAACACCCAAGCTCTATTGGCAAGGTATGATAGAGCTCACTAAGATGAGCTTGAAACCCGTATGCAACATTTGCCAGACAAATATAAAACCAGTGCTTCTGACTTAATACAGTATGGTAAGGTCATTACTAATACTTCCATCCTTTATGCTTTGGATACTGCTGATACAGCCTCAAGGGCAATAAATACAGGCATACTATTATGTAGGCATGCCTGGCTGCACATCTCTGGTTTCAAACCAGGGGTACAAACCAGTCACATTTTGGCCAGCAACATCTTTTTGGTCCTACAGTTGATAATGCACTAGAAAAAATGAAAAAGGATACTGACACTGCAAAGTCCAGACTCCCAGAGCGTCCTTTCGTCGCTCCTCTTACAGGGGTGTCTCCAAAACAGATAACACCTCCTCTTCTTACAAAGCACCCACCTTATCCTTGTAGGAGAGTGGGGTCTGCAATCCCATGGCAACCCCAGATTTTTGCTTTTTGCTTCACTGGTTTACAACTTTCCCTGGCTGTGGGCCTGCTAATCAGACCCACAGCCTAGCTGTTCTCTCTCTAAATTGACAAGCATGTACCTTAGGTGCATTTACCAATTGGTACTGGGCCACCTTATCAGTCCCTGTACAGTATACCTTAGGTATCCAGGGCATAGGTGTACCCAGGGCCTACCAGGGGCTGCAGCATGTATTATGCCACCCCTGGCTGGCCACCCAAATCTGACACAACTGGCTGCACGACAGCTGGGGCAAGGTGGTGTAATCACCCTCTGCTTTAGATATAGTATTCCTATATCTAACCCTAAAATGGACACATATATTCCTATCAGTCACTCCTATGGCAGGCCTTATCAATCCTGAAGGCAGAGTGCTTGGAATTATGTGAGATGGTGCTCTGGCATGAGCTGAGCCCGTTTGCAGCTTGCGGAACCAAGTCCTTATAGCTGTTCCATGATAACGCTATACCATATACTCTTAAGTGCATTATGAACCTCGCGGTCAAATGCTAACTTTGGCATAGCATTATCAAAACATGTCGAGTAAGGTGTCATACGAATTGGAATACTAACCCCTCGCCAATTCTGGCGACGGGGTTATCATTCCACCCTTCTAGAGGGGCACGACATGTATGTAACTGTGAACCCCGGTTAAAGTTAACTCAAGCCTCAGCATCACAAAATGGATGCTGCCACCACTGACACAAGTCTGACCTCCTGCTGCTGGGAGTCCTTCCAGCGAGGGAGGCCTGGACAAAGGGTTTCCTGTCAGGGGCGGTGCCAGCACCATCCCAGACAGGATTTTGTGTATCCCAGGTAGGCAGGGCTGAGAGGAAGGTGACTGCAAGTGGCACCCCGGTGCTCACTGTGCATATGCCGGCTCAAACCAGTTCCAGGGGCACACCAGCCCCTGAGCTGAGGAGAAACTGGACAAAGGAGAGGGGTGTAACCACCCCCCTCCTGGTCCCACCCATGGGCAGGACCTAGTCGCGTGCCAGCCCCTTTTTTAGAATAAAGGTAGGAGCGGGCACCCTTCCCAAATTGGATAATCTTGAAACTTGAACTACTTTCCACGAAAGGAACTCTTGTCATTCTCTGAAGACTCTCCCTTGTGGCTAAGGAGTAGCCACCCTGCACCAGCAGGCACCACCTAAGCGCTTGCGGTTTGCTGCACGTCCATCCTCCGGATCAAGACTGACCAGCTCGACGAGACCCGGATTCCCTGCCATCTCTGACCTCTACCTGCATCATCAGCCCAGCTGAGATTCGTGGGTGTGACGAGACCCGTGGGACCGGCTATCTTCAAAACCTGCACGACGCTTAACCAGCACGACCGCCGAGGGATCCTCGAGTGGGTGCACTGGGGTTTGAGAAGCCCCAACCCTGAGCAGCTCCAGCACCGAAGTCCAGCCCCCCAGCCTCCACGAGATCTGCGTGGGGCCCTTCTGCTTCTTTGCTGCTTACCACATTGTCCGGTCACTTGCCCGTCGGCTAGTGGCCCTCCTGACGACGTACAACGACGTTTTCACCGCTGGTCTAGATCCTCTAGACTGGCCCTTGCTCCTTGTCCAACAAGAAGTACCCTGGACCCTCCTGGTCCACTCCAGACGCCATTTTGACTCCACCGCGTGGGCTTGCCTTTGCCAAGGGTTGTTGCTCCAATCTTGGATCCAGCATCGCCGACAGCAGACACCATCGTGGGACAGCTCGCACCTCCAGCCTGGATGCCGACAACGCCTCCTGGCCCGTGTGACTGCAGAGTCCAGCGTCACCCACTCACCTGATCGCGGTGACTTCATCCGGTGCCATCCTGGTGCCCACACAATCACTGGCTAGTGATTGAGAACTGAGTCCCCTCTGCTTTCAGGTCGTCTCCTTCACTGATCCAGCCTTGGATCACACCGAACATCTTCACTGGTCGCCTGCCAGCAACATCTTCTTTCAGGCTCCATAGACTACAACGAGGATTCCCGACGTCATTTGAACCCTATGCAGCCGCAGCCCCTGGGCTAGGTAACTCGAGCATTTCGGTGCTCCAGCACAGGTTCACTATCCTAGTGTCCAGATCCTTTTTCGTTTTTAGTCTACCTAGTCGGATTCGTCCGGAAACAGTAACTTTAGAATTACTAGCATCCATAGACTTTGTCCCGCATCCCGCGTAAGAGTTCCCACTCTGCACCCGAGTTCCCTAGACCTCCTGCTCCTAACCTGAGGGTTCAGTAAGGTAGTCCTAGCGGTCCTGAAGCCTCTGGGTCGTATTACTTACCTGCTAGTATTTTGCATTCCACTTTTAGAGTATATGGTTTTTCGTGCCCCTCGGGCATTTGTGTTAATTTTGCAACTTGCAGTATTTTCGTAAGAGTTTTGTATTGTGCTTAGCTCCCTGACTCATAAAGAGTTCAGGGTAGACTTGTTATTAATAAATATCCCTTATTTTTATAACAACTTGTGTGGTGTCCTTTCACTTGGTGTTCAAGAGGTATATGTGATGGTAAAACAGCTGGCTTAACACGCCCTCTAGAGTTTGGCCTAAAGACTGCTCTTGTCCACGCTACTAGGATAGCTGGTCTAATAAGGTTGACTTACAACCAATCATCAATAAGGGTTTTTATTTATTTTATTTATTCAAAGTTTTATATAGCGCGAACAGGATCCTTACAGATATCAGAGCGCTTCACAAAGACAGGGAAGGGGCAGTAGGAGTCAACAGAGATAATGGGAGACAGTATAATAGTCAATAACATGGTAATAACATGGATAATAAAAACATACATAAAACCAATCCATATACAATCAGGTAAGGGAGTAATATAGGAACAGCACAGGTCATTGTTCACACTACAGAGGTGTACAGGTGGATCAGTAAACCAACGTGTATCATATCTTGGTCGGTAGTAAGAAAGTAGCGCAGTAGTGCCCCCAACAAGTAGAATATAGTGCCAGGGGATAGGGTGAGCAGTGATACACATCAGTGCAGAGTCTCTGTACCAACATCTGTAACGATCAGGAGATCTTGGCCAGAAGGATGGTTTTCACCTCTTTCTTGAAGAGTGCAGTGGAGGAGATCAGCCTGGTTTCAGGAGGGAGCGCATTCCAGATCCGGGGAGCCATCCCTGAGAAGGAGCGCTTGTAGGTTTTCACTTTCCGGAATCTGCGGGGTTTCAGGAGAAGATTTTTTGTGCTCCTATTGGATCTCGAACCTCCTGATAAAGACAGCTTTTGAGCGAGGTAGTTAGGTGCCTTGTGGTGCACGGCCGCGTGTGTCATAACTGCAATTTTTAGCTGTATTCTGGCTTCAAAAGGCAGCCATTTTAGAGACTTTAGGTCTGGGGATATGTGCGAGTGCTTTCTAGAGCCAGTGATGAGTCTCGCGGCAGCGTTCAGGGAGGCTCTTAAGGGTGCTGTTGTTGATAGCGGGAGACCGCTGAGGGCCACAATTCCATAGTCTATTCGAGGGATGACTAAAGCTTGTACAGCAGTTTGGAAGTCTTTGGCCGGGAGGAAGGGTTTAATTTTCCTCAGTGTGTTAATTTGGAAATAGGCTGCTTTTGTGGCTTTGCTGACGTGCTGCTGCATGTTGAGCTTGGCGTCGAGTGTGATGCCTAGGGATTTCGCTGAGTCCACGATGGTAGGTTGGACATTGAGTGCTGTTAGGTTGTTGAGCCAGGTTTGGATGGTGGAGATTTTCGTCGGGGGTGAGATGAGTAGGAACTCAGTTTTCAGAGCATTTAGTTTGAGGTGATTATCGGCCAGCCAAGCTTGGGTGTTAATAAGCGTGGAATTCAGGTGTTTGATATCTTCCGGGGATTGTAACTTTAGATAGAGTTGTGTGTCATCGGCGTACATATGGAATTGTACATTGGATGCTTGAAGCAAGGTGGCGAGCGGTTCCATAACGAGGTTGAACAGTGTAGGGGAGAGGGTGGATCCTTGTGGGACACCTAGATCTACAGGCACAGGTGTAGATAGCACATTGTCAATCTTGAACCTCTGGGACCGGTTGTGAAGGAAGGACGAAAACCACTTGAGAACAGTTCCCGATAACCCCATTCTAGTACTTAGCAGCTCCAGCAAATTCTCATGTTTGACCGTGTCAAATGCAGACGAGAGGTCAAGAAGGATGAGGAGGCAGGACTCATTGCGATCCAGAATTTGGAGGGCGTCATCAATTATGTGTGTCATAGCTGTTTCAGTGCTATGTTTCGCTCTGAAGCCTGATTGATGAGGGTTGAGGAGGTCAAATTGATCAATGTGTTTTGTTAGTTGGAGTTGGACACATTTCTCCAGCAGTTTGGCCAGTGTGGGGATATTGGTGATGGGCCGATAGTTGTTTAGGTCAGACGGATCAGCTGTAGGTTTCTTGAGTATAGGCGTGACTTGCCCCACCTTAAGGGAGTCTGGAATGTGGCCTTGTTGTAAAGAGCTGTTGATGATCTTGGTCCAGAGAGGGAGGAGCAGGGGGATAAAGTCTTTTACCGCATTAGCAGGTAGAGGGTCTGTGAGGTGATTAGAGGGCTTCAAGGTGCAGAGCAGTTTGTGTATTGCTTCTTCCGAATAGGTATCGAAGTACTGCCAGGATGCCTTGTTTTTAGGTTGAGTGCCTGCCTTTCTGGTGTGGTTGGGGTGTCGGCTTACCTCCATGATGAGGTCATTTCTTATGTTGTCAGTCTTTAGTTTAAAGAAAGCAGAGAAGGCTTCACAGTGTGGGGTGTCCTTTGTTGTGCTGTTTGATTGCGTGGGTTGTGCCTTTGTTTGGGTCTTGATTAGTTCGAACAGCTTTCTTGGCCTGTTCTTCGCTTGGTCCAACTGGCGGCTGAAGAAGACAGACTTTGTGCGCTTTATTTTCCTAAAGTAGGCATTTCTCTTGTTCCTAAGCTTTTTGAGATGCAGTGCTGAAGGGTCCGATCTCCAGGTGCGCTCTGCCATTCGCATATTCCGCCTTTCGTCATTGAGCCTGTCATCATACCAGGGGTTAGAAATTTTGGTGGAGACTCTCTTCAGTTGCAGAGGGGCGACTTCATTGACTATTGTATTCATAGAGTCAAGGTAGTGGTCAGTCAGTGATTGAACATCTGAGGCACCTGAAGGGGGAAGGAGGAGGTTGCCGATGTGGGGAGGTAGTGTGGAGGGGTTAAGATTCTTCAGATCCCTTTTCCATGTTTTGGATTTGATTGGTTGCGTAGGGTTCGGTTTAACTTTTTCGTTGATAAAGAAGGTGATAATGTGGTGATCTGACCAATCGCAGGGTAGAATCGCCTCCAGTTGAATAGCGTTCTCTTTGGCAATGATGAGGTCGAGTATCGCACCTTTGTCGTGTGTTGGTTTATCGCATAGTTGGGTGAGGTCAAGCGCATTGAGGAAGGTTTTGAGACTATTCACCACGGTGTCTTTCTGATCGTTCCAGTGGAGATTGAAGTCACCCAGGTATACTTGAGTGGTCTGCCGACCGGCATTGGAAGTGATCAGGTCCATGAATTGTTGGGTGAATATGAGATTGTCACCAGGCGGGTGATAGATGAGATGTAAAGCACAGACTTGTTTGCCCTCACTGGTGATGTCGAGGTAGAGGAGTTCACAGGAGGAAAGGGAGGGGGAGGTGACTTGAGTAACGGAAAGATTGCTCCTAAAAATGCATGCAATTCCCCCGCCCGTCTTGCCAGGAGACCTGTCCAGCCTAATGATGTGATAGTTGGGGGGGGACTAGTATGTCCGTAATCGGGGTAGAGGCTTCAGTGAGCCACGTTTCCGTTAGAATGGCTAGGTCCAGCTCCCTATCTGAGATGAGATCCGCGATGTCGGAGGAATGTCTCTGGGCCGATCTGCAGTTTAGTAGGATGCATTTGAGTTTGGGAGAGAGAAGGGTGGTCGAGCTTACTAGTGTGAGGGGAACTTTTCTGAGGTTGTTAGGGACGGAGCCTCTGTTGTTGAGTGTTGGGAGCCTCAGAGGGTTAGTAAGAATTGTGGGTATGGGGATGTGTGAGTTGGAAAACACTTTTACCGGACCTGGGCCATAAGAGTGTAGGAGAGAGCATAGGTCGCGGTCCGACAAGGGGTTGAGAACACGACGGGGGCGGTGGGAATTATTGCGAGCGGGGATAGTAGGCCATTGCTGATGTCGTCGAGGGCGAGGGTATGTAGGGAGGGTGCGTCGTTTGTAGGGTAGTTGGGTGGCGGGAGGTAGACTGGGCTGTGAGGAGAGAAGGACTTTGATTGCGTGGACGTCTTTTTTGATTTGTAAGATTTCCTCTTTGACTTGTTGGAGGGTGGATAAAGTCAGGTCAGGAGGGTCATTGGGGAAGGTGTTGGTGGAGAGAGCCGTTGGTGAGTGTAGAGTAGTGAGCTGGAGAGCAGGCAGGGTGTCGGGGGGGGGGGGTAAACTAGCGTTGTTGAGGGGTTCCGCGGTGCTAGTGAGTGGGATGGTATTCAAGGTGTGGACGTGTTTGTGGGCGAGGGGTGAGGGTATTGGAGGTGTGGCAGGCTGTGGTTGGGAGGCATAGGTAGTGATTTCAGTGGGAGACGGTGCTGGTGAGTAGAAGAGTGAGTGAAGGCTGAGGACAGTGGGGGAGGCAGGAGGGTAGTGAGGGCTGAGAGTAGGAGGTGGGAGAGAGGGGGATGCTAAGGCAAGGGGGGAGGTATGTTCTGTATCTTTTGTTGGGCGGGAGATAGAATTGTGAGTGGGAGTGGGGAGGGAGCAGGGAAGGGAGAGGTGTCTGCCGTGGGGGGGATGGGGGGTGGTGGATAAACTCCGAGTGATGGTGTGTGCTGATGTAGGCGTGTTGTGGGTGGGAGTTGTTGTGTCAGGCGTGAGAGACTCGTGGGTGGGGGTGGAGAGGGAGATGGGGAGGGAAAGGTGTCTGTCATGTGGGGGATGGGAGTGGGGGGTGGATAAACTTTGGGCGGTGGCTTGTTCAGATGGTGGTGTGTTGTGGGTGGGGGATGTGCTGTCCTGGGGGAGAGGGATGGAGGGGGTGTGGGTGGGGATAAGAAGGGTCATGTTAGAGGGGCTGCTAGTATATGCAGTGGAGATATTTGTGACTGTCCTTGGGGAGTGGGGAACGTTGACAACAGGTGGGCCATTTACTGGGGAGCTGAGGGTAGAAGTGTAGTAGGTGGTGGCTGCGACGTCAGGGGTGCTAGTGCTGGCGGAGTTCTGTGTAGGGGTCCGCAGCTTGGAGAGGTGCTCTTTGAACTTGGGGAACAGGTTGTCTAGTAAATCCAGGTTCTTGTCCGTGGCTTGGATTAGGACAATCCCGTTATTGTAGATAGTAATGGTAGACCTGCCAGGGAAGAGGTGGGAAGGTGTGATGGTGAGAATTAAGCCATGAGTTGTTTTCCTGGTGGTGGAAACTGAGAGTAGGGAAAGGAAAGTTTTCCTCCATTGGGCTCTGCGTGAGGTGTGGAGGATGATATCAGTATTCAGAGCTCCATTGCCCGATGAGAAGTAAGTGTCGGCAAAGGGTGTTTCAGGGTGCGACCTCAAGAAGTTGTGTTTAAAACGTTTAGTGGCATTTTTGGAGAGAGGAGTGGAGGGGTAGTTAATTCTAAAAGTGTGCTTGCCGTTGAGCTCCATTTTGGGGAGGCTGTGGTGTTAAGTGTAGGAAGTAGGACGAAAGTACAAACTGTCAGCCGCTAGTTACAGGGCCAAGGACGACACTAGTGAGTGATCAAAGATATAAGGAGTAGAAGTCGGTGTGATCCCCGAACAGACAGTGCGTAGGTGCATCTTACCACAAGTATCCTATATATGAGGTAGCAGTCGGCTTACACCGTTAAACCAACTATGAGAGATAGGACCGATTAGGTGGAAGCCAACTTGCATATTAGAATGTACGAGGTAACAGCAGTGTAGTCTAGGTGTAGAAAGTGGCTGTGTGCAGCTTACATGATAGAGCGAGTTGAATGAGGTAGTAATAGTCAGTGCAATAACGTGATGTAGCTTACATCGAAAAACCAACAAATAAATAAATGCGGTAGCGGACAGTGAATGATGGGGATGGAGGTGAGATATGTGCCGCTTGCAGCATATAAAACGCAGGCCAAAATAGGGCTAAACTACTAGTGAGTTACTGCATCCCATAAATGTGCATACAAACTGCAGCAATAACAGATATAACACTAGAATATACGATAGTAAAGTGATAGCAATGCATACAATGTAGGAAGCCAGTAATAATACAATAAGATAAAATAAAATAAAATAGAATATACGATAGTAAAGTGATAGCAATGCATACAATGTAGGAAGCCAGTAATAATACAATAAGATAAAATAAAATAAAATAGAATATACGATAGTAAAGTGATAGCAATGCATACAATGTAGGAAGCCAGTAATAATACAATAAGATAAAATAAAATAAAATAGAAACTGCAATAAAGGCAATGACTAGTCCATGATGGCCGCTGAGTAGAGAGAGAGGTCAGTCTAAAATGGCCGCCAGATAGGTCTGGAGACGCTAGTCCTTTTTTGTTGTTATTGCTTGGAGCAAGGAAGAGAGGATCGATTAGTCCTCTTTTTGTTGTTACTGATATCCGAGCAGAGAGGAGTAGTTTCAGAGTCTATTCGGCCGGCGCAGGAACTTGCATACCAAGGGGAGTCTTATCTCAGTTTTTTATTATCTTAAGAGGGGCTGCTGAGGGGCCTCGTGGGCTCAGGCGGTACAGGAGGGGATTAGGTACTTAGTTTATGACCCCCGCCATTTTGAACAACAGAGGTTTTGTTAAAGAAAACGAGTGGGGCAGAATGTGCACATTTCCAATAAAACGCGTGGGGCAAAGCAAATACCTTTGTTAGCTGTCGCTGTCACTTCGGCAAAGACGATATTCACTAGCGTTTGCAGACCAGTCGGTCTGTCTGTTCCTAATGCAGCTGGGTGTTGGATACAAAGGGGGGAGGGGGGGAACGACCATCCACCCTACAGCAAGGCGTCAGCTTCCTCTGGTGTCCTGGTGGCCGCAGGCAGGGGACGAACAGCCAGGCGAACAGTTTGCCAGGCAGGGCAGGGAGACACTCCCGTTGTGAGTCACCCAGTCAGTCTGGCGTATGTGACGGTGCTCACTCAGGCTCTGCTAAACTCCACTCGCCTCCAGCCGACCTCTGTCCCACTGATCCCAGCAGCCACAGGGCTCCTCTCCGCTAGCTCCTCGGACGGCGGTGCCCCACTCCTCAGATCGCCCCCAGCACTCAGCCTCTCTCGGCACTCCAATGACGCCGTGATTCCCTGCTGCCTGCTGCGGGGCCGGCGGCTCTGCTCCACTGATGGCCGCCACCCGTGTACCGCGTCACTGCCGTGGATCGGGCGGTGGGGGGATGGGGGGGGGGCTCTCGGCCCCCGGTGCCACCGTGACTCCTGTGGAGCCGCTCCGGTGTTAGCAGGCAAGCCTCCGCAGGCAGGCGCCCTCCCGCAGGCAGCACAGGGCTCACAGATCCAAGAGAGCTCCCTGATGTAGGCGGCTCCTGTGGTGCGCAGCTCTTCAGAGTGGTCCGGTGTAGAACGGGCGCCTTCCTTCGACCTCAGGGCGATCTCGGACTCCAGCACCTCCAGAGACCAGCTTCAGCGCCTCCAACGTCCAGCGCCAACGTCCAGCTTCAGCGCCTCCAACGTCCAGCGCCAGAGCAGCAGCCGTCCTCTCAGCAGCCGATCTCGAGGCAGCTAGGCAGCTCGTGTGATGTCCAACGCCCGGGCAGCAGCCGTCCCCAGACCAGGTAATATCACTACTTTCATCCAGTTACTTGCTCCAGTTACTCTTTGTTGGGTCCTCGAAGATGCGGGTGCTAACGGGGATTAAATCCAGAATTGGAACCCCACGCACTCGGAGCTTTGACCAGGAGCTCCCACCCGGTGGCCATCTTGCCCAACTGGTTGTTTGGAATGATACAGAGTGATCACTAGAATAGTGAGCACTATATATCAGGCCAACTTCTCACAATCCTCACCCAATAGAGGTTATTACAGAGGAGGATATAGAGGTAACAGCACTAAAGGTAGAGGCAGAGGTAACCGCAACCGCAATGCCTCCACTCCCAAGCAGTGACTACCTCCCCCTCCCCCCAGACCATTCCACTCCTGTCGGGGGGAGATTACAACAGTTCCTACCTGTCTGGAACTCTGTCACAACAGACAGGTGGATGAGACAAATAGTTCAGTCAGGTTATGGCCTGAGCTCACTCCCACTCCTCCAACAACACTATCCAGACAGCGTCCCATGTCACAAGAGCATCTCACACTCCTAAAACAAGAAGTTGCCTCTCTACTGCAGAAGAATGCAATAGAAACAGTTCCAGTACACCATCAAAATGCAGGAGTTTACTCCCTATATTTTCTTATCCCCAAAAAGGACTGCTCCCTCAGACCTATCCTAGACCTGAGACCCCTAAATCTTTACATACAATCCGACCACTTCCATATTGTCACATTACAGCAGGTCCTTCCTCTGTTAAAACAAGGCGACTTCCTTGCTACCCTAGATCTCAAGGACGCCTACTTTCACATTTCCATCCACCAAGCTCACAGAAAGTACCTTTGGTTCGTACTGGACGATCAGCATTACCAGTTCAAAGTCCTCCCTTTTGGTGTGACTATTGCACCTCGAGTTGACACAAAGTGTCTCGCAGTAGTGGCAGCAAACTTGAGAAGGGGCATCATCCATGTCTTCCCATATCTCGACGACTGGCTAATAAAAGCCAAGTCATACCACCAGTGCGTGCAGCACACACACCAGACCATTCACCTGCTACACAAGCTCGGATTCACTATATATCAAACAAAGTCACATCTCCAACGATCCCCGTCCCAACAGTATCTGGGTGCCACATAGATACCTCCAAATCACTTGCATCCCCCAATCCTGCAAGAATACAGAGTATGCAAGCTCGTATACAAAAATTCCAACCGCAACACTCACTACCAGCTCGAGTGTTCATGCAATTAATTGGAATGATTGCATCTTGCATCTTCATAGTACCACACGCAAGACTCCAAATGCGCCCCGTGCAAGAGTGCTTAGCAAGCCAATGGAACCAGGTTCAACAACAATTAACAGATCTGGTGGTGGTGGACGGCCGGATCCATCACTCTCTGCAATGGTGGAACACCAAAAACCTTTCAAAAGGACGGCCGTTCATAGCCAGTTCCACAGGTGGTACTAACCACGGATGCATCCCTTACCAGCTGGGGAGCTCATTTAGCAGTGCACACAGTACAGGGCACATGGACACCACAGCAAAAGCTACTCCACATAAACCATCTGGAATTGCTAGCCATTTTTCTAGCTCTAAAGTAATTTCAACATTACCTATCAGGCAAGGCTGTATTAGTCGGCACCAACAATATGACTGCCATGTACTACATTCAAAAACAGGGAGGAACACACTCTTTGCAGCTCTCCCGGCTGGCGCAGAGCATAAGGCGGTGGGCCATTCCTCAAAAAATCTTCCTGTTAGCAGAACATCTACCAGGAGTTTACAATCGGGTTGTGGATCTGTTAAGTCGTCAGAGACAACAGATACACGAGTGGGAACTTCATCCTCAAGTTCTTCAACCTTTCGTTCACAAGTGGGGCCAACCAGCGATAGATCGGTTCGCCACACACCTACATTCCAAATGCCCAAGCTTCACTGCCAGGTATCCACACCCATTGTCCAAATGCAATGCGATATGGATGAGTTGGTCAGACAGATTTGCGTACGCTTTTCCGCCTCTCCCACTCATTCCGTTAGTGGTGCGCAAGTTACAGCAACACTCCCTCACATTGATTCTCATTGCACCAACGTGGGCGAGACAACCGTGGTACACCACACTACTAGAGCTCTCAGTGGTACCACATCAGATACTAAAACTCTCACCACACCTGCTAACACAGAACCGTGGAGAGATCATGCATCCGGACCCCATGCAGCTCAACCTAGCGATTTGGCTCCTGAGGTCTTAGTATTTGGATATCTCAATCTCCCGCCTGATTGCATGAATGTTATAAAAGAAGCTAGACGCCCACCCCTAGGGCATGCTATGCAGGCAAGTGGAAAAGGTTTGTTGTGTATTGCACAAATAACAACATTAACCCACTATATGTTTCCATCCAAAACATCACGTTATCTGCTCCATCTACAAAGATGTAGTTTGGCATACTCCTCATTCAGGTTACATCTTGCTGCTGTAGCAACTTATCTTCAAAACAGACAACATCTGTCATTATTCAGAGTACCTGCCTTCAAAGCATTCATGGAAGGCCCCAAAAGAATAATTACACCCAGAGTACCACCCTCCCCTGTTTGAAGTCTAAACATTGTTCTCACTAGGCTTATGGGTCCTCCATTTGAACCCTTGTATAAGTGTGATTTACAATTTCTTTCATGGAAAGTTGCTTTTTTAATGCTATTACTTCACTCAGAAGAGTAAGTGAGAACCAGGCATTAACAATTCAAGAACCATTCTTGCAACTCCATCACAACAAAGTGGTTCTAAAGACAAATCCCAAAAGAAAGTTATTTCACCTTTCCATCTCAATCAGTCTATTAAGTTGCCAGTATTCTTCTCCCTGCCTCAAACAGTTGCTGAGAGAGCTCTCCGTACATTAGATGTCAAAAGAGCTCTCCTTTACTATATTGATAGGACAAAGCCATTTCGTAAAACAAAACCGCTTTTTGTGTCCCTTTCTCCTCAACATACAGGTAATCCCATCTCAAAAACTGGGATTGCAAGGTGGATTGTCAAATGCATTCAAATTTGTTACCAGAAAGCAAAACAAACTCTTTCCATTCCCCCTAGGGCTCATTGCACCCGTAAACTAGGGACATCTATGGTATTTTTAGGGAATATTCCCTTGGATGATATCTGCAAGGCAGCTACATGGTCTACACCGCACACATTCACAAAGCATTACTGTGTAGATGTGCAAGCAAATCAAGCTAGTGTGGGCGAGGCTGTACTCAAAACACTATTCCAAACCACTGCAACAGATACTGGTGGTCGCCACAAATGGAGAGAACTGCTATGCAATCAATGCACCAGTGTGTGATCTGCAGCCCATATGCCTCGAACGGAAAATGCTACTTACCAGTATGCATCTGTTCTTGGCATGTAGGGCTGCAGATTCACAAACGCCCACCCGCATCCCTGGCTACCTATATCTGTTCCAGTAATATCTCAATTAGATACACTATACATGGACATCTCTTTCTGTTCTCACACAACTTCCTCATTTTCCCTAATGGCGAAAAACAATCTGAAGATTGAGTTGATGCCCATGTGCACTATGCTCCACAGGAGGAGTCATCTACCAAACAAAGACTCTTCCAGGACAACAACAAAGTGTAATCATCCGGACCCACCATCAGATGGCGATCTATGCACTAGTGTGTGAATCTGCAGCCCTACATGACAAGAACAGATGCATACTGGTAAGTAGCATTTTCCTTGTTATCTCTTACACTTGCAGCAGTCGGGGTTAGCGCACACTTCTATCTGACTACATCTCACTGCGATAGCTGCATATCTACAAAATAGGCAACACTTATCTCTTTTTAAAGTGCCAGTAATCAAATCTTTCATGGAAGGACTTAAAAGAGTTATCCCACCAAGACTTCCACCTGCCCCAGTGTGGAATCTTAACATAGTTCTCACACGATTAATGGGCCAACCTTTTGAACCAATGCATAAATGTGAACTACAGTTTATCTCTTGGAAAATCACTTTGTTCATTGCAATCACTTCACTGAGGAGAGTAGGTGAACTACAGGCACTAACCATAGAAGAACCTTTTTTACAACTCCACAAAGACAAAGTGGTCCTTCGTACTAACCCCAAGTTTCTACCTAAAGTAGTTTCTGCCTTTCACATCAATCAGTCGGTTGAGTTACCTCTATTCTTTCCTCAACCTGATTCAGTGGCAGAACGAGCTCTACACACCTTAGATGTTCGGAGAGACCTTTTATATTACATTGAAAGAACAAAATCGTTTCGTAAATCTAAACAACTTTTTGTTGCTTTTGCTCCACCACACAAGGGCAATTCCATATCCAAGTCAGGTATTGCCAGATGGATTGTTAAATGCATTCAAATGTATTATGCCAAAGCAAAGAGAACTTTAACAATACCCCCTAGAGAGCATTCCACTCGTAAAATAGGGACTACTATGGCTTTCTTAGGAAATGTCCCCATAGTTGACGTTTGTACAGCTACCACATGTTCTACACCGCACACATTCACCAAGCACTATTATGTAGATGTGTTAGCGAGACGACAAGCTAATATGGGCCAGGCAGTACTTAGAACACTCTTTCAGACATCCCCAACAGCTACAGGTTAGCCACCACTTTGAGAGGATACTGCTCTATAATCTATGCAAAGAATGTGATCTACAGCTCACATGCCTCGAACGGATAATGTTACTTACTCCGTAAGCATCTGTTTTTGCATGTAGTGCATGTAGTGCTGTAGATTCACAGGCGCCCACTTGCCTGTTGCAGTTCTCTCTCGTACTCTATGTACATATGCATGGACATCTCTATTCTACCTTTATTAAACTCCATTCTCACTCTCTGCGGGAAAACAATCTTAACAATCGATGCCCATGCGCACTATCACCGAAAGGAGGAGTCACCTACCTCGTGACTGGAAAGACTTCATCGAAGAAAAACAACTTGCAAACATCCGGACCCAACACTAGATGGCAGGAGTATGCAAAGCATGTGAATTTACAGTTCTACATGCCAAAAACAGATGCTTACTGGGTAAGTAACATTATCATTTCCGATCCTGCAAGACCTGGGGGAATTAAAGTCTACATGTGGATGACCCACGTAAGGAGTGCCTTTATTGCCTTTACCCTGAAAACAAGGTAAAGGAGTGTTTGTTGCACTTTTTCCTCCAAAACCTTGCAAGACGGGGAGGGGAGGCTTCTCTGATGGCTTCAAAAGTCAGAAACTCAAAGAACATCTTTTGAGGAGGATAGTGATGTCTCTTCAAGGTCTCACCTCTGAGGAGAGCATAAAGTTGTTTAAACATTCTACCAGACTTAGGACACCAAGTAAAGGGAGAAACGGACACCATTCTCCCCAGAAACCGCATCATCTGAGCCAACTAAGACTTCTAACAAGGCTAGAGATTGCCCTCTTTCCTCTTCCTCACATTCATCAACGATGAAGTATAAATCCTCTCTGAGTGCTGTTGATGCCACCATCACCATCAACACCAAGAACGTGTTCGTGGGATAACAGTAGGTCTTTGGGCTTTATCATTCTTGAATGTAATGCATGCGTAATATTTAAGGGAGAATTAATGGGACGAGAGAAGTGTTTAAATCTGTAAGATAAATACTAGTGGCTTAACGTGTCAACACATTGTCTATCGCTGATCCTAAATAACTAATAAAACAAACGCCTCAATGTAAGAGCTTCCTATCTGCTTGCTAATCTCGAAGTATGGCTAGGAACTGACTGCTGAGGTTCAGCTACTCACAAGTTCGCTCAACAAAGGTAAACCGGAGTTTCTTAGGCTTTCTGGCTCTGTAGTTTTGCTTGCAATGCAAGAAAGTTTTTATGAAGAATGTTTTACAGGAATTATCCTCAACAAAATTATTCTAAATATTGCCATTGTGTTTTGCGCTCTTGCTAATAATGTGAAAGAGCTTTGATTTTGTCTTTTATGAAGCACCTGTTAACTCTGTGATAAAGTTACACATGTTTAATGTACTCCCCTTTGACTGGCACAGAAGAGCAGAACATGAAAAGGTGCTATCTAGCAAGGGCACGAGGGGGCTAGTGGTCGGGAATAAGCAGGGAGCTTCCTTTACTGCAATGGCCTGAAATGGCTGAAAAATAGCGTGTGGGTCATCTAAATTGACAGTTATTCCTAAGTTTGTAGAGTACTCAAAAACAAAAATAGAAACCAAGCACTAATGGAAAACTGGTTATCCTATCTTTGTTCTCTAAAAATGCGGTTATCAGAATGTCACTTTCTTTTTTTGCCAAAGATTGTTTTTACTAAAATCCTCTTTCATAAACTGAACAAAGACTTCATAGTTTTTTAATTGGTCTGTTTTGTAAAAAATAAAAAATATAGGAATAGACTTTGTTGATCCACAACAGTGTAAAAGGTTGTTGCCAGGGGAGACAAGGCTGCCCCATATTTATTTTAAGTAAATCAAGTGATGTAGTGTGTCATACCCCCCTACCTTGCAGCCCAAGTGAAAATATACTTAAATGCTGTGCAAAAGTAGATATGCAGGTACATACGCAGACCAGAGACCCCTGAAACCCCTTTAGCATTCTGTGGATATAAATAAGGCAGTGGATGTTAGTGTCAGAATAGCATGCTGTGAAATCGGGCCTTACTAAGGAAATATATTTTTGGTTACATTGTTTGCCCCAGTATTGGAACTTTCATAGATTCCCATGCTTTGTATCATTCCCCGTCGTCGGAATGGGAGCCTCGGTAAATAAAAAATACCATAGTAGTAAGCACAAAGTGAAAAAATAGGCCTAGGCCTCATCTCATTTTGTAGCATATCCACCTCTTTTTGTAAAAGAGACCAAATTCTTGCAGTAGCCAATCAGAGTAGCCTCACCCCCTAGAACCCTCCTGAGAGAGCCTCAGAGCCTCAGATTTTCTACCGCACATTGTGCAAGGGAGTCTCCATTGAGCTTCTGCTCAAATTTCTTCACTTCTTAGTATTTTTCTTCAACTTGTGCCTAATTTTTCGTCATGTCTGACAAAGAGAAGAAAGCACTTTTTCGAGCCTGTGCTACTTGCTCAAAAAAGAGGTTGTTTGTTGAGGACAAACATCAAGACTCCATATATTGCTTATATCTGGATCATAAGGCCACGGACTGCAAGATTTGCAGAACCTTCTCCACCAAGACCTTGAGGGACAGAGAGGGACGTCTCCTCACTTGGCTACAGAAAATGAAAGACCGCAAGGAACTTATATGACAGTGAGGGCTCCTCTTCGATGGTGTCATCAAGAAGGTCGAGGAAGAGGGGTAGGTCTCCCCCTGCTACATCTGAAGAGCCCCATGTCAAGGCCTTACCTGGGACCTCTGATAGGTCTGATAGGCCTGCTTCCCAAAAATCTCCTCACCACGGTGAAAAGGAGAGGCAGGGAAAGCTTGAGGAGTCACAACCTTCAAAAAAGGCTGGGAAGATTGTCCCTGTGACTTCACCACCCTCTGACAAGGATAGAGGGGTGAAAAAGCCTTCTACTGCGACTCAGGTCGTTTCAGACAAGAAACCGCGTTCGTCGACGGTGAAAACCTCAGGTACGCCGACGATTTCTATCAAAAAAGACTTGTCTGTAAAATTGCCCTCGTCGACGGGCTCGTCGAAGGCGGCTAAGACGACGGCACCTGCGCCGTCGACGATGTTTAAGACGCCTGATGCCTGTTCGTCGTGGACGAAAATGACTTTCTCCATGTTGACGACGAGAGTCGCTTCGACGGCGACGACGAGGACAACGTCGACGACGACCATGTCGACGACCCCTGTCTCTTTGCTGCTGACGACGAGTTAGTCGACGGTCCCGTCGACGATCCAACCATCGTCGATGATGACCATCTCCCCGTCGACGACTCCATCCTCGACGACGAGCGCAGTTTCTTCGTCGGCGCCTCCGTCGACGAAACAGTCTCTGCAGATTCAACCGTCGACGACGATTCCGTCGACGATTGGAAAAACTTTTTTTTCTCACAGAAAGAGACAAATAACACCGGAAATGACATCTCCACGACAAGTTACGACGTTACCGCCTACCTTATTGCTGGATGAGGATTCTGATGGAGAAGCTTATAGCGATTTTGGCCAGGCTTATAGTCCTTCTGACTTACAAGTAAAGATACAGGACATCAGTTCTGAGGAAGGGGATATGGAGCAACAACAATATGTTCAACAATGTTATGAACAACAGGACATGCCAAGCATGCAGGTGCCTTTCCAGAAACCTCCACGTCCATCTCAGCAGGAGATGGTGGCGATGCCATCCACTCATCTCTGATCTACAACTAATGTTGCAGGACTATCGGAGGCGATTTCCTACTCCTCAGGAGGTTCAACAGGTACGCCCTCCTACACCGCCGCCTCAGTTATCTCAGCCTGTGGCAGGACACTCTTTGTCTTCAAGAGGGCGTGACACAGAGCCCGTAGAACATCCACAGGAGGTGTTACCCATTCGGGATGATACAGATGATGACAATGCCTCATCGGATGTTGATCAGCAAGTGGACCCTGACCAAGACCAGAATGTAGACTGGAATCAGGATGACCTTCGAGATCCAGACGTCACAGGGCCTGATACCGCAATCTCTCCTCCAGCAGATATCGGAGGTTTGCACAACTTGATGGAACGAGCTTCCAAGAGATTTGGTCTTCTTGTTACCACGGTTCAGTCCGAGTGTTTTTTGTACGATTTCAAAGAACCATTCCGGAAATCCGTACGTTCAATCCCCATCATTGAACATGTTTGGTCAGAAGGCCTAAAAGCTATGCAGAATCCGGCCACAGTCCTCCCGGTACTCCCCAGACTGGAGAAAAAATATAACGCGCCAGACGGCAGCCCGGCATGTCTACTAGGTCAGCCAAAGCCGGATTCGGTCATTTCTCAGGCCGCACAGAGTAAATCTAAAAACCCATCCACGCCGCTAACGACGCCACCGGATAAAGAGGGCAGGCGTTTGGACAATGTTGGAAAAAGATTCTCCACAATGACCAGCCTCCTTGTTAGGGCGGCTAATGCTTTGGCGATTCTAGGGAGATACGATCGCCAGATGTGGTGTGATCTCTCCCCGTTCGTGGAAGAACTTCAGGATACATCTAAGGACGAGGTAAAAAAGATCTTACTGGAAGGAGAGCAAGCCTCTTCTGAAGTAATCGACTGCGCTATGGATATAGCCACTATGGCCTTCCGAGCGCTAGCCGGCTCGGCAGTTCTGAGACGCCAGGGTTGGTTGAGAGCCACGTGGTTCAGACAGGAGGTACAAAATAAAATTCTAGATCTGCCATATGATGGGGAGATGTTATTTGGCAAGCACGTGGATGACGCCCTACAGGGCATAAAGAAAGATACGGATACGGCCAAGTCCTTAGGAACTTTACAATACCGCAAGGTGCCCTTTAAAGGAGCAAGAGGAAGAGGATTCTCCTCCTATAGAGGCGGCAATCAGCACCGCTACTCTTCCAACTCCCAACCTGGCCAGACATACAAACCCCAGTATTCGCAGAGGGGTTCTTTCTCTTGCCAGCCACCGAGAGGACGGCAAGGGCAGCAGAGGAGGGATACTTCCAAGAGACAATAGCGGCCAGAAGGCTCTTTCTACTGTTCCTGTGCCCTCATTAACACCAGTGGGGGGCAGGATTGCCCATTGCCTCAACAACTGGATGGTCATAACAACAGACCAGTGGGTCCTAAACATCATCAAGAAAGGACACACGTTGGAGTTCCAAGATCTTCCTCCAACAAGAGCTCCAGACGCCTTTACACCCAAACATCTCAAACTCCTTCATCTCGAGGCCCACCAACTCTACACCAAGGGGGCAATAGAACCTGTGCCTCTCTCCCAAAAGGGGAAAGGGTTCTATTCCAGGTTCTTCCTGGTTCGGAAGACGAAGGACAAGTGGCGTCCGATCTTAGATCTACGACAGCTCAACTCTTATCTCATCAAGTTGTCCTTCAGGATTGTCACTCTTCAGGACATCCTCCGCCTTCTCAATCCAGGGGACTACATGGCGACCCTAGATTTGGAAGACGCTTACTTCCATGTACCCATTCATCCAGCTCACAGGCAATACCTTCCATTTACAGTAGGCAAGAGCCATTTTCAATTCAAAGTACTGCCTTTTGGTCTCCGCTCCGCGGATCTTTACCAAGGTACTGGCTCTGGTGGCAGCCTGTCTCAGAAAGCAGTCTTTCGAAGTCTTCCCATATCTGGACGATTGGCTGCTAAAGGCTCCTTCGTTCCAAGAAGCGTCCAGGGCAGTCACGAGCTGCAGACAGCTGTTCGAGCAACTGGGCCTTCGGCTCAACAGAGAAAAGTCGATTTTGAGCCCCTCCAAGACAGCGAGGTTTTTGGGTGCAATCCTAGACACGGAGTGCTGCCTGGCTTTTCCTTCGGAAGAGCGCCAGACCAAACTGATTTTCTCTGCTCGCCTCCTACACACACGGAAGTTTCTGTCAGTTCGCCAATACAAATCGCTTCTCGGATCGATCTCATCCTGCATACCATTAATACCACACTGCAGGCTGAGGATGCGTCCACTGCAGGAACAGTTGGACAAGCAATGGCGTCAGGTGACAGGCTCCTTCGACGACAAGATAGTCATTACTCCGGGAATGCGAAAGGCAGGCAGCTGGTGGTTGCTAAAAGACAATCTTTCAGTGGGCTTGCCATTCCAACTTCCTCCATCTCCCATGGTATTAACAACAGATGTTTCCATGGAGGGGTGGGGAGCGGTCCTCCAAGAACTGAATTCAGTGGTCATTGGAGCTCAGTCCAGGTCAAGTTCCATATCAATCTACTGGAGCTTATGGCCATTCGTCTAGCCTTACAGGCTTTTCTTCCGAGGATCCGCAACCGTGCTGTGCTGGTTCGTACAGACAACACCACGGCCTTGCACTACATAAACAAGCAGGGCGGAACCAGATCTGGCACCCTGTCAAAGGAGGCACAGAAGCTTTGGAATTGGGTGATCCAACACAATATCACTCTGTTGGCGGAACATCTGGCGGGCACTCTCAATGCCAAAGCAGACGCTTTGAGTCGCAAAAGGAATGCCAGCCACGAATGGGAACTGGACCAGACTGTTCTGAACAAACTGTTTCATCGTTGGGGGACCCCAACCATCGATCTGTTTGCGACTCGTCAGAACCCCAAATGCCAGTCCTACGCAAGCAGGCTTCACCATCAGGGATCCTTGGGGAATGCGCTTTTGATTGCCTGGTACGGCGCATTTGTTTACGCCTTTCCTCCTATTCCGCTAATCCCGAAGCTGATCCGCAAGCTCAAAGCAGAGCCATGCAGAATGATTCTCATTGCACCAGCATGGCCCAGACAGTTTTGGTACACAGAGCTTCTTCTGCTCTCCCAAGATCAACCAATTCTCCTGCGTCCTGTTCCAACGCTGTTAACAATGGCTTACG
Organism: Lissotriton helveticus; assembly: GCF_964261635.1. Taxonomy (NCBI): domain Eukaryota; kingdom Metazoa; phylum Chordata; class Amphibia; order Caudata; family Salamandridae; genus Lissotriton; species Lissotriton helveticus. Next base: position 1,033,367,756 of record NC_136072.1, read on the forward strand.
GGCAGATTCTGCATCCAGACCTGCAGTCACTTCAATTGACAGCGTGGCTCCTGAGTTCAGAGAGTTCCAGGATTTAAATCTCTCAGGAGAATGCAAAGACATTTTAGCTCAAGCCCGAGCACCAAGTACGAATAAAACCTATCGGGCGAAGTGGAAGAGATTCTGCCTTTGGTGTCAGAGACAAGGTCTACATCCATATACTTCTGCACCACACCAACTTTTGCCTTACATCCTTTCTCTTGCAAAATCTGGATTGGCTCACTCTTCTATAAAAGTACATCTAGCTGCCATCTAGATTTCGACGATCATCATCAGGTCCTTCCCTTTGGTCTGCAAGGATCATTAAACAATTCCCGAAAGGTTTGTTCAGGGTTTTTCCACCAATCCGGCCTCCACCGCCAGCCTGGCATCTTAATTTGGTACTGTCACGTCTAATGAAGGCCCCATTTGAGCCTATTCATAGGGCGGACATGAAGTTTGTTTCATGGAAACTGGCTCTTCTCTTGGCCCTGACATTGGCTAGAAGGGTTAGTGAGCTCCAGGCTTTCACGATTGAGGAACCTTTTCTACAATTTAAAAATGAGGTTCTCATCCTACGTACAAATCCTAAATTTATTCCTAAGGTCCCCTCAGAATTTCATCTGAATGAGCCGGTGATCTTAAAGTCCTTCTTCCCGCGGCCCTCCACGCCAGCAGAGAGGGCTCTGCATTCCTTGGACATTCACAGATGTCTCAAGTTCTACTTGGAGGGCACAAGACTGTTCAGAAAATCTTCCCAGCTTTTTGTTTCATACAGTGCTCCACGTAAGGGTTGTCCAATTTCTAAACCCTGCATTTCCCGGTGGATATCCAGCGCAATCCAGTTTTGCCATCAAGAAGCGGGAAAACCTCTTCAGCGAGCAGTTCGTGCGCATTCTACGAGATCAATGGCTTCATCAGTGGCTCTGTTCTCAGGTGTCCCTATCAAGGACATATGTAGAGCGGCGACATGGAGCAGTGTCCACACCTTCACTCGCCACTACTGCTTGGATTCTTCTGTGAAAGAGGATGCGGCAGTGGGCCAGGCTGTCTTGAGGAACCTTTTCCAATAAGTCGGTGAGCTTTCCTTACTATCCCGCCTTCCTTATTGCATATTTTGTATTCCTTTTTGTTGTTCTGGTTTGTGATGCAAATGTGTTCTGTTTTCTTACAGATACATATGTTACAAAATATGCGTTTCTATTTACTGCTAGCTATTCTGATACAAAGCATGGGAATCTATGAAAGTTCCAATACTGGGGCAAGAAAACAAGTTACTTACCCCAGTATTGGTAACTTTCATAGATTACCATGCGCCCACCCTCCTCCCCTGGGAAAGCTCAGCCTTATTACCCAATGATGTTGCTGTTCACAACGGCTACGTAAATCTGAGGCTCTGAGGCTCTCTCAGGAAGGTTCTAGGGGGTGAGACTACTCTGATTGGCTACTGCAAGAATTTGGTCACTTTTACAAAAAGAGGTGGATAAGCTACAAAATGAGATTATGCCTAGGCCTATTTTTTCACTTTGTGCTTACTACTATGGTATTTTTTATTTACCGAGGCTCCCATTCCAACGACGGGGAATGATACAAGGCATGGGAATCTATGAAAGTTACCAATACTGAGGAACCAAAGTTACAGGTAAGTAACTTGTTTTCTTACAGCATGCCATGCTTCAGTTGATCCTGTAACTCTTGCTTTGGTTATTTTTCTGTACACAGGACTGAGGCCTTGAAGAAGAATTAGTGAAATGTACTTGCTCTGGTAACAACTGTTCTAATTCCTTAAACCCACTCACCCGTTCATACCACCATTTATACACCCAACTCCCTTGTAGCCAGTATGTACTGTGACTCATAAGTGAAGAAAAGATTGTCAGAACAGAAAGGCTCTTATTGGTGTAGTGCAGGTGGTGCAGGAAGTGATTGGATCCATCCCCTTTTTTTAGTTCTGCATACTATTGAGGGAGAAAATCGATTTAGGAATACTGGCGTTACTGTGGTAAGCTTTGTTAATTGCTCCATTACCAATATAATAAAGCATGTGTTTTTTCCCTTCTAGTCTAATGGATGGGATCCCAATGATATGTTTCGGTATAATGAAGAAAACTATGGCATAGTGTCTACATATGACAGCAGTCTTTCCTCTTATACGTAAGTTTGAAACATTTCTTTTTATCAGCCTAAGTTAGACACATTTCTGCTAATTTTCTTGTGAACAGTGTCCATTAAAGACACTGCAGTATTCTGCAATGCGTTTGCTTTATTTCGCTGTTTATACTTGCCGTTTCTTTTTAATAGATACCAGCAGAAAAAAGTTACATTCCTCTAAACAATAGAAATGATTTGTTTCCCATAATTTTAGTGTTTGAGGCATGTGTGGCTGTAGATACACATGCTGTGCATACTCCTGCCATCTGTTGTTGGATATGTGCACGTTGTTTTTCTTCAGAGAAGTCTTCCGAGTTACGAGGTACTGTAACGACTCCTCTTGCTGGTAAAGTGCATGGTCATCAACACCAATGTTAGATTGTTTTCTTTCCACCATTTGGTTTGTACGTGTGCTCTGGTTCGACAGTGCCATTATGCTCTGGTCAGTCTATACAGGTTCCTTCCCTTTGTCAGTATTGTTCCTCAATTGCGTTCCTCTTTTCTCTTAATCTCGGGTCAACCACTCCGGCCGGGCGACTCTTGGTCGGCCTCTGCCCCACCTGGGTCTTCACCCTTCGGGCCTTCTTCCAACTGTGTTCCCTCCACAATACCTTTTTTATTTCTGTCACCCAAGTACTAGATTCAGGGCTCCTGAGGCGAAAAGCCGGGCGCCAGGGTACTCACTGTGGTGACATTGTATTTTAACCTTAGTTGCGCCGCATTGTATAATTTCTTGCTCGTTTGCTGAAAATTGTGTTTAACTTCCCCTTGCTCGCTTCCTGCCTCTCAGGGCTGTTCCCCCCCCCCTCCTCGGACTGTTACTATCACTGGGAAGCCGATTCAGGGCTTGCTGGGTTACCTGGCCTCACCCCCTCAGGCGCAGACTTTGGGCGCCATATTGCGGAGGTACCAGGTTAGCGCTCTAGTGCGACGTGCGATTTGGGCACGCGCACTACAAATTGGACGCCTGAAGTGGGCACTTTCTTACTAGATTCAGGGCTCCTGAGGCGAAAAGCCGGGCGCCAGGGTACTCACTGGGGTGACATTGTATTTTAACCTTAGTTGCGCCGCATTTTATAATTTCTTGCTCGTTTGCTGAAAATTGTTTTTAACTTCCCCTTGCTCGCCTCCTGCCTCTCAGGGCTGTCCCCCCCCCCTCCTCGGACTGTTATTATCACTGGGAAGCCGATTCAGGGCTTGCTGGGTTACCTGGCCTCACCCCCTCAGGCGCAGACTTTGGGCGCCATATTGCGGTGGTACCAGATTAGCGCTCTAGTGCGACGTGCGATTTGGGCACGCGCACTACAAAATGAGCGTTACCTCTCGTCTGCCGTTGGCGCGCCGGAGGCAAGCCCGTCTGGGCCCGTCTGGGCCCGTCTGGGCCCGTCTGGGCCCGTCTGGGCCCGTCTGGGCCCGTCTGGGCCCGTCCGGGCCCGTCCGGGACCAGCCGGGACCAGCCGGACCCAGGGCCAGAACCTATGCCCGATTCTACAGGGGGTCGTATCAGCTATTCGCGAGGAGATCTCGTGCTACTTAGATCATTAAAGAATATGAATTGCCACTACATGTATAAAGGGGAAAATGTCTTCACACACTGCGATCTATGCAGCTCACCCCTGTCTATTAATGAGCAGGACTCCCTACAAATGGCCCTTCTGAATTGTAGGTCCCTCCCTAAACATTCCCTAGAGATTAACTTTCTACTGCAGGATCATAAGTTAGATATCCTGTTCCTCACGGAGACGTGGCTTACACATAATTCTGAGGCCGATATTGTACGCACCCTCCCCCAAGGCTTCCTAATCCACTTTCAGAACAGGCCCATTGGTAGAGGGGGCGGCCTGGCCATATTGTATAAGGATACATTTGTATGTAGGGCGAAGGATAGTGGCACTGCAGACTGTGAGAGCAGTCATTTTTCTTTACAAATATCACCTACAGTCTCCCTTTCTGGTTTACTTGTATACCGCCCACCGGGGTGCCCCAGCCATTTTTGCTAGCGCGTTGATGGAAACAGTTACTGTATTGGCATCCTCTGCTCCTAATTTTATGATTTTGGGAGATCTTAATCCCCATTTTAATGACCCTCTGGACTTGGTGGCGACGGACCTCCAACTCAACCTCACATCTTATGAGTTGGGATTGGTCAATACAGGGGCAACGCATAACAAGGAACATCTGCTTGACCCGATCTTTACCAACGTATGTGCATTTAAAGCCAGACCGCCCTATCCCCTCCCGTGGACAGACCACTTCATGGTCCCTTTTTCCTGGCAAGTCGTGGCTGTGCCATTACAACCCCCCAATACACGTATCGTGGATAGGGTTTGGTCCAAGCTCTCTGTTGAGAATTGGATCTCCAAACTTGAATACTCCTATCCCCCTCCAGTTCTTGATCCCGTGGTTGCTGACACGAACTTTGAAAACTGGCTTACTAACTCACTTGACTCTATTCTTCCCAAGAAAACTATTCAGAAAAAAGAGAAGAGAGCTGGCTCTGCTCCCTGGTATACGCCCGAGCTGAAACTCCTAAGAAAAGGATGTAAGAAGCTCGAGCGTTTCTGGCGGAAAGACTGGGCGGAATCCAGCAAAGATGAGTATCGCACTGCTATTAGAACATATAAGGCTGCCCTTCGCAGCACCAAGAGACAATTCTTCGATGAAAGAATTAAAAACTCTTCTAACTCTTCTAGAGAAACCTTCCTAATCGTCAAGGAACTGCTCAAGGTGCCTGAACCCCCTCTGGCTCAAGACACCTCAGGAGCCAAATGCAATAAACTGGCGAACTATTTTGACGCCAAAATTCATATCATCTTAACTTCCCTGCCCCAAGTTGATCGTGGAATAGATATAAGCAGTCGGCTAGCCACACCCGACACTCAGCTCGATGCTTTTGGTCCAGTCTCAGTGGATGAGGTTCTCAAAGCTCTGGCCATCATCAAAAGTGGTTCCCCTAGTGATCCGGTACCCATGCGGATCTTGAAACAGATAGCGACCACCATTGCTATACCGGTTACAGAACTTATTAATGCCTCTCTCTTGCAGGGAGTTGTCCCACCTGGCTGGAAGGGAACCATTGTGAAAGCACTTCTTAAAAAGCCACACCTTGATCCGGCGGAATTGGCCAATTTTAGGCCGATTTCACTACTCCCTGGACTTAGTAAGATCACGGAAAGGTTAGTTAATCAACAACTTTCCCCTTTCCTAGAGTCCAATGGCCTGCTTCGAAACTCGCAAACTGGCTTCCGCCCTGGCCAGGGTACGGACACCGCCCTTCTGGCAGTCGTTGAGGAGGCAAGATGCATTTTGGATTCAGGAGGATCAGTGGCCGTGATCCTCCTGGACCTAAGTGCAGCTTTTGACTCTGTTAATCATCAGGTCTTAATTCAACGACTGAAAGATGTAGGTGTGGTAGGGACAGCCTTGTCCTGGCTTATTTAATTTCTTAGCAACCGCACCTTTCAGGTCTGGGAGGGTAACTCACGATCGGCTGCAATTCCCCTCCAGTGTGGGGTGCCACAGGGCTCATCCCTAAGCCCCACATTGTTCAATGTGTATATGGCCCCACTGGAGGAGGTGGTTTCTCCGTTTGGGATCAAAATCGTGAGCTACGCAGACGACACCCAACTGGTTGTCTCCCTATCCCAACTTGTCCAGTGTCCGGACTCTTTTTACTCCTGCCTTTCTAAAATTTATACCTGGATGTGTGAATCCTCTCTTAAACTGAATGGGTCTCAGACCGAAATTATGCTACTAGGGCATAAGGGGTCCACATTGCCTTCGACCATCTGGCCCACCTGCTTGGGCGAGCTCCCCTGCCCTAAAAATGAGATCAAAAGCCTGGGGGTCTGGATGGAACAGGATCTTTCATTCAAGACCCAAGCCAAAAAAATGGCGGGAGCTTGCTTTGGACTCCTTCGATCGGCTCGAAAAGTTCTGCCATTACTTCCGCAGCTTTCTAGGAAGCTGCTGATCCAAGGACTGATCCTGTCCAGATTGGATTACAGTAACACTATCTTCCTGGGTGCTCCTGAAACTACATTTAACAAACTTCAACAGATCCAGAATGCCGCAGCGAGGCTTCTCACGGGCATTTCAGTCAGAATGTCAGCTAAACCAGCACTTAAGCTGCTGCACTGGCTCCCGATACGCGAAAGGGTGACATTTAAATCCTTGTGCATTGCACATAAACTCTTGCAGTGCAAGGGGCCCCCCATTTTGAAGAACTTAGTCGTGCCTTACAAAGCCAGCAGACCTCTTCGTTCAGATTATGAACGCTTGGTCATCGTGCCCAGAGTAAAAAAGGCACGCACTGGAGGACGACGATTCTCGGTAAATACAGCTAAACTGTGGAATTCCCTTCCCTTGAAACTGCGTGCTGAATCATGCCATCTGCGGTTTCGGAAACTCCTGAAAACCCACCTTTTTCCTTAATGAATCACGCTACCTCTTTGTTTTTTGCTTTGGTCCCTTTATCTGGTTTAGCGCTGGGATGCTTCCGGGTGACTATGCGCTCTATAAATCTTCATTCATTCAAGTAAAGGGTTGTCTGCGACACCTGCCAATCCATTTGCGACTGTCAGTTTTGACGTTTCGATATCTCGCGTAGGAGCAGAGACAACACCCTGGATATCGATGGTGAGTACTATCCACAACAGATGAACACAGATGAGGAAGCTTTCTTCCCTGACTACAGCTCTGGCTCAGATGTGGAAATCGAGGATCTTCCACCAGCGCAGGCATACATAAGTATTGTGCTCCCACTCCCTCGACACTGCTCGCAAGCTGAACAGCCCCTTACCTAAAGTTGTCCATCTGCTCTGGAGCACCAGAGACAGGCCATCGGGCCACCATTGCCTTCGGGTTATGGTTGGCACTGACCACCACCTTCGAAGGTACTGTTTCGATGCCTTTGCCTCCCTCCTCGGAGCAGACTTCACCATCACAGCCATCACCTTCGGCATTCAAATCGACGTTGGAGCTGAGAGCATCGGCGCAACCACCAAGTCTGACCACGGCTCGGGTTCTGAGGAGCGATTCTCCTTAAACTTCAAGCAGAGATTGACGCCCGGCAGAAACACTTGATGATTCATTCCACATGAGCTGGATTCTCACCCGCCCTCCGGGATGTGCTGCTCAACTATCCAAATGTTAGTTGTCCGAGGAAGCCTTGGACTTGCCACCTCCATCCAAGCAGCGCAGGAAAGTGGGCAAGGCTACTAGCCCTTTGCCCTTCACTCTCCCACCAGCACATCCCCCTGATGCACAGCACTCACCTTTCCCAGCCATTTCTCCAAGCGACCCTCTTCCCTGTACTCCTCAAGTGTCCCTTTACTTGGACATTAGGGGCCAGGGGGAAGGGGAATGCATCTGGGACTCCTAGGATGCTGATCCACTGGCGGACACAGATCCTGACCTGTACCCTGTTGGTCCCGCCCCTCTTGATGACTCCAGGTCCTACTTTGAACTGATTGATTGAGTGAATGAACCTTATTTATATAGTGCTCTGCTACTCCAGTAGTGTCCTGCCGCTCCGCATCAAACGCAGAAACCGAGGAACAGAACTCGGCAAGTAAACCAGTACCGTAAAGACTAAAGAATAAGTTGTTAATGCTAATTTAAAACTTGCCTCCTCACCCATCGGATGGCAAGGGTCTTGAAAAGAAGGCGCAAAACGCAGCCCAGGCATTGAAGAAAAGTACAATCAAGGGCCATCTGTGGCCGTAAGAACCCCACGGATCCCATTCCAGGGATACCGATGAGGGAAGAACATCGAAGTCGCTGAAGACCGGTGCTGGACGAGAGGCCGCTAAGGACAAAACCATACCTTCGGAAGCAGAATCCACCACGCCCAAGAAGAGGATCTCCCTGGTTCAGATGTCGTAAGGGCCTTTGGGGTGGAGAAGAAAAGACACCTTGAGGCAGAAATGGTGGCACTCCTTCAATGAAAGAAGTTCAACAAGGTGCTAAAGGAATTCAGAATCGCTGTGAAACCCTCCTCTACGGCAGTGGGCAAGGAAGAAGAGGATACGCTTGAAGTCCCGGTAACCTCCGATCCTCACGAGGAGGACGTAGAGGAGGAATCTACATTCCAGAAGACGAGGAAGACACATGAACTTTCGAGGAAGAGTGGAACGACCTCGACACAGAAAGCCGTAAGGAAGAGGTCTGTAGCTATCCTTCAAAGGCTTCATCACCTGACAAAATAGCCTCCTACAACAGCCTCATCAAGAGAGCAGCTAATTCGTTCAGGGTCCCCTTAGAAGAGGCGAAAGGGGACTCATGTTTCCTCCTAGAAACATTAGCACCATCCACAAAAGGCACACAATAACTTCCAATGCTGCCAAGCATTTTGGTCCGGGCAAGGAGGTTTTCAGGGAGCCTGGCTGAGCATAAGGAATAACCCCATGGGTTGGGAAAAATACAAACCCTCCACAAGGGACCCTAAATACATTCAAGGCAACACAGTGACTGACTCCATCATTGCCACAGCAAGAAGGAAATGCAATGCTCATTCCACTCGTCGCCCACCTCCAGAGAGGAAGAGAATGAACGTGGTGGGGTGAAAGACGGAGAAGGAGGCTGCAACACAATGGCACATTGCAAACTCTAATGCCCTCCTCAATAGGTTTCACCAACAATGGGATGACACTGAAGAACTAATGAACAAGCTCCAAGAGGAAGATAGAAAAAGAGCAACATCCATCATAAAGGAGGTCAGAAACGTAGATAACACCTGCCTGAAATCAGCTCTAGACTCGTACGATACAGCCAGCAGACAAATGTGCATAGGCACAACACTCAGAAGGCATGCCTCGCTCAGAATTTCAGGATTCAAACATAAAGTACAAACTTCCATAATCAACAAACCCATCATAGGAGATGCCCTGTTTAGAAGTGAGGTAGATGAATCGCTACAACAAATATAAAAGGACAATGAGATGGCCAGGGCTATGCGGGCCGTGCAACAGAGGGGCACCTTCAAAAGAGGAGAATTTAGCCTCCAAAGACCCAGAGGCAGGAGGGTCTTCTCAACAGCGCCCAACAACATCAACCACAGGGCAACGGACAGCAATTGTACCACCAGTCCGGATACCAATCCTGGCAGCAGCGACCAAATCAGTCCTTTTGTGGCAGAGGAAGAGCCAGGGGACAACCCTCAAGAGGGGCAGGAGCAAACTCCAAGTGACTTTCCCACAAAGTAAGACCCCACACAACACCAGTGGGAGGCGGAATAGCGCATTACCCACTTAAATGGGGAAAATATCACTACAGACAGGTGGATTTTAAATGTGGTATATCACAGCTATTGTATAGAACCAACAAAGAAACCCCCACCAAATACACCAAGGAAGAAGCGGTTGCAAAGATCTGAACTCTTCAATTAAGGGAGGAAATAAAGAAATCCTAGAAAAACAATTAATAGAGAAGGTACCAAAATGGGAGCACAACAAGGGAAACTACTCACCTCATTTCTTGATACCAAAGCAAGATCTCACGCTAATACCTATCTTAGATCTCAGATTCATAAACAAATTCATTCGCACGCAGCATTTCAAGATGTCAACACTACAGGAAGTAATCCCCCAATGACTTAAAGGAGACTTCGTGACAACAATAGACCTACTGGAAGCCTATCTGCACATCCCTATGAACCAAACACACAAGAGGCAGCGCAGGTTCATTCACGAGGACACTCGCTACCAATTTATGGTCTTGTCATTCGGAATAAAATCAGCACCAAGAGTTTTCATAAAGTGCCTAGCAGCTGCAGTAGCGGCCTTAAGAAAGAGGACACCACCTCTATACCTATCTAGACTACTGGCTGGTGAAGGCAAGTTCGAGGCAGAGATGTTACGCACATGTTTCTCAGGTAATTACAATGCTGCAAGGATTGGTCCGCAAACCACAAGAAATCCTCAACAAGACCAGAACAAGAAAAAACCTTCCAAGAAGCAAGATTAAACTCCAAGATTGCACTGGCATACCGGACACAAAGGAGGATACAAGATATCAAACCGCAAACTTGCCTCTTCCAGAAGGGATAGTCTCTAACAGCGAGGACAGTCATGAAACTAATGGTCATGATAGCATCATGCATTCTCCTCATTACCCATGCACCTCTAAGTATGCCTTTCTACAGGAATAACTGCGCAACAGCCTGGTCACAAACCACAGGGAGTAGGGAGGATCTAGTAGTTGGCCTCAGACGGAGATTCAATGGTGGGCATCCAAGAACATAACACCAAGCAGACCTTTCAAATCACCAACTTCCTTTGTGACCATCACAACAGATGCGTCCCACAAGGGTTGTGGAGAACATTCAGGAGATCTCGGGGTACGGGGTCAATGGAACGACATAGACTCCACAAAACATATCAACTTCCTAGAGATGAAGATGGTGTTCCTGGCACTAAAGGCATTCCAAGCCCACATAGGAGGGAAGACCATATTGATTCAGATTGACTAATATCACAACAATGTTTTACCTCAACAAACCAGGAGGAATAAAATAATTTACCCTAAGCAACCTAGCTCAAGAAATATGGAAATAGGCCAGCTCAAGGATAATAAAGCTGAAGACAATTCACCTGCTAGAAAAGGACAACACAGATGCGGATCAGCTCAGCCACAGAACAGAAGCTCACACCAATGGGCGATAAAGCAAAGGAGCCTACAAAGGGTCTTCAGCCTCCGGTGGACACCAGAAATAGACCTATTTGCAATAGTTGAGAACAAGAAATGCCAATTCTTTGCTTCCAGTTTTCAACACCACCTATCAAAAGGGAATGCATTGTCGCTAAACTGGTCAGGGACATTTGCATACACTTTTCCTCCAATTCCTCTGCTACAAAGGGTACTGGAAAAAGTTAGACAACCAGAAACAGGCATATTTCTCATAGCCCCTCAATGGACAATCAAACCTGATACTCAAGCTTACTTGAACCGTCCAAAGGACAAATGATCAGATTCAAGCAGCCTGAGTACATAGAGTTCAGACATTTAAACTTACCGCTAAGAACAATCGAGTTACTAAAGGTGGCAAGAAAGCAAAACACAAGACAGTGCTTCATAGCTAAGGGGAAACGGTACATCATATGGTGTACAGAGAACAATACCTTTAGCCCCTTCCATGCTCATGACGAGCTCAGCTCGTCATGCAGTACAGTGCTCCTGTGCTCATGACGAGCTGAGCTCGTCATGACCACACCCGTTTTTATTGCTGCACAGCAGAGTAACATGTGCAGCAGCCATGTGGTTAATTCAATATCCACACAGTAAACAGTGCTAATATATCTTACACACTTGCTAGACAGCATGATCAACTACTCGAGCCTCAAGGTGCACCTGGCAGCGATTGTAGCCTACACCAGGGGAGATTCATGTAGAGGTGTTTTTCACATCACCAGTCATCAAAGGATTCCTGGAAGGTTCCAAGAGGATTGCACCCCCAAGGAGGGCTCCAGCCCCAACATGGAGCTTAAACACAGTTCTAACACAGTTAATAACAAAACCGTTCGAACCTATGCAAAAAACAGAGCTCCAATACATCTTGATGAAGACTGCCCCATTAACAGCTATAACATCTCTACAGATAGTAAGTGAACTTCAGGCATGAACTATTGCTGAACCATACATGCAAATCCACAAGGACAAGGTTATCCTAAGGACCAACCCTCAATTCCTACCTAAGGTAGTAAGCAAATGCCACATGAATCAAAGCATTCATCTAGCAGTTTCTGACATGATTAGAAAGCAGCCTATACCCTGGATGTAAGAAAGGCTTTACTATACTATCTACAAGAATCAATTGTTTGTCCCTCACTCAAAGTCAAACAAAGGAACACCAGTGACAAAGGGAACAATTGCACGTTGGTTTGTAGAAGTAATTCAGGTATGCTATTCCTCAGCAGGAAAAACTCTTAATCTCCTGGCCAAAATCCCCCTCAAGGAAAAGATGGGCAACCCTGGCCTTCATAGCCAATGTGCTAATAGACACTATATGTGCATCAGCGGCAAGGGCATCTCCACACACCTTCAAGCATTTCTGCGTGGCTGTACAGATGACAAAGGAAGCTCAGGTGGGACAAAAGGTACTTCAACACCTGTTAACCAGGTCTTCCTCATCTTACCACAACCACCCCAAGGAGGGGGAAACCGCTACATAATCTAATGCACAGCATGTGAATCCTAAAAGGATTCATGCTGCATAATGAAATGGTTACTTACCAGTAGTAGTAGTTTTGCAGCTTGAAGAGTATTTTCTGGATTGACATGCGACCTACCCACCTCCCCTAACAGGAGGAATGGAAACAGATGGGAGAAAAAATCACGCAAATGAAAAACAAAGTACTAAAGACAAGAAAATTTAAGATATGCTCTTTTTTACCAAGGAAGGAAAAGAGAAACAAGCATGTTCGAGGCATGTGGGCTGCTAAATTCATATCTTAGCATTAGATCGCCGCCTAGTGTTGGGCTCGGATGATTGCACATTGTTGTCCTGGAAGAGTCTTCGAAGTATCCTGAGATAGGTGGCTCCTCCCCTGGACTACAGTGCGCATGGGCATCGGCTCCATCCCCAGATTGTTTTTTTCCGCCATTGGGTTCGGATGTGGTCTCGACGTCTTACTGTCGGAACCAAGTAATACTATCTTTTACCGGCCAAAAGGCCTCGATTTTCTTGCGTCGGTATTGTCTGCGCTCGGTCTCGAGTCTTCCGTCTCTTGAAGCCGGAATAAGCGGAGTTTTCTTCGCTTTCTAAACTTTGAGGCCTTCTCATCGCGACACGACAGCAAGCCTTTACGGACATGGAGCGGAGCCCGTTTAAATACTGCCCGCTCTGTGGGTCCAAGTACCCACACATCGATCTACACCCCGTGTGTAACAAGTGCCTTTCACCGGACCACGACGACGGCAAGTGCAAGGCCTGTGCACAGTTCCGCTCCAAGAAAACTCTCAAGCTTCGGCGCGCGGTGCGCTTGGAAGCTAGGCAAGCGGCCCCAGATCCGGAGAACATCTTCGGCGACCCGGAAGAAGAGGTCCAGGGTCACCTTCTACAAATCTCCCCATCACAGACGGAGGTCGAGGCGGATCCGGGAGACGACGACGGAGTCGCGGGTCAGGTCCTCGAATACGTCGAAGAGGTAGGAGACGACGATGAGATTTATGGGGCCGCGGCGGATAGCTCTGCGGACGAGCTCTGCCCCGAAGGTTACGAGGATACCGACCGGGACACGGGATCGCCTGTCGGCCTTACCCAGGACCCGTTGCCGCAAGCCACAGCCCCGCCTTCGGGCCCGGCTACGGACTCACTTGCTGGGCACGCTGTTTCGAAACCGAAACTGAAACCGTCGGGGTCGTCAACACCTAAAATGGCCGACCCGAAATCGAAACTGAAACCAAAGGACTCGAGTGTCCCTAAGATGGCTGCCGTGCCTGTGAAGAAGTCGGTGCCCGTCACCCCGTCGGCTCCGTCGACCTCCGGTCCGCAGAAGCCGAGGAAGACTGTCGATTCCGATGCTCCGAAATCGAAACCGACGCCCGAGGAAGGGGCCCCCAAGAAAGATGGTCGGCACGGATCAGCGGCTCCGGCGCCGTCCAAGCCCGCCAAGGTCGGCTCCAAAGAGGCTACGACCAAGAAGTCTGCGCCCCGGCCTCAAGATTCGGAGGTGCCGAAGACGGTTTCCGCGCCCAAAGCGCACAAGGCCCGCGAGGACGTCGGATCCGAGGGACCGCTCAAAGCATCCTTGTCGGCGACGAAACCCACTGGCAGTGTACCGTCCCCCATTGCGGAGTCACTGCAGAGAATCAGGGAGAAAGCCTTTGCTCCATCGGCTCCGATGCCATCACCGCAGCCGCAAAAGGACGCTCCGGCTAAGCCTTCTGGGAAACTCCTTTTTCTCTTGCCACCTAAGGAGGCGCCGAAAGCGTTTTCGACGAAATCGGCTCCGAAACAGGGTTCCTCGCTGCCTGACCCTCTTCCACGTCGTGTACTCGAATCGGAAGACGATTCAGAGCATTTCATCGATGCTGCCACCGGCAAGCTGACACTCTATAAACGGAAGATCACTTCGGAGCCGGTGGACCCCTACGTCATCCCGTTGAAAAAGAAGAGGGTGCCCCTTGACGCCTCAGGCCTCACGGAACCGATTCAGCCTCCTCCAAGACGGAGCCCTACTCCCTCCCCAGAACACTCTGTGGGTGAGGAATATGATGAGGATGACCAGTACAATTTCCCTATCGATGAACCTGATGTCCAACCAGATTCTTACGACGACACTGGTGACCAGAACACCCAAGGTGTGGGCCAAGACCCGCAGACCTTTAATGCACGTGCATCCCCGACTGAGGACTCAGCAGGTTTTCATGCACTAATTGAACGGGCGGCAGCCAATCATGATGTGGACATGCATGCCGACCCGGTTGAAGAAGACTTCCTTTTTGACACCTTTGCCATATCTGAAAGGACAGTAAAGACACTTCCTATGCTGAAAGGTGTTCTCAAACATGCTGGGGACATTTTTAAGGAGCCTACAAGGGCGAGAGTGGTCAACCCTCGCATTGAAAAGAAGTACAGGCCTGCGCCTGCGGACCCCGTCTACATCCGGGGACAATTGCCACTGGACTCTCTTGTTGTTGCCAATGCCAGGAAACGTGCCAACTCCCAGACAACGGGTGAAGCTCCTCCCCCGGATAAGGAGTCCAAAGTGCTTGAGGCAGGAGGCAAAAGAGTGGCTGCACAGGCGGCAAACTTTTGGCGCATCGCAAATACACAGGCGCTCCTGGCGCGTTATGATAGGGCGCACTACGACACCCTAGAACAGGTTATACAACACCTGCCCCCACAGTTCCAAGAAGGCACCAAAATGCTTATTGAGGAAGGAAAGCTAATATCAAACGCAGCCATCAAGTGTGCACTTGACGCTGCGGACACAGCTGCTAGGGCTATCAACACTAGCGTTATGCTAAGAAGACAAGCCTGGCTACGCATCTCAGGGTTTAAGCAGGATATTCAAACAACAATTCTGAATCAGCCAGTCAATCCTGATAGTCTGTTTGGTCCGGATGTTGACACCACCCTAGAGAAAATAAAGAAGGACACGGAAACTGCTAAGTCTATGGGGGCCCTGCAGTCCCAACAGTTTCGTGGCAGCAATTTTCGTCGCTCAGGTGCACGTGGAGTCACCAGAGGACAGATGGGTCAACAATCCCAGTTCTCCAAAGGTGGGGCGCAATCCTCGTTCACTAAACAGAACAAGGGAGGCTATAGGAATAACAGCAACAGAGGTCGCGGCAGAGGAAACAACAGCTCCCGCACCTCTACTCCAAGCAAACAGTGACTTTCTGTCACTGCCCCCCGACCACATAACACCTGTCGGGGGGAGACTGCAGCAGTTCCTGCCCGTCTGGAGAAACATCACCACAGACAGGTGGGTGCGACAACTAATCCAGTATGGTTATTGCCTAGAGCTGAAATCCACTCCACCCAACATCCCACCGAGGCAAAGGCCTATGTCCGCAGAGCACTTGCACTTATTGCAGCAGGAAGTGGTGGCGATGCTGCAAAAAGGCGCAATCGAGCTCGTGCCGGTGGGGGAGGAAGGCACAGGGGTATATTCCCTGTACTTCCTTATTCCAAAGAAGGACGGTTCTCTCAGGCCCATTCTCGATCTACGTCCCCTCAACCTGTACATACTGTCAGAGCATTTCCATATGCTTACACTACAGCAGATTCTTCCCCTGCTAAACCAGGGAGACTTCTTAGCGACCTTAGATCTCAAGGATGCTTATTTCCACATTCCACTACACCCGTCACACAGGAAATACCTCAGGTTCACTATTCAAGGCAGGCACTACCAGTTCAAAGTCCTACCCTTCGGAGTCACTACGGCCCCGAGGGTGTTCACCAAGTGTCTAGCGACAGTGGCAGCGCACCTCAGGAGGCAGAATATCCATGTCTACCCCTACCTGGACGACTGGCTCGTACAAGCCAAGTCAGAACAACAGTGCGCCGCAGACATGTCGACTACAATTCACCTTCTTCACGATCTGGGTTTCTCCCTAAATTACCCAAAATCGCATCTTCAGCCGGCACATGTCCGGCAGTTCCTGGGTGCTACGATCAACACCCTGACAGCCATGGCTCAGCCGAACCGAGTCAGAATCGACAGCATTCAGTCACTGATCCAACGATTCCGACCAAGACACTCCCTGCCAGCGAGAGTGTTCATGCAGTTGATTGGCATGATGGCCTCCTGCATCTTCATAGTCCCTCACGCACGGTTACATATGCGCCCGCTCCAGGAGTGCTTAGCGAATCAGTGGACACAGGCTCGTGGGCAATTGACAGACCTAGTGTTGGTTACCAGTCGGGCATACGACTCTCTGCATTGGTGGACTCCACACAACCTTTGCAAGGGCCGACTGTTCCACGAGCCCGTGCCGCAGATTGTCCTGACGACGGACGCATCTCTCCAGGGCTGGGGAGCACATGTGCTCACTTACACAGTGCAGGGACTATGGACGACGCAGCAACAGAAGATGCACATCAACTATCTGGAACTGATGGCAATCTTCATGGCGCTCAAGTCCTTCATTGTACATCTGAGCAACAAGGTCGTGCTAGTCCGGACGGACAACATGACCGCGATGTACTACATTCAGAAACAGGGGGGCACCCACTCGCCACAGCTGTCTCATCTGGCTCAGAGCATGTGGAAGTGGGCCATTCAGAGGAACATTTTCCTCATGGCAGAACACCTCCCGGGCAAGGACAATCAGATGGCGGATCTGCTCAGGAGATACAGCCATCAGATGCACGAGTGGGAGATACACCCTTCTGTTCTCCACCCGTTCTTCCAGCAGTGGGGTCATCCGGAGATAGACCTGTTCGCAACAAAGGAGAACGCAAAATGCCGACTCTTTGCCGCCAGGTTCCCTCACCCACAGTCGCAGGGGAATGCGATATGGATGAACTGGTCAGGCAAATTTGCATACGCTTTTCCGCCAGCCCCTCTAATACCGCTGGTCGCAAGAAAGCTAAGGCAGCACTCCATGACTCTCGTCCTGGTTGCTCCAACGTGGGCACGACAAGCTTGGTACACCACGTTCCTCGAACTCTCAGTGGTGCCGCATCAAAGACTGCGCCTCACGCCCAGTCTTTTGACGCAGAACCATGGAGACATTCAGCATCCAGATCCACGACAGCTCAACCTGGCGATCTGGCTCCTGAAGTCCTAGAGTTTGGATACCTTAACCTACCTCCAGAATGCATGAGTATCATCAAGGAGGCGAGGAAACCAACTACTAGAGCATGCTATGCTGCTAAGTGGAAGCGTTTTGTCATCTACTGTACGTCCAATGACATCAACCCACTAGATGCATCTATTCCCAACATCATCTGCTATCTGTTACATCTCTACAAGTGCAATCTGGCGTACACTTCCATTAGGATACATCTCTCAGCCATAGCGGCTTATCTTCAGAACAGGCAGCACCTCTCTGTCTTCAGAGTGCCCGCCATTAAAGCCTTCCTTGAAGGTCTGAAGAGAGTCATTCCCCCAAGAACACCACCAGCTCCGGTGTGGAACCTCAACGTCGTTCTCACCAGACT
Source organism: Lissotriton helveticus (assembly GCF_964261635.1). Lineage (NCBI taxonomy): Eukaryota > Metazoa > Chordata > Amphibia > Caudata > Salamandridae > Lissotriton > Lissotriton helveticus. Next base: position 1,033,385,538 of record NC_136072.1, read on the forward strand.
GATGGGGCCACCATTTGAGCCACTGCACTCGTGTGAGCTCCAATTCCTTACGTGGAAAGTGGCCTTTCTGATAGCTATTACGTCTCTGAGGCGTGTCAGTGAGCTGCAAGCGCTCACCATACAAGAGCCGTTCATTCAAATTCACCCAAATAGGGTAGTGCTACGCACTAACCCTAAATTCCTTCCTAAGGTGGTGTCACAGTTTCATCTTAACCAAACTATTGACTTACCAGCATTCTTTCAAAACCCGCAAACGGTGGCGGAAAGAATGCTCCATACCTTAGATGTACGGAGGGCGTTGATGTACTACATAGACAGAACACAACCCTTTAGAAAGACAAAACAACTCTTTGTTGCCTTCGCACCACAACACAAAGGCAACCCAATTTCCAAAGCAGGGATAGCCAGGTGGATTGTTAAGTGCATCCAGATATGTTATCAAAAAGCCAAGCGCACTTTAACAATACCCCCCAGAGCGCACTCCACACGCAAACTGGGGGCATCCATGGCTTTCCTAGGGAACATTCCTTTAGAGGATATTTGCAGAGCAGCCACGTGGGTCACACCACATACCTTCACAAAACACTACTGTGTTGATGTGCACTCCAAGCAGCAAGCAGCTGTAGGACAGGCTGTTCTCAAGACACTTTTTCAGGTTTCTGCAGCTGGCACGGGCAACCGCCGCTGATGGAGGGACTGCTATGTATTCTATGCTAAGATATGAATTTAGCAGCCCACATGCCTCGAACTGAATATGCTACTTACCAGTATGCATCTGTTCTTGGCATGTAGGGCTGCTAACATTCATATCGCCCGCCCTCCTCCCCGGTGCCTGTCGCAGCTGCAGATATACTATTGTATTTATTCATTAGCATGGACATCCTTTACACTTTCACTCCATCTTCTGCCACAATGGCGAAAAACAATCTGGGGATGGAGCCGATGCCCATGCGCACTGTAGTCCAGGGGAGGAGCCACCTATCTCAGGATACTTCGAAGACTCTTCCAGGACAACAATGTGCAATCATCCGAGCCCAACACTAGGCGGCGATCTAATGCTAAGATATGAATGTTAGCAGCCCTACATGCCAAGAACAGATGCATACTGGTAAGTAGCATATTCATTACAATGCAATGGTCTCGCCTTTGCAAAAGTTAGAGCTATTGGCATTGTAAATTACAACATTTTTATTTATATGTTGGTTTTGAAAATAGATAAATAAATGGCATTGTCATTTACAATGCCAATAGCTTAATCTCTCACAAATGCGAGACCTATTGCATTTGCACGCACGCACACACAGAGCCACACACAAATACACACACACAAATACACACACACACACAGAGCCGGACACACACACAGAGCCGGACACACACACAGAGCCGGACACACACACAGAGCCGAACACCCACACAGAGCCGGACACCCACACAGAGCCGGACACCCACACAGAGCCGGACACCCACACAGAGCCGGACACCCACACAGAGCCGGACACCCACACAGAGCCGGACACCCACACAGAGACACACACAGAGTCCCAGAGCATAATTCCAAGAGCCAGCAAAGGTAAGTGTGTGGAGGGAGTAAGGGGTTAAAACTAAGGGCGCAAAGCGTGTCTGTTTTCAATGCGTATATAGGTGCTGCCGCACGCAGTGAATTCCGGCGCCACCCACGCCCCCAGCACCTTTCTGCAGCTCACTGGACGCCGCCCGCACCCGGCCTGCATCCGCCTCTGCCACCATTAACCTGTGCTAGGCCGCTCCGCCCTCACCACCTCCGGCGCCGGATACACAGGGGCTCACCTTCACTGCAGCCGCCGCCGCCACCAGCTCCAGACTCCCCCTGCTGGCAGGACCAGTGCACCTCACGTAGGCCCGGGCTCTTTATATGCTATTTATTCACTGCAGTCAACGAGGCGCTCGTGTGGCCTCCAGAAGCAGTTCCTTAGCCCACTCCACACTTAGACCGCACGCCCAGCTATGACCGCCGGGGGGGGGGGAGATAAGCCACCACAAGTATTTTCGGAGCTCACAGGCCCTTTTAGCTATCGGATCACTCACCCCTAGGGATGGTACATGCAGTTGGACTGCAAACACAATCAGGGCTCTCCACGCCCACATACCAGCTCCTACGCTATCTCACCCCTCAAAGCCACATACCAGCTATAGGTCTCCAAACAGCCAGGACTACTTGTGTTCTCCGTCCACCTCTGACGCAACTCATCCAGCGCTCTTAGCAGTATCTATGACCAAAGGCAGGCTCCCGCTCCCAGCTCAGACGTGGGGGGGGGGGCGAGGGGGGTATTACTGCTCACCTCAGCTTGTATCTTCACGCAATCTCGTACCCCTGATCCAGGCCTGGCAGCTCCAACTCGACCGCAACTCCCCCTTGCCTTCAGCTAACAGGTCCAGCGCGCATACTGTACTCCCGCAATCTTCACTCGTACTTGCTGCCACTACAATGTTCTCGCCAGGCACCCTTGCTATTTCAGCACCAATCACACAGGGTAGGGGGGTCCGCAGCCCGCAGGCTCTCGATCCCAGCTCCGACGTGGGGGGGGGGAGGGGTTTACTGCTCACCTCAGCTTGTATCTTCACGCAATCTCGTACCCCCGATCCAGGCCTGGCAGCTCCAACTCGACCGCAACTCCCTCTTGCCTTCATCTATCAGGTCCAGCGCGCATACTGTACTCCCGCAATCTTCACTCGTACTTGCTGCCACTACAATGTTCTCGCCAGGCACCCCTGCCATTTCAACATCAATCACACCTGGCACAGGATGGGGGGGGGGGGGGGAATTTCGCAGCCCACACTTGCAACACAGGTTCCTAGCAGCTCCGGCCACACAGCACAAGTATGGCAGCCGCTATCTTGCCGTCGCAATACGCCTCCGGCTTCAATTTAGTTTACTGGCTCATCAGGGTCGATCGCCCTCCGCTCCAGGGCTCAAAATGGGAGAAGAGCATACAGCAATTGAAAGAGGCGAAGGCAATAATAAGGGATGAACAACAAAGCCACGCCCAGAGACAGCACATTTTTGTGAAATGAGCACTGGTGATAAATGTATGGGGGTGTTCATGGAAGGAAAACGAGATGGTGAGGAATCAAAAACAGGAAAATACTGCATGCAGTCTGTCTCGGACCCAGGCCAGACTGATAGACACTCTATTCCCCAGGGCACAGCCGCAGCACTGCCTGCACCCGTGATCATGCCACCAGCTGCTTCTCATGATGAATGCGGCGGCCGAGGCCATCAGTGATAGATGCGGGTGACCAGCTAGGCCTCCCGCCGGGTATTTTTGAGCAGACAGCAGCGCCGCACCAGAACTCGACTCTTTCAGATTGAGTCTCCCGCGCCGTTTCTGAGCCTAACCGTCACTTCCTCTTTCCGGGACTCGTCAAATTTGTAACATTGTAGCCACGGAGACGACAATCGCGCAGCCCACCCCTGCAAAACACACGTCCAAAATGGCAAAAACATGCCGAGACAAAAAAAAAAAACACATCCGCCCATGACGTCACAAAGGGGCGGGATGAGAAAAATTAGACAGAACGCCCACGAATCTCCTCGCACAATGACGGACGCCTCTCTCTTCCAATGGCTAGCCTCCATTTATGGAGCTAGCCAATGGAAGACAGAGGCGGGACAAAGCCACATACTATTCTCAAAAGATTTCGCCTGCGCGAATGCTGCTGCGCAGCCGATCGCCAGGCGAAACCTAAAAAGAATCTGAAGAAGACTACCATGCACAGGAACTTCCTGGGTGCTGCCTGACGTCACACAAGGGATAGAGCTAGCACCAAATGGTGGTCAACGACCCACAACAAAAGAAGAGAAAAAAACAAATTGGAACAGAGACAATTCCGGACCCAACCACTAGATGGCAGAATAATGCACAGCATGTGAATCCAGAAAGCTCTTTAAGCTGCTAAACTACTCCTATTGGTAAGTAACCATTTCGGGCCATATGTAGGTAGCCAAATACCGGTCGGTAACACCGAAAATGGTTCGTTTTCGGCGTTACCGACCGGTATTTGGCCATGTGAGATGTAGGTAATACCGAATTGAATCAATAATAACGAATTGGTAAAAAATTATTTACCGATTGGAGAATACCGAAACAATGAATACCGAATCGGAAATAACGAATCGGTATAAACCTCAAAAATGCGATGTAGCGAACCTCGTTATTACCGAATATGACCAAATTCGGTAATAACGATTCGGTATTTACCACTTTTCCAGAGCAGGTGGTAATCAGGTGCAGTGCATGAAAACAGGCCCAAAATGCATCTGTGTGAACACAATGGCGGCCCTCTATCTCATAGCAAGGCGGCTACGCTTGAGAGCAGCAGGAGTGAGGATCTGGAGACGGGAAGAGCAGGTGTACAGACTGCGCATCACATTGTTCCAATTGACTGAACCAGAAATCCATGAGAGGTACAGACTGCACCCAGATACCATCCTTGACCTAATACGGGACCTAAAACCCGATCTGGAGCATAAGACACCAAGGGCCCACGCAATCCCCACCCATGTCCAGGTACTCTGTTGCCTGCACCTCCTTGCATCAGGAAGTTTTCAGGGTGTGATAGCCGCAGTGGGTGGTGTGTCACAGAGCTGTCTCTCCCGTTTCCTCAACAACTTCCTGGATGCCATGATGGACAGAATGGAACATTACATTACCTTCCCCAGTACACAGGGGGAGCTGCAGAGGACCAAGCTGGAGTTCTACCAACTTGCGCAGTTCCCACACGTAATTGGCTGCATCGATGGGACCCATATACCCATCTGCCCACCTGCAGCAAATGAATACATCTACAGAAACCGCAAATCCACCCACTCCATCAATGTGCAGGTGATATGTAATGCCAAGTACATTATAACTGACATCGTGGCCAAATTCCCCGGGAGTAGCCACGACTCGTACATCTTCCGGAACAGTGGCATCCCTACACGTCTGCTTGCTGGTGAATTCGGAGACGGATACCTACTAGGTAAGTCAATGTGACACACCCTGATGTACACCCTGGCTCGAGCTGTTGGTCACACAAATTATTGCCACTGTCATCTGTACATAGGTGACAGCGCATATGCCCTCAGGCCTTATCTACTCACACCATATCTCAACCCAACCACCCCAAGGGAGAGGAGATACAATGTGGCACAAAGGAGCACACGCAACGTGGTGGAGCGCACATTTGGATTGCTCAAAAGCAGATTCCGTTGCCTCCACAAAACTGGAGGTGCACGTCTGTACAGCCCCATCAAATGTTGCAAGATAATTGCTACATGTGCAATGCTACACAATCTGGCCACAAAAAAAGGAACAGCAGTGGAACTAACTGACTCAGAGGATGAGGACGAGGACAACCCTCAGCCAGAGCCCTGCGCAGCTGGTGTTGCAATTGAACATGATGGTAGACAGAGACGAGCAGAGATTACGTCAAACTATTTCTGAGTGAGTAACGAGACAGTAACAGTTACATGTTAAGGTGTTTATTAAGCACACCTCCAGTATTGTGATCAATGTCCATTCGGACTTGGGTTACATCACCCTGAATGTATGGTAACAGGCATAGGTCTCTACTTCCTGCGTCCACGCGCTGCACGTGCACGTTCCCTATCAACACTGTCTGGTGTGTTGGACTGTTCCTGTGCAGCCCCGTGGCATTCACTGCGCCTCCTGCACTCAGTGGGTGAGGGCGTAATGCTACCACGGCTGGTAGCCTCCTCACTGTCGTCCCCCACCCCTCTTCCATTGTGGCCGCCTTAGCAGTTTGCAGGAGCTCTAAAGCTGAGGTCATAGACACCATTCCCCTGGCCACATCCCTGTTGCAATGCGCCATCTCCTCCTGCATGGCGATGGACCTGCGACACATCAGTGATGTTGCAGTGGCCAGCCGGTTGACGGACTTGGCATAGGCCTGGAGTCTCTGTCTCTCCCTGCGCCTGCCAAGACGGTCCTGCTCCAGCTGGCTGCAGAGGTTGTCCACAGAGGTTGCTACTCTCTCCATTCCCGCACACATGTTATCTCCCATTGCACTGATGCCCTTTTCCATCCTGTGCATGTGCTTGTTCATGTGTGCCACCTCCCTGTGGATTGATTTCATCTCCCTCCATTGCAGGCGCTGGACCTTCAGCATGTTGCCTTCCAGTCCACCGAACACACTTTCACCCTGCTCGGATGCTTCTAGACTGTCCGGCCTTGCCCTGCGGCGTCTGGATGAAATGTGGGCGCCCTCGGATGGAGTACCAGCCCTCTCCCTGGTGGATCTCTCACGTATTGGACTTTGTTCGCCCACTGTGCCCTCCTCTGACAACTCCTCCATCTGCTGGAGGGTGGCCACGGCATGCCTCCTGCCTGACTGTGGTGGTGGTGGTGTTGGTGATCGTCGCAGTGGGGACTGGGTGAGAGGGGATTGCGGACTTCCCTGGCGCTGTGGTGATGGCTGTGATGGCGCCGAGCTTGTGGTCCCTGCAGGCATGCTGTCATCCTCATTTTGCCTCCCCTCTGGCCTGGCTGACTTAGCTCTGCTGCCCTCTGCTGCACTGCAAGATGACTCGCCTGTAATGACACAAATGTAGATATACTCACTGCTCTGTCTGCAATGGAATTACATTAAACATCATGCCTACAGAGCACAGTGATTGTCCTGACGTAGCCAATTACTTTACCATGCTATTGTGTTTGCTAGCCTGACTGTCTTATACATTAGTTCACTCTGACTACATCACCCATAATGCATTGCAGGTAATCAGTAAGACATGGAGTGGAGTGGGAGCTCCTATGCCACTATGGGGATTGGGGTTGGGGAGGGGGTAGCACAGCATGCTGGGCATGCTTCTTACCTTGTTTTCTTGCTGCTCTGGCGGAGCTGTCTGCGTCTCCCACGCCACTCACACTCTCCGGCTGGATGGTGAACTCCACCATCAGTTCCAGTGGTGTTGGTGCTGGGGCTCGGTTTTTTCCTCCACCTGTTTTGCCAGCCTGCCTCTGTCTCTCTGCCATCCTTAGTTTTGCTGTCTTCCTGAGGTCGTACCACCTCTTCCTGATGTCCTCTATGGTGCGCTGTGTCACACCTATGGCATTGATTTTGTCCCGAATGCCACTCCAGATTTACCTCTTCTGTGACTCTGGCACTTGGTGGGACTGGGCTCCAAAAAGCTTGTGATAGTCTTGGCTGACATCCTGGATCAGTACCTCCAGCTCCTTGTCACTGAACTTCAGTTTTCTTTTCCTTTCACCTCCCTCCTTCTCCCTGTCCTGGCTTGCCATTTCAATGCTTGATATCTTGTTTTCAAATTTCTTGCTAGTAGCTGTGAGGCTCTGTTGCTGCTGGCTCCTCAGCTCACCTGCCTGGCTGCCTGCCTCACAGTGAGCTCCAGGTCCTGTGCGCTTGCCTGGGTGTGGCCACTTCCTGTTTGGGAGGTAATTGGGTGCAAAGGATTGGCTGATTCCACGAATTATGAATTTTTGAATTACCGAATCGGTATTTACCGAATCGGTAATGTATTCTGTAACTCCGAATCGGTATTTGTCTTTCGTTTTTTTTTTTTTAACCGATTCGTTCACATTCGGTATATATTACCAAATTTTAACGAATCGGCAATGTTTACCGATTTTTTTTTATCTACATCGCGTTTACCGAATTCTTAATACCGATTCGGTAAAAATCGGTATTAAGCATTCGGTATTCATGATTTACCTACATATGGCCCTTCGTTTCTTGCTACCACCACACGGGCGGCGGAGGGGAAGCATTATTCAGCCAAGCTTCTGTCTATCCTGAATGGGATTTGGCCCAAACAGGATCTCAGTCTTGTCTGGGTTGCACTGTATGTAGTTGGTTCTTCATGAGCCAGTCCAATAGTGACTTTAAGCAAACAGCAAATGTTTCTTTGGCACTAACTGAATCCCCTTCATAGGTAAGCAGGATCTTTGTATCATGCACATAAGAAATAATTGTGGTTCCAAACAATTCAACTAGAAATGCCAGAGGGGAGCTATAGATTTTAAAAGGGGTGGGGCTCAGTGCAGATCCCTGAGGCACCCCCCATTTCAACTGTTTAGATTTGGAAGAGTATGGATTCTTCTAAACTACCTGGTTCGAGGAATATGAGCTGCAGATTACATACTGTGCATAGATCGCCACCGAGTGTTGGGCCCGGATGTTTGCAGTTGTATTTCTTAGGCAATCCTCACCCAGTTCGACGGTATTGTTTCGACCGCGGTTCCCATCAACTTCGAAGTTTTCGATTCCGGACGTCGGCCTCGGGTCAATCTGGGCCTTACTCTATGGCTCATGGAAAGGACGCCATTTAAGAAGTGTCCTCAATGTGGGTCGAAGTTTCCCCGCACCGATCTACATTAGGTGTGCAATCTTTGCCTCCGGAGCACGAGGCCAGAGACTGTTCCGCTTTTGCCTCCTTCCGCTCCAAGAAGACGATTCGGAACCGACTAGCTCGAAGATACATGGCTCGCTCGTTATCTTCGATCCCGGACAACATTTTCCAAGAGGGCGTCGACGTGCCAGAGCAGGAGCAAGAACATGGCGTCGACTCAAATGTTGATGACATAACTCTGGCACAGAGGGTCGTAAGAACACACGTCGACCCCGACCCTTCCTCGACCCCTCCAAAAAGGCTTCGGTCACACCCTCGCCTTCGGCCCCGAGTGCACACCTAGAAACTGCTTCCTATGCCCTGCCTTCGAGCTTGGCAAAGAAGCCTATTAAGCCTTTAGGCGACTTGGGCTCGAGTCAGCCTACCCCCGGTGCCGGCACACACCTACCGGCACCGAAAAAGAAGTTATCTTCCTCTGTCTCCACGCCAGCTGCTTCCACATCTAAGCACACGGCGCCGAAGACTGGCACTGGCTCCTCTGCACCAAAACTACACTCGGAGCCGAGCAAGAAATTGCCACCGGAAGCACCCGAATCCCATGCTTCAGAGCCTAAAAAACCACCGGAGCCGAAAAAAACTTCTGAGCCGAAAAAACCACATAGTCCACCGGACAAAGACACTACAAAAGAACATGTTTCTAAGCTAAAAGATGTTATCGGTTCGGTGCAGAAAAAGCCTACGGCACCAAAGGATCTACCTCCCACAGAGGAACTATTCCATCCCGATCCTACACAAAAAACTCTTGTTAAGGTTCCCAAAACTGGCAGATTGACTCTTCGCTCTAAAAAACCATTAGAGATGCCTGCACCAGCTCCTCATCCTAAGAAGGATATTGCGACCTCTCCTCTAAGAATACCTTCTCCTCATCCTCATCCTCATCCTCATCCTCATCCTCATCCTCATCCTCATCCTCATCCTCATCCTCATCCTCCTCATCCACCACCTCCTCCCTTGCCACATCACTCCCCTACACCATCTCCTACCCCATTAGAAGATGATGATGACGGGGATAACATCTCTGATGACAGGGGTTGGTGCAGATAATGAGCTACTAAATAATCCTAGTCCTCCTGGCTCACCTGACTGACCCTTGGGATGATTAGAGTAATCCAGACGTCCCTAACATCCCACAAGATGACCTATACCCCTCCAGGCCTTCCTCACCAGAGGACACTAAGGGATTTAACCAACTTGTCCATAGAGCTGCCCAATATCATGTAGTTGACCTACATACTGACCCAGTAGAGGAAGATTTCCTTATGGAAACCTTTGATACCACACAAAGGTCCACCTCCATTTTACCCATGCTAAAGGGGTCTTCAAAGTTCCAGTTAGGGCTCGAATCATCAACCCCCGAATTGAAAAGAAGTATAAGACTGCCCCCTCTGACCTAGCCTACATTAAAGGGCCTACACCACTAGACTCCATTGTAGTCTCCAACACACGCAAAAGAGCCAATTCCCAAACATCAGGCGAGGCTCCCCTACCAGATAAAGAGTCTTAAGCTCCTGGACACCTCAGGCAAGAGAACAGCGTCACAGTCAGCAAACATATGGTGTATTGCCAATACTCTACTCAGGCACTACTAGCAAGATACGGCAGGGCACATTATGATGAGTTAGAATCCATAATGCAGCACCTTCCAGACAAGTACAGAAATAGGCCAATGAGCTTATACAAGAGGGTAAACCATCACTAATACCTCTATTCTTTGTGCCCTAGCTGCAGCAGATACTGCTTCAAGAGTGATTAATACCAGTGTCCTTTTGTATAGGCATGCCTGGCTACGCATTGCAGGTTTCAAACCTGAAGTTCTAAGTGCCATCCTCAACCAACCCTTTGATGAGCAACACCTATTTGGGCCTAATGTGGACGTATCCCTTGAAAAAATGAAAAAGGATACGGCACAGCTAAATCTAAGGGAGCCTTGCAGTCGCAAGCTCCCAGGCGCTCCTTTTGTCGCTCATCCTACAGAAGCACCACCAGAGGCTACCCCTCAGATAGTCCCAATACTTCTTACAAAGCCCCTACCCAATCCACCTACAGTAGGGGCTACCAAAGAGGGGGTTACAGGGGTAACAACAACAAAGGCAAAACTAACAACTCTCGCTCTGCCTCCACCCTTGCCCAATGACGTCCCTCCTCTTCCCCCACCACATTCCACTCCAATTGGGGGAAGACTACAACAGTTACTTCCAATCTGGACCAACATTACATCAGACAGGTGGGTGCGACAAATAATTCAATCAGGTTACTGTCTCGAACTAACATCTACCCCCCAAACACACCACCCAAACAGCGCCCAATGTCACAAGAACATTTGCTTCTGCTAAGGCAGGAGGTAATATCCCTCCTACAAAAAAGTGCAATAGAACTAGTTCCACCACATCAACAAAACAACGGAGTTTACTCCCTGTACTTTATTATCCCAAAAAAGGACGGCTCTCTAAGGCCTATTCTAAACCTCCGACCACTAAACCTGTACATACAATCAGACCACTTCCATATGGTCACACTCCAGCAGGTCCTTCCTCTCCTTTTACGAAACGACTTCCTTGCCACTATAGATCTCAAGGACGCCTATTTCCACATTCCCATTCACACAGCTCACATAAAGTATCTCAGATTTGTACTGGACGGTCAGCACTATCAATTCAAGGTACTCCCATTCGAAGTCACAACAGCACCAAGAGTGTTTACCAAGTGCCTAGCAGTAGTAGCAGCACACTTAAGAAGACAGCACATTCATGTCTTCCCATATCTCAATGACTGGCTCATAAAAGCCAGCTCACACAGTCAGTGTGTACAACACACTCACACCACCATCCAATTACTCCACGACTTGGGGTTCACAGTAAACCACACCAAGTCCCACCTGCAACCGCCCCACGTAAAACAATATCTCAGTGCCACAATAAACACCTCAACAGTGCTAGCTTATCCCTCTCCTGCCAGGATAACAAATATGCAAGCTCTTCTAACTAAATTCCAACCGCAACACTCTTCCAGCTCGAGTGTTCATGCAACTCATAGGAATGATGGCCTCTTGCATATTCATAGTGCCTCATGCAAGACTGCAGATGCGTCCTCTTCAAGAGTGCTTAGCACGCCGGGGAGGAGCCAAGATGGCGACCTGAGTGGACGTACAGCCTTTCGGCTCCGCCGGTCCCTGAGTCCCGCACCGCAATCCTGTGTTTTACTACTGCCCTTCTTCGACTTGAATGTGCGGGACACGGAGCTGATGCTGTTGGTGTTCCTCCGGCCTCTCCACCCGCCCGGAGTCGGAAGTTGTTGACTGGTTTGCCCTGGCTCGGGACCCTGCCTGCTTCGCTGCGCACTGCGGGCCTCCCACCCCCCGACCCCGCCGATCTGCGGCGGCGGCGGTGCGACGGTACGGAGTCTCCTTTTTAGCGCTTGGACTGCAAACCGCCTGCCGCCTGGGACTATCGTACGTGCGCTGGGTCGCACGGAGGTGAAGGGGAGAGGTGCCTGCTCTGCGAGTCCTTTGTTCTTGGCCGCCATGTTCTTCGTCTCTACTCGTCCGTCTGGCTGGTAACGGCTATCCCAGCTTGGTTCCGCCTGCCTCACCACACAGCTGCCGGCTTTCAGGCTCCGCTGCGGATCGGGCGAACTATTGCTAGCCCGGAGAACGCCAGCTGCTGCCCGGTCGCGTTCTGCGACCCCCTTTCCTACTCCATAGTATTTCGTCGGATAGAGGACAAGATGGCGATGCCTGCGGTTCCCCGCTGTAAGGACGGCTACGCAACCTCTCCACGAAGCAGCGGGCTCGCTTATGTGCCGGGGGATGGAACACACTTTTTCCCTGTAAGTGCGGAATTGGGGAACCTGCAGCCTGCTTGCACTATTACAGACGTGTTGGCGACCCTGGGCGAGCTTAGATTGGCGATGTTACATAGTTATAGCGCACTGGGGGAGAGACTCGATGCATGCGCCCATGCACTCAGTCAGGAGCAGGGGAATCGTACCCAACAAAATTTCGGCTTGGATCTGTTACAGTCTACCGGCTCATCGTTGCCTCGGAGTGATACATTGGATGTTACAGTAACCATCGCAGTGGCGGGTAGCGACTTGTTGCCAACTACCAGTTCACTCGTTGCTACTATGTTTCTCCCTTGCTCCATGCCTGACTGTGTACATCGCTTCACGGCGCCACGACCTAGGATATCAGTCGCCCGCTCTCTTGCTTCTTCGTCAGACTACGTCTCGCGGACTTTGATCGCCCTGGTGTGTGACTTTTGTGACCTGGACACGCCGGGAAAGCCTGTGACCGATGGGAACTCTTTTTTTGGGGCCAGACGTTGTTCTCTTTGTGTTTATGCGCCTCCCCCCTCCTCCAGACGGCCATTTTTCTTCGTCCCCTCGGACTGCACTGGACTACCAGGTGGAATGGGTGAGGGGCCGTGCCCTAGATCGGGCCAGGGCTAGGAGATCTCCTTTTGTTTAACACCCGGGCGGGTGGGTGGAGGCTGTGTGGACTTTGAATTTGGCCAGTTTGACCACGGACTGTGCACGGCTCTCCCTAATTGATAGATTGCTGCTGATTCTATTTGATGTTCCTATTGGGGTGGAGAATGTTTTTTGGGCCGGCGGAGTCCGCTTATATGTGTAATTGGCCCTCCTCCCGGTCTTCTTTTGTGGGAGTTCCAGGGTAGATTCTGTTCTTACTCCCTCTGTCACTGGATTATATCTCTTTTACTTTTCTTTCTCTTCTCCTTTCTTACTCTCTCTTTCTTTCCTCTTCTCTTCTTCTATATTTCGGGAGACTCTGGGCGACAGGCACGCTGTTTAGTGGGGTAGGCCGTAGCCATTACAGTGGTGTAGGGTGGGGGGGGGGTGTTTGTTATTTTAGTTTGTTTTCTTCTATGGTCTCTTTTCGCCTTTTTCTAGGGGGTGGGCTATGCCCCTTTGTTTTTATTCCTTTGTTTCGTATGCGTCTGCACTTTCTCCTTTTTCGGGGCGGGAGGGCTGTCTATGTGGCGTCCAATTTTATTGTTGGCTATGATTAGCCCTTTCTTTTTGAACCCTTGCTGGGCGTGGGACGTCTCTGGGCTTCGCCCTACAGTGGTTATTTGATTGCGTGAGGGGCTGTATCCCTCCCGCCCCCCCTCCCTCTTTTTCGGTATATGTAGCATGACGCATTGGTAGACATAGTTGCTACCTCCTCTATACTTTTATAATTTTTCCCTACTCTTTGCCTTCCTTTCCTCTTTCTCCGTTTCCTATTTCCTTCTCTTCTCGGTGTTATTCCCTTTCTTTTTCTATATTTCGGGTGAATCTGGGCGACAGGCACGCTGTTAGTGGGGTAGACCGTAGCCATTACAGTGATGTAGGGTGGGGGGGGTGTTTGTTGTTTTAGTTTGTTTTATTCTATGGTCCCTTTTTGCCTTCTTCAGGGGGTGGGCTGTGTCCCTTGGTGTTTATTCCTTTGTCTCGTTAGCGTCTGCGCTTTCTCCTTTTTCGGGGCGGATGGGCTGTACGTATGGCGTCCACTTTATTTGTTTGTTGGTATTCTTTGTCTATTTTGTACCTGATGTGGACGTGTGTGGTCTTTGGGCTCTGCCCTACTGTGTCATCGGCTTGCGTGGGGGGCTGATCCCTCCCGCCCCCCCCCTGTTTTTCTTTTCGGTATATGTTGCATGACGCGCTGGTAGATGTGGTTACTGCCTCCTTTATATAATGTAAAATGAAACCTCTTTATCCTGGCGCTGGCGATGTTATGTTTGTTGCATCCATCCTGTATTCATCCTGTCGTATACATTACTATGTTTTTTGACTCTCCTGACTTTGCGGCCGGCCCCTGTGGTTGTGGGCCAGCGCTTGTACTTCTACCTGTTTTTCAATAAAGGTTTTTAAAAAAAAAAAAAAAAAAAAAAAAAAAGAGTGCTTAGCACAACAATGGAACCAGGCTCAAGGTCAATTAACAGACCTAGTGTTGGTAGACTGTCAAACTCATCGCGCTCTGCAATGGTGGAACACCAAAAACCTTTCCAAGGGTCGACTGTTCCTAGAGCCAGTTCCTCAAATAGTCATGACCGCAGACGCATCGCTCTCCGGCTGGGGAGCCCACCACTTGCAGCACAGCATGCATGGCAGGTGGACACCACAACAAAAGTTACTCCACATCAACCACCTGGAGTTACTAGCCATTTTTCTAGCCCTAAAAGCATTCCAGAAGCACATATCGGGCAAAGCTGTCTTAGACCGCACAGACAACATGACAGCCATGTACTACATAAACAAACAAGGAGGGACACACTCTGCAACTCTCTGTTAGCGCAGCAGATATGGAGAAGGGCTATACCTCTAAACATCTTCCTCTTAGCCCAACATATTCCAGGAGTACAAAACACCATAGCCGATCTGTTAAATCATCAGACACTACAGATCCACGAGTGGGAACTTCATCCACAAGTTCTTCAACCATTCTTTCAGATGTGGGGACAACCTCAGATAGACCTCTTCACCACCCACGAAAATGCCAAATGCCCAAGCTTCGCCGCCAGGTATCCACACCCGCGGTCCAAAGGCAATGCGATATGGATGAACTGGTCCGGCAAATTTGCGTATGCTTTTTCACCTCTCCCACTAGTGGTGCGCAAACTTCAGCAACATTCCCTCACTCGCATTCTAGTCGCTCCTACTTGGGCCAGACAACCATGGTACACCACACTGCTGCAACTTTCTGTGGTACCGCACCAAAAGCTATACCTGTCTCCACGCTTCCTAACCCAGAACCATGGAGAAATCAGACACTCCGGGCCCAGCTCAGCTCAACCTAGCGATCTGGCTCCTGAGGTCCTAGAGTTTGGTTATCTTAACCTTCCTCCTGACTGTATGAACTTTATTAAAGAAGCCAGACGTCCCACCACTAGAGCATGTTATGTAGCCAAGTGAAATCGTTCTGTGATATATTTCCATTACAACGACATCAATCCTCTAGATGTGTCTATTCAACACACCTCCAAAGTTGTAACTTAGCGTACACATCTATTAGACTGCATCTTGCTGCCATTGCAGCATACCTACAAAATAAGCAACATCTATCACTTTTAGAGTACCTGCCATAAAAGCTTTAATGGAGGGCCTCAAAAGAATAATTCCTCCCAGAGCACCACCTTCACCTGTGTGGAATATAAACATTGTTCTCACACAGTTAATGGGACCTCCCTTTGAACCTTTACATAAATGTGAACTGCAATTCTTAACTTGGAAAGTTGCTTTGCTAGTAGCTATTACTTCTCTCAGATGAGTTAGTGAGCTACAAGTATTGACCATTCAAGAACCTTTTCTGCAAATACATCATAATAAGGTTGTTCTTCGTACCAATCCTAAATTCCTTCCAAAAGTCATTTCGCCCTTCCATCTCAATCAATCTATAGAGCTGCCCGTATTTTTCTCGCAGCCACAAAGTCGCAGAAAGAGCTCTTCATACCTTAGATGTCAAAAGAGCATTGCTTTACTACATTGAAAGAACCCAAACCTTTCGTAAAACTAAACAGCTTTTTGTGTATTTCTCATCACCACACAAAGGCTACCCCATATCAAAATCTGGGATAGCTAGGTGGATTGTCAAATGTACACAGATTTGCTACCACAAAGCTAAACGTACGTTATCTGTTCCTCCTAAAGCACATTCTACTAGAAAGATAGGGGCTTCAATGGCATTTTTAGGGAACATTCCCTTAGATGACATCTGCAAAGCAGCTACATGGTCTACACCGCACACATTCACAAAACACTATTGTGTAGATGTGCAAACTAAACAACAAGCTACTGTGGGCCAGGCTGTACTCAAAACACTGTTTCAAAAACTACTGCAACAGATGCGGGTGGTCGCCGCAAAGAGTGGGTACCGCTATACAATCTATGCACAGTGTGTAATCTGCAGCTCATATGCCTCGAATGGAAAATGCTACTTACCAGTATGCATCTGTTCTTGGCATGAAGAGAGCTGCAGAGTTACACACGCCCACCCGCCTCCCCGGCTACCTTTATCGGTTCCAGTATTATCTTAATTAGACACAGCTTACATGAGCATCCTTCCTGTTTCTTACAAAACTCCATCATTTTCCTGCTGGCGAAAAACAATCTAAGGATGGAGCCGATGCCCATGCGCACTATTGTCCAAAGGAGGAGGTCACCTATCTCGTGACTTCCAAAGACTTTTCAGGACAAAAAAAACAACTGCAATCATCCGGGCCCAACACTAGGTTGCGATCCATGCACAGTGTGTAACCCTGCAGCTCTACATGCCAAGAACAGATGCATACTGGTAAGTAGCATTTCCCTTCTCTATACTCCGGAAAGGTCCTAACCATCCTAGTGCTGAATCTGTCACACCTGGATGTTCGTCTTTTCAGCAGGATGCTGTGGTCCACCATGTGAACTGCTGCTGACTGGTCCAACAGCACCAAAGCCACACTAAGACCCTAGCCAAACTGGTCTTAGTTGATTGAGTGATTTCTAGCAGTGCTGTTTCCATACTATGTAGAGTACAAAAGCAGGACTGGGAAGGATGTAGCAGCTTATTATTGGTTGGGCTGCCTTCTTGCACAAAGTGGATGTACACACTGAACCTTTGGAGGAGGACTTCGTCTTCGAGACCCTGTCTTCCACCCACCCTTCCACTCAGTACCTCCCCATGCTCAGATGCATGCATTGTCATACGACTGACCTCTTTCACAACCCCGTCCGCGCTAGGGTCATTACACCCAGGGTGGACAAAAAATACAAAGCTTCCCATACTGACATCCTGTACAGTCGAGGCAAGCTCCTGTCCGACTCTCTAGTTGCTACTACCGCTAACTAACAGACTATTGAAATTAGACTATGCTAGTACTACCCTGGTGTGCCTGCTGACAACCTCACTTGCACTGCTGAAGTCTACACTGAATGCAGCAGCTAGGCTCATCACTGGTTGAAAAAAAAAGTGATATAATTTGACCTTCAATCACTGAAAAGGCTACCCTGTGAGGCCAGGATTCATCTCAAAATTGCTTGTATGACCCACAAAGCGCTGCACCACAATACCCCTCCTACTTGACCCAGAAACTGATCCTATCTGGTGGAAGCAGATCTTCCAGAAACAGAAGCTCCTTAAATCTAAAGCCGCAAAAATTCAACAAAAAGAAAACCTACAACTGATCCTTCTCTGGGATTTCCCCAAAATTTTGAACTCTCTCCTTACTGATATCAGGTGCAGTCCATCCATCTTCAGGAAGGAAGTAAAAAGTTTACTATCTAACAAATTCCTCTCACGTTGAGGACTCTCCTCCATCTCCCCTTGATTGATTCTTCCTGCCTATTTGTTGGTTGCTTCTTGTCATGCCACAATATGCTTAGGCCTGGACTTATGATAGACTTTTTGCTCATATCTCTCTGTTTACCATCTGTGCATGTATATAGATTTGTATTTACTGTATTTGTAAGTAGTGTTTCTATATTTCTTCTTGTCCTATCACATGCTTTTTTACTATATCTGTAAATCGGTCTGTCACCCGAAAGGGTCTTCTTTGCGCTACTTGAAACTCCAACTAAAAAAATAAGTCTGTTCGGCTGCTCTCCAGATATTACCATGTCCATTGGGATGAGATGAAGTAGCTCCTCAGGCATCTCCCAGAGGAGCATAGGAAAAAAGGTTATGAGATAGTCTCTTAGGGAAAATAGGTGTGCAACACCACCATCCTCTGTGGATTTGATGCTGCAGACACTGCTGGTGGTTGGGGTGGGTCAACTCCAGTGTTCTTCTGCACTGGCTCCGTATCTCCCGCTTCAAGCCAGAAGTCTAACAAAATGTGCTCACCCTGCCATTATCGAGTGGTTAACGTTGTTTGGGGCAGCAGGTTGACCAGATGTTGGAAAAAAAGAAAGAAAGAAATATACAGAGACGGATAAGCGAGAGATGCTCTTCAGACACCTGCTCCTTGTGGCTCCTTTTGCTGAATGCCCTATTGGGGAAGCTCAAAGACCACTTCCTCGACGACTCCACATGCTCAATTGTCCTCTGCCAGAGGCTACTTTAGAGGGTCCTAAAGTAAAGTAAAGTCCACATTTGTAAAGCGCACAATCACCCGTAAGGGTCTCTAGGCGCTGGGGGCCGTCTGGAAGATTAAGCGAGCTATTGCCCAGAGTCACATGGTGCTGGGCTAACCTGCCGCCGGAGCCGGGGATCGAACCGTGGTCCCCAGATTCCAGCGTCAGTCTCCCTGGCCGCGGCGCCACACTTCTCCCATATAGAGGCAACAATGCAAAAGAGGGCATACAAGGTGGCTCCCCCAAAGGAGCTGCTACTACCACTAAGCCCTGACTTGCCTCCCCTTCCCCCGAACACGTCACCTCTTGGAGGGAGCCAGCAAAGGTTCTTTCCCATTTGGCAGAGCGTCACCTTGACCAATTGGTGTTGGATATTGGATATTATCCAACATGGTTATTGTCAGGAGTTCATCTCAAAGGGGCCATAGATCCCATCCCCCACCATCAGCAGGGTACGGGAGTAGTCTCTGCACTTCTTGAACCCCTCCCCCCACCCCCACACCCCGGTCCCCCCCCCACCTCCCCTCCAAAAAAGACAGGTTGGCTATGTGAATCTTTTCTGAATTCACATGCTGTGCTTTATTCTGCCATCCTGTGGTGGGGTCCGGAATTCCCCATTATCCTAGTAGTCTTTCTGTTTTCTTTCATTTTGTTTTTGGGCGTTGCGATCCTACCATTTGGTGTCTTATCCATCCTATTCTGATGTCATACGCCCTCCTCGGAAGCTGCCACATGTGGTCACCATCTTGACAGTTTTTTGTCATTGGGTCGGAAAGGCCAGGATTCATCTCAAAATTATGACCCACAAAGCGCTGCACCACAATACCCCTCCTACTTGAACTAGAAACTGATCCTCTCTGGTGGAAGCAGATCTTCCAGAAACAGAAGCTCCTTAGATCTAAAGCCACAAAAATTCAGCAAAAAGAAAACCTACAACTGATCCTTCTCTGGGATTTTGAACTCTCTCCTTACTGATATCAGGTGCAGTCCATCCATCTTCAGGAAGGAAGTAAAAAGTTTACTATCTAACAAATTCCTCTCACGTTGAGGACTTTCCTCCATCTCCCCTTGATTGATTCTTCCTGCCTATTTGTTTGTTGCTTCTTGTCATGCCACAATATGCTTAGGCCTGGACTTATGATGGACTTTGTGCTCATATCTCTCTGTTTACCATCTGTGCATGTATATAGATTTGTATTTACTGTATTTGTAAGTAGTGTTTTTATATTTCTTCTTGTCCTATCCCATGCTTTTTTACTATATCTGTAAATCCGCCTGTCACCCGAAAGGGTCTTCTTTGCGCTACTTGAAACAGTCTGTTCGGCTGCTCTCCAGATATTACCATGTCCATTGGGATGAGATGAAGTAGCTCCTCCGGCATCTCCCAGAGGAGCATAGAAAAAAAGGTTATGAGATAGTCTCTTAGGGAAAATAGGTGTGCAACACCACCATCCTCTGTGGATTTGATGCTGCTGGTGGTTGGGGTGGGTCAACTCCAGTGTTCTTCTGCACTGGCTCCGTATCTCCCGCTTCAAGCCAGAAGTCTAACAAAATGTGCTCACCCTGCCATTATCGAGTGGTTAACATTGTTTGGGACAGCAGGTTGACCAGATGTTGGAAGGAAAGAAAGAAAGAAAGAAATATACAGAGGCGGAAAAGCGAGAGATGCTCTTCAGACACCTGCTCCTTGTGGCTCCTTTTGCTGAACGCCCTATTGGGGAAGCTCAAAGACCACTTCCTCGACGACTCCACATGCTCAATTGTCCTCTGCCAGAGGCTACTTTAGAGGGTCCTACAGAGGCAACAATGCAAAAGAGGGCATACAAGGTGGCTCCCCCAAAGGAGCTGCTACTACCACTAAGCCCTGACTTGCCTCCCCTTCCCCCGAACACGTCACCTCTTGGAGGGAGCCAGCAAAGGTTCTTTCCCATTTGGCAGAGCGTCACCTTAACCAATTGGTGTTAGATATTATCCAACATGGTTATTGTCAGGAGTTCATCTCAAAGGGGCCATAGATCCCATCCCCCACCATCAGCAGGGTACGGGAGTAGTCTCTGCACTTCTTGACGACCCCCCCCCCCCCAAAAAAAAGACAGGCTGGCTATGTGAATCTTTTCTGAATTCACATGCTGTGCATTATTCTGCCATCTAGTGGTGGGGTCCGGAATTCTCCATTATCCTAGTAGTCTTTCTGTTTTTTTTCATTTTGTTTTTGGGCGTTGCGATCCTACCATTTGGTGTCTTATCCATCCTATTCTGATGTCATACGCCCTCCTCGGAAGCTGCCACGTGTGGTCACCATCTTGACAGTTTTTTGTCATTGGGTCCGAAAGTGTTGCTGAAGGCTCTCCAATCTGTGAAAAATAATAAGTTGGGGGGAAGTTTCATTGATGAAACTCTGAAAAAGTTCCCAGAAAAAAAGACCAGAGAAGATTAATTTGATTGTATACGTCGAAGTCGTATTTGCAAGAGCCTGCAATGCAGCAAAATGAAAGCATTTTGTGCATTACTGTGCAACACAATAACCCTTGAACAATGAATATGCTACCTGCTACATTTACAAACATCACAGTTCGCATACACCTCAATACGCCTGCCTAACAGCATATTTACAAAACCGAAAACAGCAGTCACTTTTCAGTATTCCTGTAATCAAAGCCTTCATGGAAGGATTAAAAAGAGTCCTTCCACCACGTACATCTCCAATACCAGCGAAGAATCTAAAAATTGTCCTAATACATCTGATGGGGCCACTATTTAAGGCGCTACATAATTGTCAAATACAGTTCTTAACATGTAAAGGGTCTTTCCTTCTAGAAATAACATCCTTAAGAAGGGTCCGTGAAATACATGCCCTCACAATTGGAAAAAATCTAATTTCCATGTCTTCTTAGACAATGTGCGCTTACACACTAACCCTACATTTTCACCCATGGTTATTTCACCATTTCATTTAAACGAAACCTTGGAATTGCTCGTTTTCTCTTCAAAACCACATACTAATGCAGAACCTTCATCACTTACAATAGAAGTTAAAAGGGCACTTATGTACTATGTGGAACGTAAAAACTTCATAAGAAAAACAAACCAGCCTTTTGTGTCTCTTTCAAATCCAACAAAAGGAAAAAGAATATCCAAATCATGTGTAGCAAAATGGATTTTTACCGCTTCCTAATGTGTTATGCAAAAGCAAAAAGAATAGTACCTATTGGGCTAGATCTCCAACAGGTGTTTAATACACTTGGATGGGATTTTAAGTTCACAGACCTAAACCCCCCCCCCCCCCCCCCCCCACACACACACACACACACACACCCTCCTATATACCCTGGGTACAACTACTGTATGTGGCTCCCTCAACACAGGCCAAGATGAGCTCACATGTCTCGTCGCAATATCCCTTGTCCCACTGCACCAGACAGGGAGGCACGGTCTTGCTGCACCTTTTTTTGTTGCTGGCATTAGAACCACTGGCACAGCGCATCAGACAGTTTCCATTGGCATAGGGGGATCTCGCAGGGACCTATGGTGCATGCTATATGGTGATGACATATTATTTCTTCACAATCTCTGGGGGGACCTAACTCCTATATCCAGGGTGCTCAGTTGGTTTGGTAGTTTGTCTGGCCTACGGGTGAACTATAGAAAGTCCCATGTTCACGTACACTGGGCACCACTCCCACGACCCTGAGAATCAGGAGTTTGTCCAGGTGATACATACTATGGGCCACGGTCAGCACCCAGTTAAATGGTTGTGCCGTTGTCTACGCAGCAATAGGGCTGCCCCCGTTGACCGCTCTGCGCACCAAGTGACAAGAGAACCTGTTTTGCATTTTCAATGTTAAAGATTGGCAATTCATTACGGAGTACTCTCGCAGAGTTTCCCTCAAATTCATCCAATTCGCAATTCTCCATAGAGCTTATTTTACACCACATAAACAGCATTCTATGTTCCTCGCTGTACCCTCCAGCTGTCCCGGTTGCCAAACACACAACGCGGATCTACTTGACAATCCCTGGGCATGCCCCTAGTTTTCTCCTTACTGGGCAGTGGTAAGTCCGCCCTTGCGGAACTGTTAGGGTCTGAACACTGGGACACTGTTGAATATTGTATACTTGGCTTGTAACTGAGGTCTACGGGTTCCCAGATAACGGCATGTTTCATCAACCTGGCAGTAAAATTTACTAAGCACCTCTTGACTAGGTGATGAAAGCCCCCCACTGCTCCCCATGTCTTCCAGTCGAGAGTTGAAGTGGTGCGTTGGAGTAATGCAGAGAGTTATGCAATAGACTCCCTGCCCTTTCCTAGTAAGGACCACTCGGTTAGCCTTTCGTGTTCCCACCACTGTGCATAATTGGACCATCGGCTCTCGCAGGGGTCCACTGACATTCCCTGCCCTACTCCTTTACTCACTATTGCTTCGATGAGTCTTGAAATATCTACACAATATCCAGTCTGAGAGGTATCTTATCACCTGTCACACCCACACACCAAATCTCTAGCCTATGTGACGAACCCTGCATGACACTGTAGTATGGAGACAAGTTGGTGCGGGACAGTGGGGAGGGAGGAGGTGTTTATTTTGCATTTGCCAAGATGTGTATTTTTCCTACTGTAAGATGGTCTCTACTAATTTTTTTATTTATCTGTTGTGCATGCCGTGGTGACAAAAGTGTTGTTTGTTCTCTTTGTCATTCCACAATTATTGGTGCGTATAATGTCACACATGAGTCATACCCTTAAGAAATGTCTGGCTTCTCGACTGAACAATGCACACATTATCTTATGTATCCTTTTCTGCTGCCCAAAATGCAATATAGTTTGTGTTAACAAAATGAATAAAAAATTATATATATATATATATATATATATATATATATCTCCTCAGAACGTTAAAACTTGCTGCTGGTTGTTGATTTTTAAAGATGTATTTGTTTTTTAGTGTTCCATTGGAGAGAGATAATTCAGAAGAATTTTTAAGGCGTGAAGCACGAGCAACGCAGTTAGCAGAAGAAATTGAATCTAGTGCCCAATACAAAGCTCGGGTTGCTTTGGAGAATGATGATAGATCAGAAGAAGAAAAATATACTGCTGTTCAACGAAACGAGAGAGAAGGACATGGTGTGAACCCAAGGTATTTCATTTTTGTGAGAAAAGTCTTAGTTCGCTGAAGGTGATAAAATAAGAACCTGTGTTTCTAAAGGTAGTTTAGGTGAGATTTCTCTAAAGCCCATGGAAAGAAAAACTTACTTTGGGTAAAATATTCTGTGAAGATGTATTGGGGAGAGGAGTTGGCCTAACGGCTAGGGCGCTCGACCTCGGACGTGGGGATCTGGGTTCGAGTCTCGGTAACGACGACAAAACCTCCTGTGATTCTGGGCAAATAACTTGATCTCCCCATGCCTAAAATGAAAGTGTGTCCTCCTGTAACGTAACTGGAAAATATGTAAAGCGCTCTGATACCTGATTAGGTTCGGGTCTAGTTCGCGCTATATAAAACTCTGCAAAAAAAATAAAATATGTGATGCCTAGCAACAGTAAATTATGGCATTAACTATTGTGCTTCTTGTGCCCGGCACACAACTGCAGCGGTCAAATGCAGCTACTGTATTTATAATTGACGAATACACCTTTTTCCTGTTCAATTTCTACAATCAGAACCTCAGTCAACTTCAGAAGGAAACATGGCTTACAAAGGTATAGTGCTAGAAAACCACTTTCTCTTGTGATATATGGTCCATTGACATTATTATTTCTTTTTTACACCACTACCTGATGTCTGTTGAAGAGAATACTAGTGAGTGGTATTCTAGCCATGCGCGACAAAGATGTATGACTACTTGCTAGCAAACAAAATAAAAATTTGGCATTTAATAACAACCTGCCATGGGGATTAATCCAATCTTGCCACATCAAACAGATCCTAGTATGAATTGACATACTCCCCAGCACACGTCAAGTTTACGTCAAGGTTTCCCTATTATAGTCTTAAACAGTTCAATGAAAATGTTCAAGCAGGTAAATGAATCTCTAATGAATACAAAGGTTGTTCATTGTTTATTCCATCATTTCCTGTCTTTTATAGTAGTCACAACAGCCCAATTGCCAACACTTGTTTCGTCGCTTAGGGGGTCTGTCCCGCGACTTCCTCAAGGCTGTATGAATGTAAAAACATATACAATGCCTATGTTTTTAATGTGCAAGAACTATATCGCACATAATAAAATCAACATAATCAATTGCAATTAATATATTCAGGCAAGGTACAATTGTGAAAGTTCATAGCGATAAGGTATTCCGGACAAAAACGCCATTATTATGGGGTAGGACCATATAACCCGAATTCGATGGAGAGAGAGAACAACAAACTTGTCGTGATTTAAAATTTAGAAGTGCAACCTTGAACCCAGAGTGTGTGGTTCCAGATCATTTGTGATGACGCGACGTGTAGTTATTCCTAACGCAGATATCACCTGGTGTGTAGTGGTGTTCCAACTTGTGGGTAAACACTCTCATAGTCAAATTTAAGTGTGAGCAAATTGTGTCATTCAGCGTGAATTTTTCGAATTTTTCAAAGTGCTGCTATAATTGTGATAAACCGGGACCAAAAAAATACCTAATACTTCTCATCCGCGATTTCTGTGAAGTTCAAGACAAAGAGAAAAAGGACGCCCGCCTTTAATATACATTCAAACCACTGTAATTGCTCTTTTGAAATTCAAAATTAACGTACTCCAATTATAAATCAAAACCATCTACTTTATATGTTTATAGATACCAGCAATTCAATTACATTAAGGAGATACTTGCTATAAAGTGGGCGCGTCTCCTGAACTGGAACCCCTATGTGGGTCGGAAGTATCACCACATATAAAGTAGGTGGTTTTGATTTATAATTGGAGCACGTTAATTTTGAATGTCAAAAGAGCAATTAAAGTGGCTTGAATGTATTTTAAAGGCAGACGTTCCTTTTTAGGTCTCGCCTTTGCGAAAGCGTGTTCTCGCTGCGAGAACTATAGCTGTCGGCTCAGCCGACGAGTGGAGACAAGAGCTGGCCACATGCCCTGCATTTTGCAATGGGATTAGGTCGCGCGCGTGAGCTTCTGCCGTAGACAGCATGGCCGAAAGAATCGGATCACGACACGCGCCTCGTGAACAGTTCACGTGACTTTTTAGCAATTGGTTTCGGTTTTTTGTACTCGTGCGTGGTAAGGCGCCCCCGGGGGAGGAGGAGGCCGGTGGAGAGGAGGAAGGAGCGGCGAAGATCCCCTATTCGGAGACCCAGGGTGAAGAGGAGCAGGGCAGCGGGGAGTTGGGCCCGAGTGTCGGCGCCCCCGGAGGCACTCAGGTGATCCGCTTGAGTAACGATGTTTTGTTTGTTAAAATCTGTGGATGATGGATGACTTGGCAAATCCCAAAATATGCGGTAACAGTGGCAGCCCCAAAACCATGTCATCAATCAAGTGGCCCTGGTTATGGAGGCGCAGTCCGTGCAGCACTATTGAAGGGGAGGAGGGAGGCTGGAGATACGTCTGACTGACTCGAATTACTGTCATTTATGTGTGATTAAGGTGGGGACAGGGAGGTTTCTGGTGACGGGTATAGTTGCGTGTCCCGTCTGTCACTGAGGCTTTCTGAAGTGAGTGAGCTCCGTGAACGCGCCCAGAGCCCAGCCTTCCCAGAGTCCTGCAGTGCCCAGGCGTCCTCAAGGCACCGGGGCAGTGTTTATTCACGGGTTTACTTGGTCGAAAAGCGGAATGAGGGAGCGCTTGTGTGACTGACGATAATTATGCGAAAGACAACGGCACATCTACATGGGCTCTGTGACATGCGACGCTTGGGCTGCGAGGAGGGCGCTGTGGGGCTGAGGAGGAGAGGGGTCTGCGAGGGGTTAAAGGTTGGTGTGGACCGCTGCCATCCCATGAGTAATGCATTCCAACATCTCAGCAGACCTGCCCGTTGCATTCTGGTGCTTGTTTTACACTTTGCAATTGTTTAGTGGCAGTGATAATGTATTGTTCTGTCCTCTCTGTTCCTATATTATGCTGTTCAGTGTGCGGCTCGTCTGTGTAATGCTTCTCCCCCCCCCCCTCCTGCCCCCCCTTCCCCTCCCTCTGCTGGTACTTTATTCCAGTCAATGCTGGTGGTTGCCACAGCGTTTCGATCTGTTCTGTGCTTTCTCTGCAGTCATGCAGCACTATGACACCTGTGGGCCGGTCCCCGACACCACAGACTGAACAAGAGCCCTGGACATGGGGAAAAAGCCGTATCTATGGGGCTGCTGACACTGGACAGACCGGGGGGAGACTAGAGCCCCTGGAGACCCATGCCCGCCCGTGTCCCACAGCTTTGGACTGGACTCCAAGGTCGCGCGTATGCCCCCTATGCCTGCCTTTAAACGGCGGGTAAAGCTCTCTTGTTCCACTAAGACACCATGGACGCCATTTAGGGGTCGTCAGGGGTCGCAGCTGTGACCCCTGGCCTGCCCCATGTGACACCTGGCCTCAGGGGGTGAGATCAGTGCCTGGAATAGAGCGGCAGCTCATCCCTATGGGTATCCTCTGGGCGCCATTCTCGTTTTCTTTCAAGTTTGTAGCACTTCAGACACACAGCACTTTGCATTCTGAGATCCGTAGTTTTTAGTGCCGCCGTTAGGTGCCTTTACTGCGCATGTTAGATCTTGACGAATTTACGGGGCGTCTATTAAAGCCCGGCACGCAGGGCATTACTACATAGAATTATTGTTTCTATCGGCACAGGTGACTCTCCCAGGACAGCTCTGCCAAGGGACCTCGCCACATGGAGATATTATCTCCAACTCCTGCCGGCTGAATGTGGAGATCTTGCCACCTGTTTATTGCCTTTCTGCTGCCGACCAGGGCAGGTGTTATAATCTTTTAAGTGAGCTCTTCAGGAACAAATTCCTTTGGGTTTTAGAAAGCGCCCTCAGGACACCTGACTTGTATGCGCTTTAAACCGGAGCAGCTTTCGTTAGTCCCTGTCCTCGGTCGGCCTGTCACGTGAGGCTCAGTCGCGACTTCAGCAGCAGAAGGTTATGAAACAAAGGCATAATAATCTAACCCGGAGAACACTGATGAAAGAGCCGTGGCAGCAGCGGATGGAAAGAGGACGGTGAAGAGCCATTGCAAGTTTTGCAGGAACTTGCTTTTACTTGTTTTTAACTGAAGAGGTGTCGGCTTCATGGTTCAGTTTATTTGTCATTTTTTGTTGCCATTGTGTTGCTTTTAATACATGTTTAGCAGTCTTACACATTCACAAGTTAAACAGCTGAGCTGTCCCTCAGTGTACATAGATGTTGAGACCTCAGGCTTTTGACAGCAGTGCTGTCCCTCTGCTCACACGGATCTGACAGCACATGTACGCATTCTTCTACTGGACAGATACAACAGCAGAACCTCTCTCTCATGTCACACAGATGCTGATCTGATAAACTCGGCTCTTCACACGCAGTCTAATTCATCTTAGCTTATCCTCCTCGGCCGCAGAGATCTTAAGCGCTCCTGACTTCCATAGCAGAGAGGCCCCCTTAGGTTGCAAAGATCTTATGAGATAAGGCCTCAAAGAGCAGCGTTAACCTCTGTGCATTCCCAATTCTCTCGGGCTCGAGTTCAGCTGGAACAGCCTTGCCTGATGAACACATCTGGCTCAGATCTCAGACAGAAGAACTATCTATCCCACAGGATCGTTCACACTCTGACCTTTTCTGAGACCAGCATTTGCAATGCAATAGGTCTCTCATTTACGCAACTTTAAGCTATTGGTATTGTAAATGACAATGCCTTTTATTTATGTTTAGAAACGAAAACAAAAATAAAAGGCATTATCATTTGCAATGTCAGTAGCTCAAACTCCAGTAAATGCGAGACCTATTGCATTGCAAATGCTTGTTGTCTTTGTCTTGAACTTCACAGAAATCGCGGATGAGAAGCATTAGGTATTTTTTTGTTCCCGGTTTATCACAATTATAGCAGCACTTTGAAAAATTCGATATATTCACGCTGAATGACACAATTTGCTCACACTTAAATTTGACTATGAGAGTGTTTACCCACAAGTTGGAACACCACTACACACCAGGTGATATCTGCGTTAGGAATAACTACACGTCGCATCATCACAAATGATCTGGAACCACACACTCTGGGTTCAAGGTTGCACTTCTAAATTTTAAATCACGACAAGTTTGTTGTTCTCTCTCTCCATCATTTCTCCACTCCTGAGGCGGAAAGCCGGGAGCACATTTGTAAATTGCCGCTTTTTAAACATTTTAAACTTTTGAGTGTTATTTACTGTACTTTTACAAAATCATTCGCCTACCTGGCAAAGGCTCTTCTTAATCGCCCTGGGAGCCTGCTGACTGCAAGCAGCGCCTCCCAAACGCCGACCTACGCCCCCTGATCGCCGCCATTCCCGGCGTGCAGCGAGGCCACGCCCCCTTCTGGCCACGCCCACCCCCTCCCCTCATTCATCATAAAATGGACCACTGGAGGAAGCGCAGCGGACGAGCGCAGCGGGAGCGCCTAAGGCAAGCCCGTCTGCGCCCGTCCGCGCACGACCGGGCCTAGGGCCAGAACCTCTGTCAGATGGGCCCACCAAGAGGGTGAGTTACTCCAGGCGTGACCTACTTAGTCTCAGACCCACCAAAAGCACACACTGTAATTATGTCCATGATTCAGGTGGAACCTTTACTAACTGTGGCACCTGCCTCCCGGTCAAACTCCAACTAACTCAAAAACCTCGTACATGCCCAGTCCTAAAAATAGCAGTGCTTAATTGTAGGTCACTCCCTATGCATGCCCTGCTCATTAACCATCTACTCGAAGACCATGAACTTGACATTCTGTTCTTAACAGAAACATGGCTTACACCGCACTCTGACTCTGATATAGTCATAGCTCTGCCCCCGGGCTTCCTCATCCAATCTCAGCCACGCCCCGGTGGCAGAGGAGGCGGACTGGCAATTTTGCACCGAGAGCATCTCCTGTGCAAAATTAGTGATGCCCTCATCAAGGACTCGGAGAGCTGCCATTTTAACATCCGCCTGTCCCCGGTAACCTCATTAACAGGCTTACTGATATATCGCCCCCCCGGTCACTCTGGCCCCTTTTCTAGCGCCCTATTGGACTCCATATCTGCTCTCGCCCATTCCACTTCCAACTTTACTGTGCTAGGGGATCTCAATATCCACTTTGATGATCCCCTAGACACAGGGGCCGCCGATCTGGCACGAGATCTCGCTGCTTATGGTCTCCGACTAGCAAACACCGGAGCCACTCACATCAAGGGTCACTTGCTTGACCCAGTTTTCACCAATGTTCATACCCTCCGGGCCAAACCGGCTTGCCCTCTCCCCTGGACTGACCACTTTTTGGTCCCCCTCGTATTCCCAGGAGAACTGAGGAAGCCACCCAAGCCCATTACGTATACTCGAGACAGGGCTTGGTCCAGACTCCCTATCAAGGACTGGGCTACTGCCTTAGAAGCTTCAACTCCCAACCTTACCGGGAACCCGGTCTCAGCTGACAATAACTTCCGGAAGTGGATCTCCGACTCACTTGATACGATTTTCCCTATGAAAACTCGGGAAGATAAAAGCGGAAAGCTAGGTTCGGCCCCCTGGTTTAACTCAGAACTCAGAGCTCTCCGAAAAAACTGCATAAAAACGGACGATTATGGAGGAAGGACTGGCTTCTCTCAAATAAAGACGCGTACCGGAGAACTGTCAGACTGTACAAAGCCGCCCTGAAAACTTCGAAAGCCAGCTACTATGATGACAGAATAAAAAATGCCTCCAATTCCGCTAGAGAATCTTACCTAATAGTTAAAGAACTCCTAAAGATCCCGGACCCTCCACCACTGCCCAGCTTTTCCTCAGATAGGAGTAAAGAACTTGCTAAATTCTTTGAATCCAAAATTACCACCATCTTGGAGTCGCTTCCACAGCCCAGTCAGCCACACTATCAGGACGCGAGCACACCTAACACCAGCACGGGAAGCTCCCCCGGCCCGTCTCTTAACGCCTTTAGAGCAGTCACACTGGACGAAGTCGAAAAAACCCTAGCCAAAATGAAAAGTGACTCCCCCCTAGACCCTGCACCCATGAGATTTCTTAAAGCAGTCGCCCCAGTGATAGCTCCCTCAGTCACAGAGCTGATCAATGCCTCCCTGTCTCAAGGCTTGGTCCCCCCTGGCTGGAAGGGAGCGGTTGTCAAAGCTCTGCTAAAGAAACCCCAACTAGACCCGTCCGACCTAGCCAATTACAGACCAATATCGCTCCTTCCTGGCATCAGCAAAATTGCCGAAAAATTGGTCAACGCACAGCTATCCCAGTTCCTTGAATCAAATAAACTGCTGCGTCAGTCCCAAACTGGGTTTCGTCCTGGCCAGGGCACGGACACCGCCCTCCTCGCTGTCATCGAGGAGGCAAGGTGCATTTTGGATTCAGGGGGATCAGTGGCAGTGATCCTCCTGGACCTTAGTGCAGCCTTTGATACGGTGGACCACCGTGTCCTGCTCCACCGGCTGGCGAAGTCGGGACTCAGGGGCACAGCGTTGGCGTGGCTAGAGTCCTTTCTCTCGGGCCGCTCTTTTCAGGTCTGGGATGGCTGCTCTCGGTCTGACTCGCTCCCTCTGGTAAATGGGGTTCCCCAGGGCTCTTCATTGAGCCCTACCCTTTTTAACGCATACATGGCTCCTCTGGAAGATGTAGTTGCCCCCTTCGAATTTAAGATCGTAAGCTACGCAGACGACACACAACTGGTCGTTTCACTGTCACACCTAGACCAGCATCCAGACAGTCTTCTGCACTGCCTCCAGCAGATCCACCACTGGATGTGCGAATCCTCGCTTAAACTAAATGGGTCTAAAACAGAGGTCATGCTGATGGGCAAGAAATGGACATCTATTCCACCTTCTGTTTGGCCCAACACCCTAGGTGAGGTGCCCTCCCCTAAGAAAGAACTTAAGAGCCTAGGGGTCTGGCTGGAACGAGACCTAACCATGAGGACCCAAGCTACTAAAACAGCTGGCACCTGCTTTGGACTCATGCGGTCTGTCCGCAAGATTCTGCCACTACTCCCCCCCTCCTCCAGGAAATTGCTGATTCAGGGACTTGTTCTTGCCCGACTGGATTACAGTAATGTCGTCTATCTTGGTGCCCCCGAATCCACCCTGGCTAAGCTGCAACGAACGCAAAATGCAGCTGCTCGGATGCTGCTCAGCCTCCCCCCCAGATCCTCCGCAAGACCGGCCCTCAAAGCACTCCACTGGCTACCAGTACGCGAAAGGATCGAGTTCAAGGCTATGTGCATCTCCCACAAGCTCCTAAATGGTCAGGGCCCCTCCATCCTGAAAGAAATGGTTACCCCGTACAAAGCCTCGAGGTCACTACGATCAGACAACGAACGACTCGCAAATGTCCCCAAGTATAGGAGGGCACGCACTGGAGGCCGCCGCTTCTCCGTAAAGGCAGCCTCCCATTGGAACCTACTTCCCCGCAGCCTGCGACTGGAACCCTGCTACCTTCGCTTTCGCAAACAACTTAAAACGCTGCTCTTCCCGAAGTAAATTTTCGCTCCTCCCCTTTCCCCCTCCCTGGCTTTCCCTTCACAGTTTTAGCGCGGGGATGCCCTCGGGTCACCAGGCGCTCTACAAATCCCTAAATAAATTAATAAATAAATAATATATGGTCCTACGCCATAATAATGGCGTTTTTGTCCGGAATACGTTTTCGCTATGAACTTTCACAATTGTACCTTGCCTGAATATATTAATTGCAATTGATTATGTTGATTTTATTATGTGCGATATAGTTCTTGCACATTAAAAACAGAGGCATTGTATATGTTTTTACATTCATACAGCCTTGAGGAAGTCACAGGACAGACCCCCCCCTAAGCAACGAAACACGTGTTGGCAGTTGGGCTGTTGTGACTACTATAAAAAACGGAAAATGATGGAATAAACAACGAACAACCTTTGTATTCATCAGATATTTATTTACCGGCTTGAACATTTTCATTGAACTGTTTACGACTATAATAGGGAAACCTTGACGTAAACTTGACGTGTGCTGGGGAGTGTGTCAATTTATATTTTGAGCATAGGCTCAAGGTTTATAGAGTTTGGTGGTTCCTCTATACCTTTCAGCACAGTCCCAAATAGATTTTTTCTTTAGCTAAATTCTATGTGTGAATTCCACAGATTAGCGCCAAATACCCTAGAAACAATACCACACCTCAGGTTTATCAGTTCCTAGTATGGTACGTTCAGTAAAACAAACATGGTAATGTAAAATATTCTAGCTACTGTGATTATGACTTTTCCGTTCTATTGAGGGCACGGATGGGAGATTATTCTCTACACTTTTTCTACTTTAACAGCAGCGTTTGCTTAAGGTAAAAAAACAGAAGTCAAATGGTTGAGAAAAACAATCATTAAACATTGAGTCAATATCTTACAAAATCGCCATATTGATGACTACTTCCCTTGGATCAAATGGCAGACTAAGCTTAAATCATTGTATTCATCTCCTAACAACCGTAACAATCTGAAAAGATATGATAGTACCAAATCTGCCTTTTTATTCATTGCCTTCAATAAAGTAGGGTAGTGTTACTGTTGTTGGCTTGTCTGTCTATGTATAACAAGACAAACAGGTTGGAAGAAAAATCCAGAGTATATGGCACTATTAGACGATTATAAACATCTATAATAATATTAGATGACAGATGTTTGTTTCTAAAGATGGGGTAATATTTGCCTTCTTGTCTTTAATGGAATTGAACTTTTCTATTCCTGTTTGTCAGTAACAGTGGCAAGCATTAAGCCATTTCATAGCTTACTAACCACTAAGGCAGATACCTCTATCAGTGGATTAAAATACAGTAGGCTAAAAGTTGAGTCAGAGGAACAATCCATTACCATCATGATACCTTCCAACATGGCCCCGTTGGCAGTTGATTTAGATTCTGTTGCACCCATCAGAGAGTGAGCATTGAAGATGCTATTGGAAGTGCTCGATCCACTCCTAAGTCACACAGTTCATCTACGTAATGTGGCTGGTACTGGTACAAAGCATTTCCTGAAGAAGTTAGTAATTGGCCAGTTGAAAAGGTTTCCACCTCTGTTGTGTGATCCTCATATGCTCTGAGACACAATACAGCTCACAGTCGGGATTTGTTATCTGGCTATTGTAAAAATACCACTCACTGGTATGAGCATTCTTCGTGCTAAATCCAGTGCACAGATATCAGAAACTGTCCTTCAGAAATTACACAAAGTAACCTAGCTAGCTTGACTGATAACTGTTTCATACACAAGTCTTCACTTGCTGGCCAGTTCTTCAATAAACATAAGGCATATGTATATTTGCATGCCATAACTTGTCTTACTCAGTCTGGAGGAAAAGACAATAGATACCTTTGAAATGTTTACATACTAGTTTGTCGGGTACCCGAATGTTGCTCAAGTAGCAGATTTAAATGTTTTAATTCCTGTATGCTAGTCCCTCTTCTTCTAACTATTGCTGGTAAAAGCTAGAATGTGTCTTGTCCCCAGTCAGACGTTTTATTGCAGAGGAACTCCTTGAAGCTCCAGACAGTTGATATGCAGCTGTAGTAATTTCTCTCGCCACCTACCACCAGTAGAGACATTGCTTCACTTGACTTTTCCAGCTAGCATGCTGGCGTGAAGTTCTAAGACTGGCTTTGCCTTCTCCAGTATTGGGGTATCTTTCATAGATTCACATGCCTGAATCATACCCCGTCGTGGGAGTCCCACGGTACATAAAAAAAAGCAATAAATATGCTCATGATGACCATACCATAGGTAACATAGAGCCAGGAAGTAAAGTAGCTAGAAATCAAAAGGAAAAAATGACCACATTTATGACTCGTCCAAGTAATTAAATATATAGTCCAAACTACAGCCAATCAGGCGACAGCAACCTCCAGAATGTTCTCCTCAGAGGCTCAGGCTCTCCGATTTTCGACTGCACGTCGTGTGAAGGGATTCTCCCTGAGCTCTGCTCACTACTTTTCAATTTTCTTCAGGAATTCTTCATTTCATGATGTCTCTCTTTCGACTTTGTGAATTTTGTTCCTTCTGTTTTCTGAGGACCCCCACAAGGTCATTTATTGCTTGTATCCTTATCACCAGGTGAGAAACTGCCGAATCTTCCCTCAAAAGACTCAGGGACAGAGAGGGATGTCTACTTCTGTGGCTACAGAAAATAAAAGATCAAGACAACCCCTTGTCTGAAGTTGGGAGTATTGCCTCTGGAAAGACTACGTCCTCTAGGAAGAGGGTGCTGAGGAGGATTTATCTTCTCCTTGGGCTAAGGTGTCAAAAAAACAGCACACCTCTAAAACTGCTGGACTGCTTTCCACTTCAAATAAATCTCCTCCACCTTCAAAGAGTAAACCTATGCCTACTACGCCCCTAAAACTGCAAAGTCTCTGGCTTCAAAACGAGTTTCTGAGAAGGATTTACCTCAGAAATGGGTTCCCTCGTCGACGATCTCAACTAAGACATCTTCGTTGCCGAAGCCTACCATCGACTGTTACTTTCTTGTCGCCAAGACCTCATATGATCATGTCTTCGGCATCCTCGCTGTCGACGCTGGTATCCGTCTCCGTGAAACCAATCTCATCGACGAAGGAAGTGAAATCTATACTTCGACGTCCCTTCGATGATAAAGATGAGAAGGGTTTCGTCGACGGCCGCTTCGTCGGCGGTCGCATTGTTGTCTACGGTCGCCTCGTCGTCGATGGCCGCCTCGTCGTCGATGGCCGCCTCGTCATCGATGGCCGCCTCGATGATTACTTCATTGACGCCAGCTTCGTCGACGGCTCCCTCGTCGATGGCTCCCTCTTCGATGCTACAGTTATCTTCATGTACAGAGTGGCAGGTTTGGTAACCGTCTACGGCCACGAAATCTTCTACATCGTCTACGACGTCTGTGCAGTTGCCTCCATTGACAACAGCACCTTCCTTGCTGAAAAAACATGGAACTTCATATTTCCCCTACTAAGATTCCTCTGGAGTTACCTGAACAGTTGCTGGATTATGGAGAGGATGATGAGGAATCCGATGTGGACGATAGGTTTCGTACTACTAGGAGGGCATCTGAGTTATTCATTAAATATCAGGAGGAGGATCACGAAGATAATCTTTCCCCAGAGACTGTTTGTCCAGCTCCAGATACTATCCCTACGACCCAAATGCCTTTGGTTCTGCTAAATAATCTACAGTACATGTTGGATGATTCTTATCGCCGTTTCCCTCCATCTGAATCGGCTTCTTCTATACCACCTACACCTGTTCCTCAATCTTCCTCCTCTGCATTGAGGTCACCCAGACCAACTTCTCCGGTGCATTCTCATCATTCTCATGATGCTCACACCACGGATGACGATAGGGAGGAAGGAGAATTAGACGACAGATCGCTTTTTACAGAGTGGGACGATTACCAGATACAAACTCCGTCTCCCTCTACTCTGGCTCCCATCGATTCTCCTCCAGTTGACATTGGAGGTTTTCATCTTCTTATGGAAAGGGCAACACAAAGGTTCCTCCTTCCGATGGAAACAAAGAAGGATGATTGCTTCCTATAAGATTTTAAAGATCAACCGAGGAAACAAATATGGACTATCATCATCATTGACTTCATTTGGCAGGAAGGTCTAAAGGTCATGAAAGCTCCTGCTTCTGCGGTCCTGCCCCGCCTCAACAAGAAATACAAGGCACCAGACAATTCGCCGGCATGCCTCATAGGTCAGTCAAAAGCTGATTCTGTTATCGCCCAAGCAGCACAACGACGAGCGAGAAATCCCTCCTCTCTCCGATTGCAGCTTCTCCGGATCGGGATGGCAGATGCTTGGACGCTATTGGTAAAAAGGTTTCGACCATGGCAGCGACGACCGTCCATGCTGCTAACTCACTGGCCATCTTAGGCCGATACGACAGACAGATGTGGTCGGACATTTCTCCCTACATCGACATGTTGCCTGAGCCATCGAAATCAGAAGCATTAAAGATCCTGCAGGAGTGGGAACGTATCTCTGCTGAGATCATAGATCTCATGGATGTTGCGTCTACAGGTTTTCGTGCGTCTACAGGTTGTCGGCAACTGGCAGTGCCGCAGTCCTACGCGGCAAGGCTGGTTAAAATCCACATAATTTTGCCGGGAGGTTAAGGCAAAAATAATTGATGTGCCGTTTGATGGCAAATCTCTTTTTGGTCAACATGTGGACGAGGCCCTCCAAGCCATTAAAAAGGATACTGAGACAGCAAGATCTCTCGGTACTCCCCAGTTTCGGAAGCCGCCTTTTTGTGATGCTAAGGGCCGTGGATCCTTCCCTGGTCGAGGAGGTTATAATCAACAAAGACAGTATCAATCCTATCAAAGTAACCAATGTTACTCTTCTCAATGCCAACAATCCTACAGACAACCAAATACCTCTTATAACAAAACAGGAGAAAGTCTTCCTACCGCCGACGTGATATGTTTAATAAACAGTGACAACTGCCACCTGTTCTACTGCCTACCCCTTTAAAAGTTGGAGGAAGAATCTCCCAATTTTACTCGAATTGGTCCGCTATAACATCAGACAAGTGGGTCTTGGACATTGTGGCCAGAGGCCATGTTCTAGAGTTCGTAAAGATTCCTCCAAATTCTCCTCCCAAAGGCCGACCTCCAGCTCATCTCATGGAGCTTTTTCCCCAAATAAATCTGATGTTACGAAAAGTAGCGATCGAAGTGGTCCCTCAATTACAAAGAGGAACCGGTTTTTATTCAAGATTTTTCCTGATAAAGAAGAAATCGGAGAATGGCGCTCCATTCTAGATCTTCGCTCCCTCAACAAATATCTAAAAAAGTTATCCTTCCGGATGTTGACACTTCAAGAAATCCTTCAACTCCTCACTGCTGGGTATCACATGGCCGCCCTGGACCTTCAAGACGCGTATTTCCATGTACCAATTCTACCCAGACACTGAAAGTACTTAGGGTCCAGAGTGGCTGGCAGGGACTTCCAGTTCAAAGTCCTTCCTTTCGGACTATTTTCCGCACCCCGTGCTTGACACAAGCCTTTGTCTCAAAGGAACGGCAACACAAAATTTGCAAACTTGCCCAGCTACTGTGATCAAAAATGTGCGTTTCAGTCCGGTAGTTCAAGTAATTTCTGGGGATGCTTTCATCCTGCATTCCTTTAGTCCCCAACTGCCGTCTCAGAATGAGACCCCTGCAAGAGGAGCTCAACAACCAATGGTTACAGATTTAGGAATCCTTCGACGATCTCATCCACATCACTCCCCAGATTTGAGAAACCTTACACTGGTGGACTTGCAAGAGGAACGTTGCAGCAGGCTGCGTATTCCTAGCAGAAGCTCCAAATCCATCTAGCCCCCATCAAATCCATCCTCAACCTCACAGCCAGACTCACCACAAACTGTAAGCGTTTCGACAACATCTCATCCGCCCTCGAGGCCCTCAAATGGCTCCCCATTGAAGGTAGATCCTCCTATAAAATTGCCTGTATCACACGCAAAGACCTCTATCGGAAGACTCCACCCTACCTATCAACTAAACTGAAAACAGCTGGCTGCACCCGAACTCTGAGAAGCACCAACTCTCATCTCCTCATACCCCCTCTCCTCAAAAAAACCTCCTCTCAATCCCGCTCAGTCTCTGGAAAAGCCCCAACCATCTGAAACAACCTCCCCAAAGACCTTCGCTGCAACCCCTCCTATGCCAACTTTAAAAGAAACCTTAAAGTTCGAGGCATGTGGGCTGCTGAATTCATATCTAAAGCATAGATCGCCGCCTAGTGTTGGGTCCGGATGATTGCACATTGTTGTCCTGGAAGAGTCTTCGAAGTATCACGAGATAGGTGGCTCCTCCCCTGGACTACAGTGCGCATGGGCATCGACTCCATCCCCAGATTGTTTTTTTCCGCCATTGGGTTCGGATGCATATTTGATCACTCAAGTTCGGATTCGATAAAAACTTTCTTTTCCACCCGGTGTGCAACAAGTGCCTGTCGCCGGATCACGATGAAGCCAACTGTATGGCTTGTTCTCGTTTTCGCTCCAAGAAGACGATTCGACTTTGGCGCGTCGCGCGCCAGGAGGCCCAGCAGACGGCGCCAGACCCGGTGAACATTTTCGATACCGAGGGAGAAGACTCAGACGAGCTGGGAGATCAAGAGCCGATTTCCATTCCAGCGGCAGAGATCGACTCCAACTACGACGCAGACGTAGAAATGCTCGATACACAAGACATCGTCGACGAGGTAGGAGACGACGATGAGGCCTATGGGGCCACGGAAGATAGCTCAGGCGAAGAGCTGTGCCCCGTTCGGACATTAACTAAGGCTCAGGTCGAGGGATCGCCACATGGCCTTACCCAAGATCTTACACCTAGATCCACGGTCTCGCCTCCGGGCCCGGCTACGGACACTTCTGCGGAGCCGCCATTAGTCAAATCTAAACCGAAAGAGAAAGCTTCGGTCTCGAAAGACGCTTCTACGGAGCCGCCATTGGTCAAATCGAAACCAAAGGTACAAGCTTCGGTCTCGACAAAACCGAAAGTGATAGAGGCACCGTCGAAACAGAAAGCGCCTGTCGCCTTGGTCGGCTCCACGTTTTCGGACCTGTCGATGCAGACGAAGCCAAAGAAGGTTGTCGAACAGGTGAAGTCGCTCAAGGGCGTCGAGCCGAAGGCTGGGGCACCGAAAGCGCTTGTCAAGACCGCCGACCCGAAGCCGTCAACGCCTAAGGCCGTCGACACTGTCAAAGGACTCGGAGCTCCAAAAGCTGTCGATCCTGCACGTCGGCCCGACAAGGCCAAGAGTACTGCTCCCCTCGAGTCCGCACATGGTAGTGGCTCAAGGGCACCTGTTCAGTCGACGAAACCGTCCGCATCCTTCACGAAGCAGGTGTCGGACTCGTTGCAGCGCATTAAGGACAAGGCTTCCGCGGTCGATCCGGAGGATACTTCCACCCCGAAGCCAGCCGCTAAACCGCAAAAGTCGACGGCACGGATTCAGTTCACGCTGCCGCCAAAAGTGACGCCGAAGGCGTTTGCGCCCAGGAAGGTCGCCGAGGCGTCCATGACGGTATCCACGGGGCCGAAGCCTACCCCTGCAGTTGTAGGCACAAAACATCGACAACCTCTACTGGAGGAGCAGTCGGAACAATTTATCAACGCCGACACCGGTAAACTTTCCATCTACAAGCGAAAGATCACACCGGCTTAGCCTATGAAGTCATACACGATTCCTTTGAAGAAGAAAAAGGATTCCACAGATTCCCCAGTTCTTGTTGAACTGATTAATCCACGTGCTCAGGACACTGCTCCACTCTCGCCCAATTACGCGGATGTGGAGCCTGGGGAAGGTGCCTATGATGAATACAACTACCCTGCCAACACTGATCCTGAAGATCAGCATGACCCATGGGCAGATGCTGCGGACCCAGGGGATCCACAAACTGCCCCGGACACTCAAGTGTATACTGTCAAAATCTCCCCATCTGAGTATTCTGCGGCATTTAATGTGCTTATTGAGAGGGCAGCCAAGAATCATAACGTCCAGCTTCATGCTGACCCTATTGAAGTAGACTTTCTGTTTGACACCTTTTCCACCTCTGAAAAGACCGCTAAGACTCTGCCAATGCTGAAGGGTGTCTTGAAACATGCTGCAGACATTTTTAAAGAACCCACACGTGCCAGGGTTATAAACCCCAGAATTGAAAAAACAAATACAAGCCGGCACCTGGCGACCCAACCTACATCAAGGGCCAGTTGCCGTTGGACTCGCTAGTTGTTTCTAATGCCCGGAAGAGGGCAAATTCACAAACTACTGGTGATGCTCCTCCCCCTGACAAGGAATCTACGGTGCTAGAAGCATCAGGGAAGAGGGTGGCCGCTCAAGCGGCCAATATCTGGCGCATTTCTAACACGCAGGCACTCTTGGCCAGATATGACAGGGCACATTATGATACACTTGAAACCCTGTTACAACACTTGCCAGACGAATATAAGGAGGCAGCAGAGAGTACTCCGCCCGTACTTCCAGCAGTGGGGTCATCCAGAGATCGACCTGTTCGCCACAAGGGAAAACGCAAAATGCCAAAGCTTTGCCGGCAGGTTCCCGCACCCACAGTCGCAGGGCA
The DNA here is from genome assembly GCF_964261635.1 of Lissotriton helveticus. Classification (NCBI taxonomy): domain Eukaryota; kingdom Metazoa; phylum Chordata; class Amphibia; order Caudata; family Salamandridae; genus Lissotriton; species Lissotriton helveticus. The sequence goes on from NC_136072.1 coordinate 1,033,426,202, forward strand.
ATGCGATATGGATGAACTGGTCAGTCAAATTTGCGTATGCTTTTCCCCCAGCACCTCTAATACCGCTAGTGGCACGAAAGCTAAAGCAACACTCGATGACGCTCATCCTGGTTGCTCCAATGTGGGCACGCCAACCATGGTACACCACGTTTCTAGAAATTTCCGTGGTACCCCATCAAAGGCTGCACCTCACACCCAGACTTTTGACGCAGAGCCATGGCGACATTCAGCACCCAGATCCGCAACAGATCAACCTGGCGATCTGCCTCCTGAGGTCTTAGAGTTTGGCTATCTCAACTTGCCTCCTGACTGCATGGATATCATACGGGAGGCAAGAAAGCCCACCACCAGAGCATGCCACGCAGCCAAATGGAAGCGGTTTGTCATTTATTGCGTAGACCACAACATTGACCTGCTTGACGCGTCCACGCACAACATCATTTGTTATCTGTTACATCTTTACAAATGCAATCTGGCATATGCTTCCATTCGAATTCATTTATCCGCCATAGCGGCTTATCTGCAAAACAGGCAGCATCTCTCCCTTTTCAGAGTGCCTGCCATTAAAGCTTTCTTGAGGGGCTCAAACGAGTCATTCCTCCCAGGACCCCGCCTGCTCCTGAATGGAATCTTAATGTGGTGCTCACCCGACAGATGGGTCCACCTTTTGAGCCTCTACATTCTTGCGAGATTCAGTTCTTAGCATGGAAAGTGGCTTTCTTGATAGCCATTACGTCACTGCGACGTGTTAGTGAGCTCCAGGCGCTCACTGTTCAGGAGCCATTCATTCAAATTCACTCCAACCGGGTGGTGCTGCGCACTAACCCTAAATTTCTTCCAAAGGTCGTTTCACAGTTCCATGTCAATCAAACTATTGAACTGCCTGTGTTCTTCCAGAATCCTGAGTCGGTGGCAAAAAGAATGCTCCACACTCTTGACGTCAAAAGGGCTTTGATGTACTACATTGATAGGACCAAAGATTTTAGGAAGACGAAACAACTCTTTGTTGCCTTTTCCGCACAACACAAGAGCAACCCCATTTCCAAAGCAGGTATAGCCAGATGGATTGTTAAGTGTATTCAAATTTGCTATCACAAGGCTAAGCGCACTTTAACGATCCCCCCAAGGGCCCACTCCACCCGCAAGTTGGGGGCCTCCATGGCTTTCCTTGGAAATATCCCTTTAGAAGACATTTGTAGAGCAGCCACATGGTCTACCCCACACACATTTACAAAACACTACTGTGTAGATGTGCACTCCAAGCAGCTGTAGGGCAGGCTGTTCTAAAAACACTTTTTCAAACGTCTGCAGCTGGCACAGGCGGCCGCCGCTAATGGAGGGACTGCTGTATAGTCTATGCTATAGATATGAATTCAGCAGCCCACATGCCTCGAACTGAATATGCTACTTACCAGTATGCATCTGTTCTTGGCATGTAGGGCTGCTGACATTCATATCGCCCGCCCTCCTCCCCGGCGCCTGTAGCGGCTGCAGAATTTACACTTACTCTTAGCATGGTCATCGCTCACACTGTTACACTCCATCTTCGCCACAATGGCTAAAAACAATCTGGGGATGGAGTCGATGCCCATGCGCACTGTAGTCCAGGGGAGGAGCCACCTATCTCGTGATACTTCGGAGACTCTTCCAGGACAACAATGTGCAATCATCGGGACCCAACACTAGGCGGCGATCTATGCTATAGATATGAATGTCAGCAGCCCTACATGCCAAGAACAGATGCATACTGGTAAGTAGCATATTCAATACACTTCCTCACTAAATATTGGATAATGTAGCCCCCTTCTTTCCTTTCTGTATATTTGTTTCCTGCATCGCTTTGCTGCTTTTTGAGTCCTTCTTGCACACTGTAAAGTAGCTATCTGCTACGACATTTTTGTTTCTCTTAATTGACGTTCTGCTTATGTGATTTGTATGTACTCTAAATGGTTCCTCTAATCTGTATCTAACCAACTATGGAATTTGTTTTTTGTACTCTGATACTGCTGCTTTCCTGTGTATTACCCCTGTTATGTAAAGCGCTCTGATACCCTTGGGTGGAGCTTGCGCTATATAAAAGCTTCTAAATAAAATAAATAAAAATAAATAAATCACCACGGATGCCTCCCTCGAAGGGTGGGGAGCACACCTTCAAGGGCTGACTGTCAGCGGCAAATGGGATGTTCAGCAGCGGACGTGGCATATCAACCTTCTAGAATTGCTAGCTATCTTTCTGGCCCTAAAATCTTTTCGCATCATCATTCTCGGGGCATCAGTATTGATCCGGACGGACAACACAAGAAGTATGCACTACTTGAACAAACGAAGGAGGAACGAGGTCCGCCCTTCTGTCTCAACAAGCCCAGCAAATTTGGGATTGGGCGACCAGACACCGGATAAGCCTGTCAGCGGTCCATGCTCCGGGAGTTTAATATGTCCTCGCGGATTCCCTCAGCAGGTCAACAGTTTCCAATCACGAGTGGAAGCTCCATCAACCAACGTTGGATTGAATTTATCAGGAGTGGGGTCGACCCGATCTGGACCTGTTTGCGACCAGCCAGAACTGCAAATGCCCATTCTTCGCAACCTGGCTTCCCCACAAAGGATCATTCGGGAACGCGTTGTGATGAATTGGTCGCAGATCTATGCTTACGCCTTTCCACCAATACTGTTGATTCCCAGGGTTCTCTGGAAAATGAAGGAGCCTTGTCGCCTAATACTCATTGCTCCCAGGTGGCCTCGCCAACTCTGGTTTACCGAACTCCTCCTTCTCTCCGAATGCGATCCCATTCAGTTTCAACCAATACCGAACCTTCTATCCATTCAGAACGGACAGATCTGCCATCCGGACCCTGCATCTCTGAGATTGGCGGCCTAGTGCCTGAACACCTGGAATTCGGTCACTTAGACATTCCTGCGGACTGTAGGGAAGTCTTAGCCAATGCTAGAGCGCCTTCCACTATTAAGATGTACAGGCTTAAATGGAAGCGATTTTGCCTGTGGTGTCAAACCCCCAATATTCATCCAATCCATGCAAAACCGGAGCAGATCTGCCTTTCTTTTTGCATTTGCCAAGATCAGGCCTTTCCCATTCTACTCTTAAAGTGTTTTTAGCGGCTATTTCAAGATTTCGACAAGATGGTTCCAACTCTTTATTCCTCTAGGATCATTCAGCAGTTCTTCAAAGGATTGTTTAGAATGTTGCGTCCCATCCGCCGTCCATGTCCATCCTGGCATCTTAACGGGGTGCTCGCACAGCCTATGCGACACCCCTTTGAACCTATTCATAGGGTGGATTTGAAGTTTCTATCTTGAAAGGTGGCTTTGCTGTTTACTTTAACATCAGCTAGGCGGGTCAGTGACATTTAAGCCTTCATTATAAAACTACCTTTCCTTCAATTCACTTCGAACTCGGTAGTGCTGCGCACTAACCCCAGTTTTATGCCTAAAGTACCTTGGGACTTCCATCTAAACAAACCAATCATTTTAAAGACTTTCTTTCCTAATCCTCAATCACCTGCGGAAAGAACTTTGCATACCCTTGATATCAAGAGATGTCTGAAATTCTATGTTCGAGGCATATGAGCTGCAGATTGTACACTTAGCAATAGATCGCCACCTGGTGTTGGGCTCGGATGATTGCAGGTTGTTGTCTTCTTAGAAGAAGTCTTTGTAGTCACGAGATAGGTGACTCCTCCCTTGGACAATACTGCGCATGGTCATCGACTCCATCCTCAGATTGTTTTTTTCCGCCACTGGGTTCGGATGAAACTTTTCCGCTCTGGCTAGAAAACACTTTTTCGGCATTTTCGAAGCGTGAAACTTTAGACAAACACAATTCGACATCGAATAGACTTTTCAACATCACCAGCTACATCCCGGTGCGTCGATGCGGGCCGTTGGGCCTATCGGCGCCGTACGATCACGCCTCATGGACAGAACTCCATTCAAGAGATGCCCGGTATGTCGAGCAAAATTCCCTCATAGCGACCATCACGAGATTTGCAACCTCTGTCTCTCGTCAGAACACCACGAGTCGACCTGCACAGCCTGTGCCTCCTTCCGATCGAAGACCATTCGGGATCGGAGGGCCCGTCGACACGAGATGAGAAGATCAGCGCCAGCACCGGAGGCCATCTTTGAGGAGGAGATCGTCGAAGAAGACTTCTCCGAGGACGAGAACCCACTCGAAGATATCTCCGAGGACGAGGCTCCACTCGTCGCCGAGGAAGACTCGCCTGATCTCCAGATCATATCGGGAGCAGAGGACTCGGATGATTCGATTCCATCTCGACAACCAGTGAGTACCTCTGCCCCTGCACAACAGACACTGCCCAAACCAAAGACAACGGTCAGCACTCCGCCCATGGGGCCCAGTCGAGACCGAAATTTACCCTCCGACGCCCCGCCTTCGGGCTCGGCTCTGAGGAAAAAAAGACTACGCCTTCCGGTGCCTCGGCACCGAAAAAACCACATGTGCCAATTCCACTTCCTCCATTGGCACCGAAGCATCCTTCGACACCGAAGGACTCTTCGACACCGAAGCCAAAACGCCCTTCGGTGCCCAAACACCCTTCGTCACCCCAACCAAAAGACACATCGGTGACGAAGCCAGGAACCGTACCGGACCGGAAGAGCTTCGACTCCGAAACCATCCGGTTCCAAAAATAAAGAAGGGAAGCTAGATTCCGGCGCTGCAGGCCTAACAAAACCTGTCTCCACGCCAAAATCTTCAATAGCGGTACCAAAGACTCCAAGGCCTGATACAGACAAGCCTAAACCACCTTCGGCACCGAAAAAATTGCCACAGGACTCAATCACTCCTCCTAAGGCAAAGAACACTAAGCAACCCCTATCGGCACCGAAAAAATCTATGCCGAACAAGATTATAGAAGAGGAAGATCTGGTTAGACCAGATCCTAGACAGAAAAAAGTCCATATTAATCCAAAAACTGGACATGTGGAAGCAATTCCTTATAAAAAAAAAAGGCCAGCAGACACATCACTTACACCTGTGGTTCCTACCAGAAAAGATTGTGCAACTTCTCCAATGCACCCTTCCTCTCCTTCACCTGTGGAGAAGTGTGGCTCAATGGTTAGAGCAGGCAGACCTTGATGCAGAGCTCTGGCCAGGGACCAGGGTTCGATTCCCGCCTCGGCGGGACTCCAGCTCATTAATTCCCCTGACTCGCCTCAGTGCCTGTTCTGATCATGGGTCCCACGCTGCAACTCTGGGCAATAGCTTGCTTAGTCTCCACAACGGCCCCAAAAGCGCTGGGATGCCTGGCTGCACCTGGGGGGTGCCCATGAGTGGACATTTCCCATGAAAGCCAGGAAGGGTTCCTAAGCGGTATACGGACAGCGCCGGGACACCTCCGGTGGAGGTAGCTGTGCGCTTTACAAATTCCGACATTTACATTTTACATTTTACCTTCTTCCTCTCCTATCACTCCATATATTGAACCTATAACTTCTCCTGCTCATTCTCCTGCATCATCACACCACACTGACGAGGAGTATGATTTAGGTGGGGGGGATGATGTACCAGAGCCACATACATACCCTTTAGATGAGGATGAGGATGTCAATCCAGAATATCCCAAAGATGACGATGCATATAATTTTCCACCAAATAATGCACCAGACATCCCTGATCCTCAGTACTACCCAACAAAACCTTCCCTTCCAGAGGATAGTATTGGGTTTAATCATCTATTAAACAGAGCTGCACTTTACCATGGAGTTTCAATGCACTCTGATGCCATTGAGGAGGATTTCTTATTAGACACTTTTGAGCAGTCACAAAGGTCTACTCAAATATTACCCATGATCATAGGAGTCATTAAACATGATCCAGACATTTTTAAAGATCCAGTACGGTGTAGGGTGCTAAATCCCAGAATAGAGAAAAAGTATAGACCAGCACCAGCTGATCCAGTCTACATTAAGGGACATCTGCCATTGGACTCTTTGGTAGTGTCAAATGCACGTAAAAGAGCCAATTCCCAAACTTCTGGTGACACCCCCCCGCCTGACAAAGAATCAAAAATGATTGATGCTTCAGGGAAACAGATTGCTGCGCAAGCAACAAACATATGGCGCATAGCAAACACACAAGCCTTACTATCGCGCTACAACAGGGCTCACTACGATCAACTAGAAAAATTAATGGAACACCTACCAAATCAATACAAAGATCAGGCAGCAGAGCTCTTACAAGAAGGCAAATTAATATCTAATGCCTCAATTAAATGCGCACTAGATGTAGCTGACACAGCATCCAGAGCAGTTAGCACTAGTGTTATTCTCAGACGTCATGCATGGTTACGCATTTCAGGTTTCAAACCAGAAGTACAAACTACCATCCTGAACCAGCCATTCAATCAAAACCAGTTGTTCGGGCCGGAAGTAGACAACACACTAGAGAAGATGAAAAAAGACACGGACACTGCTAAGTCTATGGGTGCATTACAATCCACCCAGACTAGAAGTTCTTTTCACCGCTCCTCTTATAGAAGAGGCTCCAAGCAAACCGGCACAGATAACACATCATCTTTTAAGACACACACACAAACCTCCTCTAATAAAGGCTACTTTAGAGGAGGATACAGAGGCAACAACAATAAGGGAAGAGGTAGAGGTAAAAACAACAACCGCTCCTCTTCCACTCCCCAACAGTGACTTCCCTCTGCCTCCCCTACAGCATTCCACTCCTGTTGCGGGGCAGACTATTGTGGTAAATAAATTATTCACACTATCATAATTTCTATAGATGCAAAAAGGATCAAATATAAATGAGGAGCAGAGTCCGTGGTGTTAGTCAATGGGCTTTATTGCATTAACTCGAGTTAAGGGAGAGCTCCTTTCACCAAGCAGGTTCAGGAGAGTTCTGAGCTTTATTCACAGAGTACAATATTTATACATTCTTTGCATACATAGGGAGGAGCCCTCCAAGCAGAAGTAAAGAAAAAGATATGAGCATGTAGGCGTTCACTGTAATGAGTCATAGGTGGGTGGGTGCATAGAGGGGGCAGCAAGGTCAGCAAAAACTCGCACTGCCTGTTTGCGTAACTTTATCAGACTTTTACACGAGGGCTGTTTCCTTTCTGTTGGTCAGGGAGGGCCCTGGGTGTCAGAGTGACTAGCATGTCTGGTCTTATCTCTAGCTCGGGGCAGCATGCAGATTGCTCTCATCTGTAGAAGTGTTGCTGCTTCATACTAGCAAGTTGGTTTGGCCCTTCCTGTCCACCCCTTGTGTAACTGTCTTGGAGGTTTCCCTTGACATGGGCCCCACTTATCTCTGAGAGCCGACAGCAAAACTGGGCCTTATCTCTGCAGAGGGGCTTCTGCTCGCCTCCTGCTCAGGGCCGGAATGCAGCTTTATCAGGTCGACCCTTGTTTGACACTGTTCAGACACCCCGGGCTGGGCCTCTTCTCCGTGACTGCTCAGCAAAATATCTAATGTGCTGCAGAGAAATGTAACATGTGCCTTTTTCAGGGTCTGGCATGGAGGGGCCTGGTGACAGAGAAATAAGGCCTCTGAATGTGAAGTAATGCAGGGGTTTTTATTCAACATGGCAGATGATGAGAGGGTAGCGCGTGGGTCACAAATACATATACATATGTAATTTTCTTCATTCCCTCCTTGTCCCCAAGCGCATCCCTCTAATACACCTCTATTTTCATCAGGCCGTTAATGTGTTCTTGCAACATGATCTTTTCATTTTTTCTGCTCTGCACATGTAGACGGGGAATGCAGGCAGTGGCGCACAGACCGCAGATGGCCGGGCCGCATTGGATGCAGAGGCAACAACTGAAGATGATAAACAGTATTGATCCTACTACAGTCAACACTTTCCATCCCCATGTTGATACTAATCCCCACAACCAGCTGCTTAAGGACCATTCTCCTTTATCCATGTCTAGCTGACTTGACATCTTGTGTAGCTTGGCAATGGCCTGGTATACCGTAGGTGCGTTATTTGGAATAAACACACAACAACTCGTGGAGATCAATCTGCATACACCACCACGGTCAGCCAGAACGATGTCTAAAACAATGCGATTTTGTAGGGTCATGAGTCTATCCGCGACGACCTCGGCTGTGAGATTAGAGAGGGCACCTGCCATTGCATCTATCGTGTTTTGCACCACTCGTGTGAGGTGGCGGATGTTCCTGCTGTTTACCATTGGACCCCAAAATGGAATGACTCCGGCAAAGAAGTCTCCCGCCTCCTGCTCTGCTGTATCTTCTGTATCTATGAGCCCCCTTCGCCGTCTGTTATAGACAGTCAGAGGCTCAATTTCATGATAGTCCGCAGGGGCTGTGTAGGTGGGGGGAAGGAGAAAAGCAATGTAACAAGTGCCGGACCAGCCCTGTGGGAGCCATGTATAACCTTTATCCCCACATATGAAGTAGGTGCCTTGTGCGGCTATAAGCTGTGTATTGTTTGTTCCATTCAAATTGACTGTGTGATTGCAGATGCTATCACCCATACGTATCTTTCCTTTACTTTGGACACAAAAAGGGGCTTTCGTTGATGCCACAAAAACAGGTGAAACTGATCTTTTTCTCCTGTCCATATACTGATAATATAACTTATTAGATCTGTTACCGTGGTCAGCATAGGCTTCCTGCTCTAGTGGGGTACCACATGCCTTGTTCTTTTCACCTCGCCAACATAAAATGTATAGGTGATATCGGAGCTGAGACTGCTCTTTTGTGTCCGTGTTGGCCATATAGGAAGCTTTGTTTGTTTCCCACCAACCAGTACAAGAGCCTTCATAAGAAAAAGGGAGAGTGATGAAAGGCATGCCTTTGGCAACTGTATGGGGAAGACCACCGCACACCCAGCAGTTGGATGTGTTTATGGCCAGTTGATGTTGTTGTAAAAGGGTGATGAAAGTATTGTTCTTAAATTAATTTCTTCTGTTCTCTAAGTGTACTGGGAGCTCAACATGTGAGTGTACTGTGGTGGCGTTCTGTGAGACAGCAGGTGGATAGAGAACATGTAAGAACCAGCCAATACTTATTACCACAATGCTCATAAAAATTACAATAATCAGAGACACTATACATCTGCTGTGTAATAGCTTGCAGTATTTCTCTCTCATATTAGTCCTTTTTTCTTTACTGTTCACTAGTTTATTCAAGTCAGACATCATGTTCAACCGCTTCACCACAGAGTGGACTTAGACAATCAAATGTCGACTGACCTTCTAGATCTCAGTTTGGAAGTGTACTCTTGCTGGGGAGTCTTTTCCAAAAAAGGGGGCTCAAAGTCTGTACTGTCTTTGTTTTTAGCAAATGTTCCGGTAGTCCCAAAGTATTTTTTACAGTGACTGGCATGCAGCCACCCCTTTCTTCCCTCGACTTTGATGGCCGTCCTCGTCGTCAGCAGGACTAATTTTGGTGCCTTCCACCTGGGGTCCAGAGGGCTCGTCCGGTCGAAGTTACTCACTAGCACCCAGTCCCCTGGGGCTATGGCATGGTCCTCGACCTGGGTGTTGTCAGGGAAGGCAGCGGCAACCTGCGAACGGCAAGAGAGTAGTGCAGACATCAAGGAAGCCAGGTAATCTGTGAGCATAGTACTGTCAACATCAGTTATTCTTTTAGGCATTGGTGTACCCCACATATTCGGCGGTCTTCCAAAGACCACCTCATATGGGGATAGGCCGGTTCTAGAATGAGCTACCATGCGCATGTAAAAGAGGGCAACCGGTAAGGCTGCCATCCAATCCACGCCCTTTTCTGCACAGACTTTAGCTAATTTTGTTTTGAGGGTCTGGTTATGTATCTCTACTAGACCTGCTGCTTGGGGATGCCTTACACAATGGAACTTCCAGGTATATCCCAACAGAAGGGACACCTGTTTCATGAGCTCAGAGGAGAAGGGCTGGCCATTGTCTGAGTAAATGACACGTGGCAACCCGTATCTCGGGAAGAACTCCCTCACTAACTGTTTGGCTGTTGTAACTGCAGTATAATCTGGGACGGGGTAAGCTTCTGTCCATCTGGTTATGGCACACACTATTACCAGGACATACTTGTAACCTCTACATGTGTCCATTTGGATATAATCCATTTGGAGAACCTCAAAAGGGTGATCAGGGGGATGAAATCCACCCTGTTCCACCGAGATGCCTTTTCCAGGGTTGAATTGGCAACAAATCATGCAAGTCTTCACTTTCTGCTTTGCTGCCGCTCGCAAGTGTTTGTTAAACCAGATATTCTGCAGGCCATCCAACATTCCCTTCTCTCCAAAGTGTGCCGGGCTATGTGCTGTCTCTATTATCACCTGTACCATAGAATCTGGGAGGAACCATGTCTTTTTGTTTTTAGTCATCCAACCCTGGTCAGTTTGGACCCCTCCTTGTTCAGTCCATTTCTTTATTTCATCTGGAGTGGATTGGGTCTGTATATCTTGTACATCTTTGGAGGGATCCCTGACTGTCATAGTCCTTGTCAGTGGTAATACCTGTGAGTTTGTTATGTCAATTGGAGTCTGAGCTGTCTGTTTAGCAGTTCGGTCTGCCAGGTCATTACCTTGGGAAATGACATCTGTGGCCTTGGTGTGTGCTTTGCATTTCAGGATCGCTATGGCTGTAGGTAGGTGTATTGCTTCTAACAAGGCCTGTATGAGAGGGCCATGCTGTATCTTGGCCCCGTGTGAGGTCAGAAAACCTCTCTCCCTCCATAGTACCCCAAAGTCATGAACTACCCCAAACGCATATTGTGAATCAGTGTAGATGTTAACCCTTAACTGTTTTGCCCGTTTACAGGCTTGCGTTAAAGCAATGAGCTCTGCTGCTTGTGCTGACAGGATATCTATTCTTTGTGTCTCTATGATCTCATGGTCAGTAGTTACGGCGTATGCTGCCACTAATTCTCCTGCCCCTGTTCTCATGCATGATCCATCTTCATAAAACGTTATGTCAGGGTCTGGGAGTGCAACATCCGTCAAGTCTTGTCTTGGCTTTGTCACTACATTTATTACTTCCACACAGTCATGGGGTGTGGTGTCATCTGTGCGTGAGGGTAAAAGAGTGGCAGGGTTGAGTATGTTACATCTTTTAATCTCTATGTGGGGTTGAAATAGTGTCAGCTCGTATCCTGTCAATCTTGCTACAGTCAGGTGTTGTGTCTGTGTCCTATTCAGGAGAACTTCCACTGCGTGTGGTACTTGTACTGTCAGGGAGTGTCCCAGCACTTTCGAGTCACTTTGTCTTATGGCCAAAGCTGTGGCCGCAACAGATTTCAAGCATGCTGGCAGAGCCTGTGCTACAGGGTCCAGTGTACTAGAAAAATAAGCACATGGCTTGTGTTTCCCTGCTTGGTCTTGTGTGAGAACAGATAGTGCTGTTCCATCCCGCTCTGTCATGAACAGGGTGAAGTGTTTCTTGTAATCAGGAGTGGCTAAAACTGGCGCTTGACATAACGCCCGTTTTAGTTCCTCAAATGCTAGGGTGTGCTCTGATGTCCAAGGGAGGATGTTAGAGGTGGCCGCCTCCAATGTAGTCAATTGTATGAGTGGCTTGACTATGTGGGCATACTGGGGAATCCATTGTCTGCAATAGGAAGTAAGGCCAATGAATGCACGTACTTCTTTCTGTGTTTTGGGTTGTGAAATGTTGGAAATCAATTTAATTCGTTCTTGTGACAGCTGCCTACCCTCCTTGGACAGCAAGTGCCCTAAGTAAGCCACTTGCTGTTCACAGAACTGTAACTTCGAAGGGGACACCTTGTGCCCCTTGTCCGACAGAAAGTGAAGGACCGTGAGGGAAGCCTTTTCGCAGTCAGGTTCTGATCTTGCTGTGATGAGAATGTCATCCACGTACTGTATTAATGCTGTGTTGGTAGGCATACTTATACTGTCAAGTTGTCTCTTTAATGCCTGACTGTAAACACTGGGGCTTTCTGTAAAACCTTGGGGAGCTCTTGTAAATTTGAAGCTGCGTCCTTTTAAATTGAATCCTAAAAGATATTGACTGTCAGGATGTATTGGAATGCTGAAGAATGCATTCTTCAGGTCAATGACCGTGAAAAATGTTACCTCAGAATCAATGGCAGTAAATAATGAGGAAATGTCTGGGACCACTGGGTATTGTGGGACCACACATTTGTTCAGTTCTCGAAGGTCAACTACTAGTCTGTAAACTGGGGGTGCTTGAGGGTCTGTGCGTTTAAGAACAGGGAGGACGGGGGAGTTACACACATTCGAGTCTGTCTCCACCACCACCCCCTGTTCAATGAGTTCTTGAATTATTTTTAATAAGGCTGTTTCAGCCTCAGGTGGAATCCTGTACTGTCGTATTCGGGGTAGGACTACTCCTTCCTTAAGAGTGACCTTGTGTGGTGTTATATCCATGTAACCTACGTCAGTCGAACCTTGTGCCCATAGATACTGTGGGACATCCTGAAGTCTGGGATCAAAATCTCTAACTGTGAAATGCCCTTTGAAATCACGCAAAAACAGTCTTACTCCTTCTGGTGAGCAACAGATAACTGCTCCCAGTTCTTTTAGGGTCTTTATACCTAGTAAATTTTCTGGACATGTTTTAGTGAGTAGTAGGTCTGTGGTGCGTGTCAGTGGACCCACCCCTAAAGAGACTGGTTCTGATACTTTGTTGACAATTGGCTTTCCAGAAAATCCCAGGGATATATTCTGTGAGCCCGAGAGAGGTGCCCCTAGGACCTCGTCATGACTGATGGTAGTCCTGCTTGCCCCTGTGTCAATCAGAAACTTTCTATCTTGCCCCAGCAAACGAGCATGTACATAAGGACCCTCTTGGTCCACAGGAACTGGGATAAGGGGCAAGCGATCTTCCCTCTCGAGGCTGTTTCATGAAAAAGATTGGTATTCTGGGTAGTCTGACTGCGTGTACTGATACATTTGAGGTGCAGCGGCAGCGGGCGTCTGGACCTGCTGCGGGGTGGGGGCTTGTGTCTGCTGAGTGTTGTACTGTCTAGGTGTATAGGGCCGTTCCTTTGTTTTACCTGTGGCTATATTGTGCTTTAGGACGGGGCATTCCCTTACAAAGTGACCCTGTTGTTTACAATAATTGCAGGTCCCTTTAGTGGGTGCGGTACCATTCTTGTTCGTGTTTGCAGGTACTGTTTGGGCAACTAGCACCTTCATTTTTGTATCCTTCATGCGCTTCTTTTCTTGTTCTTGTTCTTCCCTTATTCTATTTTGGTGGTATTGCAACATCTGTAACATTTGTGAGGGGCTATTTGCTTGCCAAGTACTCTCAACCTTCAGCACCCTATTCCTAATCTGAGGAAGGGCGTTATCTACCAGTTTGGTCACAAAAAGGTGGGGATAGGCCTCACTACTGTGTTTTAAACCACTGTTGACAGCGAAACATTTCTCCAACCTAGTGTAGTAATCGCTTGTGTCTTCCTCTGGTTTCTGTTTACATGCTGAAATTGCATCCCAGTCTTCCTTTTTGGTCGTCAATAGTCTTGGTAAAATTTGTATAAGAAGTTCGGGGAGCTCCTTAATTTTTTCACCAAGGCCATCCCCCGCGGCCCTACCTGCATCTTCAGCTTGCAACTCTGCCCATTTCAAAGTTTTATCTCCCACATCCCAGTCTTTCTCTTTAAGTTTCTCGTAAATGCCTGCTGGTAACAAGACCTTTAGTAACCTTAGGATATCAGGGTAAGTATAGTCTCCTATACGGAGTATATCTTTTATTTCTCTGTGAAACCCCCCCCCGGGTCTTTATCATGGGAAGGTAACAACCTCTTCATTTCCAGTATTTCTAGCTTGGTGAGAGGGGTATAGACATATACCCTCTGGACAGAGCCATCTTGTTTTCTTATGGGGTGGACCTCTCGCAGAGGGTACTGTCCTCTGGGGCGCGGATCGGGTGTCATTGAGGCGGACAGGAATTGTTCATATTGGAGACGCAAGTCTAAAATGGTGTTAATCAGTTCTGGGCCCTGTTTCATCCATCTATCTAGTATTACCTTTTCCAGTATTTTATATAATTTGCCAGGGTGGTGATATTGGCTCTCATACAACGTGATCAAGTGTTGGACCATATAGATGCTGGCCAGGCGTTGTTCGAGTGGTGGGAGGCTCTGGAACATCTGGGCCACTATGTCGGGATTATATACATGATGTTGGGACACCTACTGGGTGGCCGACCGAGCCAACTCCCTCTCATGTGGCGTGAGGGGTGGCTCGTCGTCCATCCAATGGTCTAGGGCCTTTTCAGTTGTTTGAAACAAATCCTCAGGAGAGATGTGTGTTTCCTGGTTAACCCTTGTTTTCTGAGGTCGATGGTGTTTGGCGCCATTACAGTGCCGTGCTATGCCCAGAAAATTCATTTTGTCTGCCGGCTTGTTGTTATCCCCTTCCTCTGACACATTATCCCTGCCTTCCTTCTCGACGTTGCGTACTGCTAGTATTTTCTTTTTAATCTTGTTCGTCATTGCTTCTGTCTGCGCTGCCTTATCATGTTTACCGTCATTGATGTTGTCGCTCCACTCTATTAAACTAGCCTCCACGTCCCCATCACCCCCATCAAGTTCCCTGATCAGACAGTTGATAATAAAACGGAGGATGTTGTTCTTAGCTTTTACTTTTCTATTTTCCATAGCTTGAGCTACACATTCATGGTTCCGTCCTGTTCTGATGAACTCATACAAGGCATTTAAATGTGTATTCATATCAGGCAGTCCATCTAGCTCTGCGATGGCTTGCCTTACTCGTATTGATATGGCGCGCATTGGACCAGTAATACCTGGCTGTAAATCATATATACATCTAGGGAGTTCGACGTCATCCTTTATTTCCTTATCCCCCCCCCCCCCCCTTCCGCACTCCCGGAAGCCTGTTGGTGGTTCTGGACTGGCTGGGGCACGGCCTCTGGTGGGAGCGGGGGAAATGGTGCGTCTATGTAGGCTTGGGGTGGCTCTGCTAGGTAAGCGGAAAGGAACGCCTCTGGTGCCGTTGGTTTAATTTTAAGGGGTACATCTTGAGGAACTTCCTCCTTGATCTCCTCTGAGAGTACAGGGTAGATACCAGTAACAAGAGCGTTTCTCTCCCTATCCATCTGTTCTGATCTGACCTGTTCACCCTCATCTTGTAACTTTTTTTCTTTAGCCTGTTCTGACATCTGTCTACCTTTCTCAGCTTTGTTGAGTTCTTTCTGGGCTCTCCTATTCGCTTCTTTGCGCCATAAGTCAATGGCTTCTTTTTGAGAAGGCCTTGATTTCCTTTTCCATAGTTCCTCTTCTACTCTCATGATACATTCTGCATCCCATGTTCCCGTAACAGGCCATCTATACATTGCCTCTAAATCCTTTGTATAATCTACCCAGAGATCAAGGTATAAAACGGCGCCTATGCCATGTTTGTTATACATAAAATGGCCGGGGGTATCTCTTGGCGGGACATTAACTGCCTCTTCTAATATTCCCTTTTTAGTGCCTATTTTACGCAATTTTGAAAACAACGGCATGCTGGAACCTAACTAAAACAATTTCAAACTCAAAACATATACAACATATACTTATGTACTGAAATACAGTACAACCATACCGGTCTCGTGAAGGAGACACGTCTTTACCGTGTTCATTAAATGAACCCGTCTTTATGCGTTCTCAGTGGTACTCACCGGGAAGCAGAACTTGAAGACCTGGTCATCGGACGCTTGACGCTTGCGCAGGAATGGCGGACCTCTGAAGACCTCGGACTCTGCTCTCTCACGGGTTGGGCTCTGGGTCAGGACGCTCCGCAATCTTCCTCACCGCCTCGTGTGGATGTCTGGTCACAGTCCGCCTCCTCCGTGGGCCTGAGGGAGTTGGCAGGAAGTCCCGCTGGCGTGTACACTTGAAGTCCGTCTAGGCTGTAGAAGGGGGCAGGGGCCGGACCTACATCGCCGGCGCGTGGGGAAGGGGATGCGTCCCTATTCGGGCGCCAGAAAATGTGGTAAATAAATTATTTACACTATCATAATTTCTATAGATGCAAAAAGGATCAAATATAAATGAGGAGCAGAGTCCGTGGTGTTAGTCAATGGGCTTTATTGCATTAACTCGAGTTAAGGGAGAGCTCCTTTCACCAAGCAGGTTCAGGAGAGTTCAGAGCTTTATTCACAGAGTACAATATTTATACATTCTTTGCATACATAGGGAGGAGCCCTCCAAGCAGAAGGAAAGAAAAAGATATGAGCATGTAGGCGTTCACTGTAATGAGTCGTGGGTGGGTGCATAGAGGGGGCAGCAAGGTCAGCAAAAACTCGCACTGCCTGTTTGCGTAACTTTATCAGACTTTTACACGAGGGCTGTTTCCTTTCTGTTGGTCAGGGAGGGCCCTGGGTGTCAGAGTGACTAGCATGTCTGGTCTTATCTCTAGCTCGGGGCAGCTGCTTCATACTAGCAAGTTGGTTTGGCCCTTCCTGTCCACCCCTTGTGTAACTGTCTTGGAGGTTTCCCTTGACATGGGCCCCACTTATCTCTGAGAGCCGACAGCAAAACGGGGCCTTATCTCTGCAGAGGGGCTTCTGCTCGCCTCCTGCTCAGGGCCGGAATGCAGCTTTATCAGGTCGACCCTTGTTTGACACTGTTAAGACACCCCGGGCTGGGCCTCTTCTCCGTGACTGCTCAGCAAAATATCTAATGTGCTGCAGAGAAATGTAACCTGTGCCTTTTTCAGGGTCTGGCATGGAGGGGCCTGGTGACAGAGAAATAAGGCCTCTGTATGTGAAGTAATGCAGGGGTTTTTATTCAACATGGCAGATGATGAGAGGGTAGCGCGTGGGGCACAAATACATATAAATATGTAATTTTCTTCACTATCACAGTTCCTACCTGTCTGGAATTCCATCACAACAGACAGGTGGGTAAGACAGATTATCCAACATGGCTACTGCCTAGAACTTACAGCAACTCCCCCAAACATACCACCCAGGCAGCGTCCAATGTCCGCAGAACACATAACTCTGCTTCAACAGGAAGTTCTAGCACTTCTAGAAAAAGATGCTATTCAAGTGGTCCCTTTACAGGAACAAGAAACAGGAGTCTACTCCCTGTACTTCCTAATACCCAAGAAGGACGGGACATTAAGACCAATTCTCGACCTCAGGCCCCTCAACCTCTACATACAATCAGATCATTTTCACATGATCACTTTACAACAAGTACTTTCATTACTAGAACAGGGAGATTTTCTTTCAACACTAGACCTAAAGGACGCCTATTTTCATGTTCCTATACATCCTGCGCACAGGAAGTATCTAAGATTTGTCATACAAGGACAACTATCAGTTCAAAGTCCTTCCATTCGGGGTCAAAACAGCACCACAAGTGTTTTCAAAGTGCTTAGCAGTAGTAGCAGCACATCTCAGAAGACAACAGATTCATGTCTTCCCTTACCTCGACGACTGGCTCATAAAAGCAAGATCGTTCAACCAGTGTGTACAACACACAAAACAAACGATTCAAACATTACACGACTTAGGCTTTACAATAAACTACACCAAGTTGCACCTAGAGCCTTCGCACGTTCATCAATATCTAGGAGCTACCATAGACACATCGGCAGCTCTAGCGTATCCCAGTCAAGCCAGAATTCAAAGCATTCAGAACTTAGTCTCCCTTTTTCAATGCCAACACTCTCTTCAAGCCAGAGTGTTCATGAAACTAATAGGCATGATGGCGTCTTGCATCTTCATAGTTCCTCACGCAAGACTGCAAATGCGCCCACTACAAGAATGTCTAGCACAACAGTGGAATCGGGCTCAAGGTCAGCTCACAGACCTGGTGTTGGTGGACAGCTGTACATATCGCTCTCTGCAATGGTGGAACAACAAACACTTGACAAAGGGACGGCCGTTCCTAGACCCTGTTCCACAAATAGTGCTCACGACAGATGCATCCCTCACAGGATGGGGAGCCCATTTCTTGCATTATACCACACAAGGCCAATGGAACAACCAGCAAAAACAGTTCCACATCAACCATTTAGAGTTGCTAGCAATTTTCCTAGCACTCAAAACTTTTCAAGTACAAAACAAAGCTGTTCTAATCCGGAAGGACAATATGACAGCCATGTATTATGTACAAAAACTGGGGGGGACACACTCTCTGCAACTGTCCCAGCTTGCACAGAACATTTGGAGCTGGGCCATCCCTCAAAACATACACCTGAGTAGAACACCTTCCAGGAATTCACAATCAGATAGCAGATATGTTGAGTTGTCAGTCACACCAGATTCAGGAATGGGAGTTGCACCCACAAGTTCTCCAACCATTCTTCCAATAGTGGGGGCATCCACAAATAGATCTGTTTGCCACCCACGAAAATGCAAAATGCCCAACCTTTGCCGCCAGGTTTCCACACCCACGATCGGAGGGAAATGCGATATGGATGAACTGGTCAGACAGATTTGCGTACGCTTTTCCGCCTCTCCCATTCATTCCACTAGTAGTACGCAAGCTCAGACAACAGTCTCTCAAACTAATACTAGTGGCCCCCACATGGGCACGTCAGCCGTGGTTCACCACGCTACTAGACCTATCACTGGTTCCACATCAGAAATTACGGCTCACGGAACCATGGAGAAATGAGGCACCCAGAACCAAACCAACTGAATTTGGCGATCTGGCTCCTGAGGTCTTCGAGTTTGGCTATTTAAACTTACCACCAGACTGTATAAACATAATTAAAGCTAGAAGACCCACTACCAGAGCATGTTATGCTGCTAAGTGGAAAAGATTTGCAATATACTGTAACAACAATCGCATTGATCCATTAGATGTTTCCATTCAAAATATTATTTGCTACCTTCTACACCTACAAAGGTCCAACTTGGCTTATTCTTCCATACGCCTGCATCTAGCAGCAATTGCAGCCTATTTACAAAATAGACAGCATCTATCTCTCTTTAGAGTACCTGCAATAAAAGCATTTATGGAAGGATTAAAACGAATAATCCCACCTAGGTTACCACCTGCACCAGTATGGAACCTAAACGTGGTCCTTACAAGACTTATGGGTCCCCCTTTTGAGCCTTTACACAAGTGTGAACTGCAATTCCTAACATGGAAAACTGCCTTCCTTGTTGCCCTCACCTCTCCCAGAAGAGTTAGTGAAATACAAGCATTCACAATAGAAGAACCATTTTTTCAAATACACCCTAACAAAGTGGTTCTTAGACCCAATCCAAAATTTCTGCCAAAATTTTACTCCTTTTCACCTTAACCAATCAGTAGAGTTACCAGTGTTTTTTCAAAAACCGAACTCTGTTGCAGAAAGGGCTTTACACACCTTAGATGTTAGAAGAGCTCTATTATACTACACAGACAGGACTAAATCCTTCAGAAAGACAAAACAACTATTTGTATCTTTCTCTCCCCCACAAAAAGGCAACCCGATCTCTAAAGGAGGAATTGCCAGATGGATTGTAAAGTGTATTCAAATATGTAATCAAAAAGCTAAACGTACACTAACAGTTCCTCCTAGAGCGCACTCCACTCGCAAACTAGGAGCCTCTATGGCTTTCTTAGGAAACATACCATTAGAGGACATATGCAAGGCAGCAACATGGTCTGCAATACACACCTTCACTAAACACTACTGTGTTGATGTGCAAGCCAAGCAGCAAGCTGCAGTAGGCCAAGCTGTCCTTAAAACACTATTTCAGTATGCTGCAACGGATACAAGCGACCACCGCTAGGGGAGACACTGCTGCACAATCGTTAATAAGTGTACAATCTGCAGCTCATATGCCTCGAACGGAATATGCTACTCACCAGTATGCATCTGTTCTTGGCATGTAGAGCTGCAGAGTTGTACACGCCCTCCCGCCTCCCCGGGACTTGTATCCGTTCCAGTACTCATCTTACTTAGATGCACACGCATGGACATCCTTTCTCTTTACTTCTACTAACTCCATAATTTCCCATCATGGCGAAAAACAATCTGAGGATGGAGTCGATGACCATGCGCAGTATGGTCCAAGGGAGGAGTCACCTATCTCGTGACTACAAAGACTACTTCCAAGAAGACGACAACCTGCAATCATCCGAGCCCAACACCAGGTGGCGATCTATTGCTAAGTGTACAACTCTGCAGCTCTACATGCCAAGAACAGATGCATACTGGTAAGTAGCATATACCTTTCTTTGCGTATTGTGTATTGTCCTGAAGCTAATTTGGTATAGTCATGAATAAGAACATACGCAAAGGGGGGGCAGGAGTGGTTGGGACCCTGGATGCCTTCCTTAATCGTGCAGAAAGCGTGCTTATGCACAAAATTGAGATTACCGAAAGGAGGTTTTCATTAGATCCTTTAAACCTACCCCCTGGACAAGCGGTCATCGAAGATCTATCTTCTGGCCCTACAATGTGTTCCCAATCTTCAAGTTTTGTCTAGTGGTGGATCCCAGTTAGACCCCCTCCATCAGGCCAATGGTCTGAGGAATGCTAGCATTTCTGTGGCTCTTGATAGCAAGTCCAGGACTAGACAAAAGAAAGCAGCAATAGCTCCGGGTACAGTTGTTCAAACAAGGAAAAGGAAAGCTTGCAACGCCCCGAGAACAAGAGCCCAGGCTGCGAAAGTAGCTAAAAATAGGAGCACAGGTCCTGTAAGGGGAGGGTCTGATGTAGTAACCACTGCGTTAGTTCACATTAGGGATGATGTACCAGTTATGGATCAACCACAGTATGGGCAGCCATATCTAAATCCCAATGAGCTAAATGAAGATTCTATAAAACAACTTAGAGATTTACTCATAGTCCTATTGGATCCGCTCGTTTTTAGATTAAATTTAATAGATCAAAGGTTAGCTAAAATTGAAGAACATCTATTTAAAGCAGATGATATTCCTAAAGGGAGTGGTCCTAGTGAAGCAGTAGGGCCCATACGGGTAGGAAATTCTGTGAACCTTCAAGCCCCAATACCGGCCTTTAAAGATCCCCCTAACCCTAACCCTCCACCGGTGTGCCCTAATAATCGCCTTGCCCCAGTGTCATTAACATGTAATGTTTTAAACCCATGCAATCAACCGCATAAAGGCCCTGTGCTGAGGCCTAGGATGGAGGGCAGTGGTGAAAAAATCCTTAGGGTTTTTCTAGATTTACCCCCAGAGGCAACACCTTACACCATAGTATTGGCAAATGTCCCGCTCTTGCGACCATGTGAGGAGGAACATTTGTCTTCACTAAGAAATAAGGCCCTTCACTTTTTAGATGCAAAAACGGGGCTTGGGAATGACCTATTTGAAGAATTTTTAATGGTTAGAAGGGTGGCTTGGGTGGGTAAATCTGTGAATGGCATGGGAGGGGACAATATAGTTATTTGTTTTAGGTCTCCCAAACTAGTTAGGTGTATTCTGGAAAGGG
Organism: Lissotriton helveticus; assembly: GCF_964261635.1. NCBI lineage: Eukaryota > Metazoa > Chordata > Amphibia > Caudata > Salamandridae > Lissotriton > Lissotriton helveticus. The sequence continues at coordinate 1,033,447,558 of NC_136072.1, forward strand.
CATCATCCCCCTTAATAAGGGAAGACCTTATTCACGATCTTCCCTTGTTTTTTTTTTTATCGTGCTAGCCTATCTAATAGAGGGGGTACCCATAGGTATCAGGGTCAAGTGTTGGGACCAATTAACTATGCTGTCCCAATTTTTAACAGATATGAGGCTCTGAGTTCCTTGGAAGGAAATGATTGACTGGGTTGCCCATCCCAAGACTGTATCTGTGTGCAACCTGTTACAAAGGACACAGGAGAGAGGGGACACATTAAAATTAGTCATCAATGGAGGGGTACTCAAATGGACACAAATATTCCCTTAGTTGGCCAACCATATAATGAAATTATTACAGAGGTTGAGGAAAGTCCCCCAGTAACATATCAAGAGGTCACAAGACCACAAATGGTCAGGGCTGATCTATCTGTTGGGGAAAGTTTTAGTGCGATACAAAAAAGCAGAGATATTCGGAATGAGGAACGTAATTTCGGCCTTATTTCATGGAATATAGCCGGCCTGAAAAGCAAACTACAGTCAACGGATTGGCGGTCCTTCATTGACACTAATGATATTGTGGTCCTACAAGAGACCTGGTTAGTGTACTAGGTATTTAGATCTGGATATATCAATTTTTATAAACCTGCCATTGCTGTGCAAAGGGGGAGACCAATGGGGGGGCTTATCATCTGGGTAAGGCAGTCTGATAGATATTCAGTTCAGCAGCTGGATACGGATGGAAATGATATATTGGTAATTAAGATAAGAAGAAATGGTGTAAAGGACCTTATAATTATCAATGTATATGCAAGAGAGCTACCCGGTGGGAAAGCCTCAGGTACCATTGTCCTCTTAGATTCTTATCTTAATATGTATAAAGGAGTGAATTATATAGTGGTCGCTGGCGATTGTAATTGCACTTTCGAGCCTCTGGACTCAAATGATATTGGTCTAGGACAGGATGAAGACATGTTATGGGACATTCCCCAATTATCCCTGGCCCCGATTAGGAAATGGTCGGATGCGGCCATACAACTTAAAGTTGTATGCTTGGAGCATGGACTAAGAGCGGCTAATGGGAGGACCTGGTCCGATAAGAATTGGTCACCAGCCTATAGCTGCGGGACAAGAAGTAGTCGTATTGCCTACATACTTGTTAACAAGGATTTGTGGCCAAATGTAATTGATATGGTCATTGAGGAGAGGGTCGAGAGTGACCACAATCCTCTGGTGCTGAAAACGGCATGTGTGGCCAAACATTCAGATGATGTGCCCACATCGGGAGTTGAAACCCATCTAAGTAATGACACCAGAAGAATTAAATGGTCAAAAATACTATTAAAAGAAGACCAGTTGAAGGCTATAAATACTTTGGTGTCTAAAGCTACGGTAGACCTCCTAAGCTGTCAAGAAAATCCAGGTAATGAGTCCAAAGTTGCACTGGTTCATAATGATCTTTTTAATAAGCTGAAAGGCTATTTTATTTCTAAAACATCAAATAAGAAAGAGCCCGTAAAGGATTCCGTAGATTCATGGTATGGAAACACATGTAGGGTGGCATACAAAGCACTAGCTTTGGCAATTAGATCTAAGCATAGGGTTACCATCCACCAAGCTTGAGTGGAGTATAAGCTGGCACAATACAAAGCTAAAAAGGATTGGGACGAGGAATACTGGCTGGAGTTGTATGGTGCCAGCTTAGATAGGAATATAGTTGGATTTTGGTATCTGCTGAAGTGGGGCAAGGGTAGAACTAGCCAACCAACGACTAATCATGTAGCACCCGAGCAATTTAAAAAACAATTTTTCCGTTGATCATGGAGACTGTGATTTACCTCAGGGGTCCTTGGATACCCAAGCTGATCTTCCTGTATTGTGTTTTACCAAACAGGAGGTAGAAGCTGCCCTAAATAGTGTACGGAGTGGCAGAGCCCCTGGGCCTGATTGTGTCCCTGCAGATTTGTTTCTGTACAATAAGGTACTTTGGGTAACATACATACAGACTCTTGTAAACGCGCTTACGAAAGGCTCCCCAATCCCTGAGTCATGGAAAGGAGTGGAGATCTTACCTATTTTTAAAAAAGCGGATAGATCAGATTCGGGAAATTATAGGTCCATTAGCCTAATTGATTGTTTACAAAAGGTAACAGCTAGGCTTGTGTTGACTCGTATTTTAGACTGGATCGATGAACGTAATATCCTATCCCCGTTACAGGCGGGGTTCCGCTCACACCAGAGCACAATAGACCAGGTTTTTAGATTTGTTTTAATCTATTGGTGTGTTGTTTTTCTTAATGGCGGGAGATTATATACCGCTTTCGTAGACCTAAAGTCGGCATTCGACTTGGTCCCTAGAGCCAGGTTGTGGGATGCATTAGCCAAACCGGGTTTGCCCAGGGACTTGTTGGCATTTTTGATTAAACTTCATGAAGCAATTTTTGCCCAAGTCCTTTGGTGTCTGCATGGCCAAGTGACTGATAGATTCCAGGTTCAAAGAGGGGTCAGGCAGGGGTGTGTACTGGCACCTACTCTATTTTCACTCTATATTAATAAGGTGTCGAAGTATTATGATAATTACCCTACTGATGCCCCGACTTTAAATGGTAGTAAAATACCTTTGTTAATGTTTGCCGACGACACCCTGCTATTATCAAAAACTCAGCAAGGGCTCCAGATGGCTATAGCAAGGTTCAAGCTATTCTGTAAGGGCTATGGTGTCATTATAAATGTAGACAATACCAAGTTCATGGTCCTCCATAAACTGAAAATAGTAAAAGGGCTAGTAACTATGAATAACATTATACTGGAGCAGGCAAATGTTTTTACGTCCCTAGGTATTACATTAAGTTCTAAACTTAAGTGGAATCCACATTTGGACATGTTATTGCTTAGACATGCTCAACTGTCTGGTGCTTTGTTAAAAGAACATCGGCAATCCCACACCAAGCCGATTGCCCCTATACTGAAAATTTACAATGCAAAACTTTCAGCATCAGTATTGTATGGGGCAGAATTATGGGGCTTTAGTAATTTATCTGCACCCTCGACCTCACAAAATAAATTTATGAGGTCTATTACGGGCTTACCTCAATCTACTCCTCTACTACCGCTCTATTATGATCTGGGAAGCCAGTATTTGGAGGATGTGGCCCGTTTTAGACCCGTGGCCTACTGGAGGAGGCTCTGGGTCACCTCGGAGCTTACTGAGTATGCTTATGCTCTTTTGGAGGTCAGGGATACAGCTGGTGCAGGAAAATGTTTGTGGTTAAAGCAGGTCAAGTTAACATTGTGTGACCTGGGGTTGAACTTGTTTGGCAAAATCCAACTGATGCTACATTTCCTTCTCGTAAAGAGCTAAAGGGGCTATATTGGAATATGGTTATGACAAAACGCTTTTCGTCTATGACTAGCACTTCCCTGTCTAGGGTTTACCTAGAGACCAAACATGTACCCGTTTATGAAAAATATTGGGACCTTATAACGGTTCCCTGTGATAGGAAATGGTTCCACGAATTTAAGATAGGTACCCTCCCTATCAATTCATTTACAGGCAAATGGGGTACAGGCTCAAGTATGGAATGTCTGTTTTGTCCAACACAAATGGAATCTATTGGCCATGTTCTTTCTGTTTGCCCAGTCTATCGGAATGTGAGGTAAAAATGGTTAAAGCCGACTTGCCAGTCGATTGGGATTACCTCAGGCACTGAAGCCTTAAGGATTTTAAAAACCGATGGGAACGATTTAAGCATAATCGCTGTCTCAAAATTCTTACATGGCATGTGGTTAATCCGTGCCCATGGTTTAAGTAACCAATGAATGTAAGTGATGTGATTGTATTAACTGGTTTTATCGATACCTGGTATATATATATATATATATATATATTGGCTGTTTTATGGACTCTATTGTACTTATAATGAATTTTATAATAACTTATTGTATTTTTGTATGTCCGGAATATGTAACTTTGGATAATTTCTATGGGGATCTTGTACCTTGCAAAGATGAATTATAAATGTTTTATGGTTATTATTCTAAATTGTAAATGTCTTTTATGGTTATGTAATTGAATAAAGACTATTTTGATTGATTGAGTATTGGTGTATATAAGTGAATATATGTGAGAGTGAGAGATTGGAAGAGTTCCTGTGCAAATAAGTAGGTGTTTCTATAAGTGATTGTTTAAGAGAGTATGTATGTGTAAGTTACTGTAGAAGTAAGTGTGGTAGTGTGTGTATAACTGGATGTTTGATACTTTGTTTGCATGTGTGACTATGTGTGTGGATAACTCTATGGATGAGTGGCGGTGTATAACAGGATGTATAGGTGTATGAGTACATTTGAATGAGTGAGTACATGTATGAGTGACTGTATAGGGACTGTTGGTGAATGAGTGGGTGTGTGTGTAGATCTTGGAATTACTGAATAGGTGTGTTATTGGTATTGGTATGTGCATTGTTTTGAAAATGTTAGTATTTTTGAGTGTATCAAAGGTTGTAATCGGGTGAGAGGAGGCCTGCCACTCTATCACAAGGATGATGTCATCAATGATGTCATCAGTGATGTAATTTGAGATGTCATCAGTGATGTCATTAATGAAGTCATCAGTGGTGTCATTTGAGATGTCATCAGTGATGTAATATGTGACGTCATCAGCAGTGCATTGCGGGCGCGCGAGTGATAGTTAGCTGAACTAACTATAACGGGGAAATTTCTATGGTTTTGTACGAGTGAAATGTCCAACTAACTATAACGCACCTGAAACCTATGGTTTTTTCAGTGTGTGTATATATATATATATATATATATATATATATATATATATATATATATATAGTATATATGTATGTATGTGTTTGGCTCCCATTCAACCGTGACCAAGTTAGTAGTAACTAACGAAACGTGTCGGTATTTCTGTTTGCATCGAAGCCTTGCTGTAAATAAAGAAATTGTGGAAATATCGGGCATTGTGAGTACGGACCAATTCTTCTTCAAGAGAGAAGGTTGTGGGAAAAAATATATATCTATATATCCACAAAGAGGGGATCCTTCACCTTGTCAGGGGTGGCTCGAAGCTGGAGGAGCAACCGGTAAACAATATCGATACCAGAACGGAGTTCCAACGAGCACTCGGGTCTATACAAATCACCAGGGGCCAATCCTTAAGCCAAAATGACCAGGTTTATTCACACTATAAACCAGTTGTGACGCGTTTCACAGAGCGCTTCGCGTGAACAAGCGCTCTGTGAAGCGCGAAACGCGTCCCGACTGGTTTATGGTGTGAATAAACCTAATGCCTCTGATGTACATATGCTTATGTTATGATTATGATCTCTCAAGCATTAATATGGATGTACTGCTTTCTACTCTGATTCAGGCATGTGAATCTATGAAACATACCCTAATCCTGGAGAAGAACAAAAGTTACTTACCTGTAATCTGTGGTTCTCAAGTATTGGTATCTTTCATAGATTCACATGCAACTCACCCACCTCCCCTCAGAGGCTCTTTTATACTATGGATCACACTTGTGCGAGAAAATCTGAGAGCCTGAGCCTCTGAGGAGAACATTCTGGAGGTTGCTGTCGCCTGATTGGCTATAGTTTGGACTATATATTTATAATGACTGACTAGTCATAAATGGGGAAGTTTTTTTCTTTTGATTTCTAGCTACTTTACTTCCTGGTTCTATGTTACCTATGGTATGGACAGGGAATGATTCAGGCATGTGAATCTATGAAAGATACCAGTACTGGAGAACCACAGATTACAGGTAGGTAACTTTTGTTCTTTCCACTCATTCAAAGTTACTGTGGTCTCTTATCTGGCGTCTTTTCCGGGTGTTATTGATTCTGTGTATGATAGGCCTCTTTATAGATACATGATTTTCACTCATTGCAAAGATCCTGGGAATATTGCCTGAATGCCCATAGATTTCCAAGAGTCTCAGTGAGTTGTATATCTGAAAATTCTTCTTAGTTTCTATTTTAGGTGTCGCATGTGCTCTCACTTGCGAGAAACATTGTTTACTTTTGCAGCCTGCCTGTTGCTTAGCATTCGTTGGTTTCATGGTCGCTCTTACTTGCTCTCTTCTATTTAGCCAGTGTGTACTGGTTACACTTTTTATGGCTGGAGCATGGACCAAATATAGATTGCTTCAGCTTGATTGCTGTTCTCCTGCTGATCTTGATGAGATAGAGGTACTACTTTTTTTCTTCTTTTTCCCGGTCGTTCTTGTTTAACCTCTTTATCTGTAGCTGTTTTAATATGCCATGCACACTTAAAATGAGCCCTTTTTTTAGGTAGAGCTTAGAGCAGCGCATGCGCTGCTTCTCGACTTTTAATAAGGGGGTTTTCAAAGTGCTACCCACAAGCTTTTCCTGGCTTAAAGCTTGTGTGCATGTGCGCGTGAACGCGCGCAGCCGCTATCTGCCTTTCTTATCTCATTATTTTACAGTTATGAGCCGTCCTGGCTCGTTAAGTGTTTCGCACACAACCCCCTCCGCCGCTCTCTCCCGCTGCAGCTCCCATCTATGCATTCGCAGATAATATAGATATAGCTTGCTTTTTGCGCAGAGGTTTATTTAGCAAGTCTGCATTCTTTAAAAGAGCTGCTTGGGCCAGTTTAGGGATCAGCTGCCTTCTCCCAGATACAGCAGGCGGGTTTGCTGGAGAGGACACCAATGGGAAGGAATCCATGTCAGATTTAGTAATGTTTATGTGAACACCACAGAGAAGGCTTGTAAGAAACACATGTTTTCCGTTTGCATGAGGGACGAAGCACCAAAACCGCTTGCTGGCTCAGATGGTGGCATGAACACGCACTCTTATGAGGCACGAGTCTTTGGGCCGGTTCAATGCCACCTTCTGGTTTGGCCTGGACTCCCAATCACTGGGTACATGGTGCTTGAAAAGAATTGAAACGGATAGTCAACCAATTTAATTTCTGCCCAGTTTTTTTAAACCTGATTTCAATGATGAATACTTTTGTCTTTTTGTAAAATGGTTATGATATTAGATTATGAATCGTTTGAAGGGTTCTCCTCGAGTTAGGTTCAGTGCTGCTCTTCCAGTCAGTTACATTCTTATGCGTTCTAGCTCTGCGTTTATCCAATAATGTAAATACTATTGTTTTCAAATCAAATGAATCGGGATGCAGCTTCCTCGTGCCCAAGAGCGAAGGTTTTATCAAATAATTTCTACTTTTACGTGCACTTTTTGCACTCGCCTGGTGCTGCCGAAGTATCCACTATATTCCAAGGTGCATTCACTTCCAAAGACACGTCCGGGATTAGGTGAGGTTTGCTGTGCAGCCAATTATAATATTCTGATGATTATCCCCGTCATCGTTACTATAGAAGGCCTACAAAGTAAAGCTTGTAAAGTCTGGATAGTGCACAGGGAGAGCTTGTTGTAGTATATTGTGCTTTGCTGTACCCTTCCGCTGGCTTCCTTTGTTTTAGGACCTTAATATACTTGCTATGAGGTGACACTGGTTTTCAGCGTAGATGCTGCACACAAGTTGACTTATTTCTCACATTGTGTAATATGGAAACAAGTGATATCATTTTGTGGCCAAAACATTCATAAAGTTGTGAACATATTTGACAAATTACATTGTGGCAAGGAAATACATGAGGAGTATTTTTCCTGAAGATTACTGTATGCTGTAATCACAATGGGGGCCTGGTTATTGCCAGATGTAAAAGAGAATGTATTATATATCCCCAATGTTGATTTTTTTTTTCTTTTTACCTAGGTGTAACCAAAAAAACTCCATAACTCAAACATTTACAACAAGCATTGGCATCGCCAAAAGGTTTCGCCTTTGGGACCTTGTAAGTTTTAAGTTATGCAGCACAATAACCTTGGTTCAACAACATCAACTGTTGCATGGATAATCACTTATATGGTCCCAAAGATGAGACCTATTAGCTATGCCAATGCTTGCTCTCCTTTGGAATGGATGTTTGTGACAGCAGATGTTATCTGCTTTCAAATGTATTTTCACTAACTCATGGACGTGGTTGCAATTGCTTTCTTTATGTGATAAGATTTTATTGCCAACTCTCATCTTATTCTTTCCCTTTTTCATGCAGGGAGAGAATAACTGATTTGCTCAGAACCACAAGGGTGTTGTGCCAAGACCTAAAAAGCATTGGCAAAGTCAATAGATCTCGCTTTTGACACTATTTGCTCTACCATTGTTTCCTGTTCATGCTGTACAGCATTGACATTGCTAACTTAGGCAATGATTTGCAGCAGGGCTAAAAATAATGAATAAAAAAAGGCACTGATGCATCCAGCGCAGGTGCACTTTAAACTGCGTGCAGTGTTCTGCGACATAAAGGAATCCTTTGGCTGATGGTGTATGTATGAGTCATGACGCTATGGTGGCCCAATGTAATGCCATATGTGCTTGCATCCTTACCATGGATGTGTGCGTATATGGCATAATGCAGCCAACGTTGTTTTTTTAACCATTTCAAGATGTAATACTTCACTTGGAGCAGTAATTTAAAACCAATGACATGCAAAGGTGCTTGGTGAAATTGGAGCATCCATTTAGCAAGTGGCAGTTGTCCTACTGAGTTACCGAAATTTACAAACCCCTATCGGATTATACTTACAATAACCAAATGTCATTCATCAATAATCAGTCGATTGGCAGTGTAGAAAGTTCAAGCGTTTATTAGACAAAACAGTACTCTGCCAGAGGAGCTCCCAACGACCTCACACCCCGAGGACCGCAGAGAGACTGCTGGCACGTTGTCAGGTCAACACATATATACTATCACAATTTGCAACCGTTACCCAAAATGGAAAAGTACAGGTTGGTACAGGAGGTGGCAAGGGGTATGCCCATATATGGCACACAAAGCGTCTATCTGAGCTCAGTATAGCAAGGTCGGGCCGGTTGACTCCCTTCTGCTAGTTTCGGTAAGAGTCCAAACAGCGCCTGCAAGAATGTGCTTATCTGGCCGGCCCCCTCCTATAACCTTGACGGGGCCCATAAGCAGAAGCAGCTGCTTGCTACATGTGTCTAGCTATTTCTCATGAGAACGAGAAGCTGCGAAGATGCTGAGACATGGAGAGTTTTACAGACAGTGCTACGAATTGGCCAAACAAAATGGCGCTGGTCCTGCTGACCGACGCTAACCTATTTACAAGGAGGGCAAAGAAAATGATTACAAGATATATGACGGAACAAGAACAAAAAGGGTGTCTTACGTCATAGGGGCGTTCTTAGTATGTTAATTAGTTGCGTCACGTTGAACACTGACTTAGAAACTATGCTTTATTTACCCAGGCGAGGCCTAATCTAATTCTGGTTCCTCAAACCCTACTTTTAGCGTGATGAAGCTAATAACAGAGGTCACTAATCGTCGAAGAGATCTTAGTCTATCCTCATAAGTTCACGGACCTCCTGCTGGAGCATCTGGGCTTTAGTGGGGGTTACTGAAGGGGTAACTGCCGCTGTTAGTCTAGTGGCACAATATGAGCAGCACGCAGGACCGCACTGCAGACGGAGACAACAGACAAAAAGGACACCTGCCGCTCCACCCAGAACCAACAATACCTTCCATCCCCAAGTGCCCAGGATACCCCAGAACCACTCAGACAGGGACCAAGACCCATTATCTACATGCATCTCTGCCGCTATGCGATGGAGCTTCTGAATGGCCAGATGGACAGTAGGGGCGGAGTCTGGAATGTAAACACAGCAAGAGCTGCCGATCACCCGGCATGCTCCGCCTCGATCAGCCAAGATAACGTCTAAAACCATACGGTTCTGAAGTGCCACGAGTCTGGTCGCCTGAAGCTCAACCGTTAGATTGGCCATGATATCAGTAGTGATGTTAATAACATTTTCTACTATTCTGGACAGCCGCCTTATTTCTCTGCTGTTAAAGATTGGTCCCCAGAAGGGAACCAAGCCTTTGCTAAAGTCCGTGAACTGTTCCAAGGAGGTATCGGTCTGATCAACTTCGGTTGCTATGAGCTGCCTACGTTGCCTGTTGGGTACTGATCTTGTTGAGTGTAACTGGTGGGTTCTATGGTAGTCAGAGGGTGCTATATATACAGGTGGGTACAGGAATGAAAGGTAGCAGTGCCCAGCCCACCCACGAGGTAACCAAGTGTAAGCATTTTCCCCACATACGAAATACACATTGGCTGGTGTCAACAACGGTGGACTGCTAAGTATATTCATCTGATAGGTATAATTACAAATACTGTCACCAACCTGCACATGCCCTAATCCCTGGACGCAGAACTCGGAGGAAGAATTCAGAATAGGGATGGTTACAATGCGTTCGCTTGTAACATTTCGATCAACAAAAAGCTGAAAATATTTAGTAGAATTGAAATCATCAAAATCATAGAGTTCATCCTGCAACCAAGTACTATTTCGAATCTCCATATACTTATTCATACATGCTTGTGGATCTAGAGATCCCCGCCCCCATTGCCTTGCGGGTCAAAACCTTGATGTGCCCTAATATATGCTAGGATCATATTATAATCTTTTTCGGTGTAGACAAATTGCTTGTAATTTTCTATGTAATGATTGTACATGGCAGAGAACAGTTTGAACCAGGCTTCACAACTTCCTAAATAGGAGAGAGGTAACGAGAGGAACAGATCATGATTGTGTACAACAGAGGGCAGAAGTCCACAAACCCAGCAGTCAGTGGTGTTGGTGGTGCTATGTGTTTGGTGCAACATCTCAACAAATAAATTTTTCGCATAGGTCTGGCGGTGTCGTTCTTTGTGGGGCGCTAAAGTGTACATAAAATGCTCAGGAGGAGCGACAGTCGATGTCATCATTGATTGCATTGGGTGCTTATATTCTAAGTATATAAAAACCCCCATGAAGAATGCTAAAATTACAGTGATTGTAACTACGAAAGCTATTTTCACACGCATGGTCCAACTAGAAAACATTGGTTCGTAAAAAGGCAAATACCTAGGAGCCAAAGGGAGTTCTTCTTCTATTATAAACCGACCAAAAGGGTACATTCCTAGCTAAAAAGTCCAAACTAACTAAATGGGATCAGAACAACCTTCCTGCCAGAGGGTTCTTCTTTCCTGTGTCCTTCAAAGCCTCACAGGCAGGCTTTTAATCAGCATACATATCCAACGGCGTCCCACAATGGAGATTTTCTGAAAAATGGGTTTAGTGCAAACAACCTGGCCAGTGACAAGAACAGAGTCTTTCTTTCTGAACAGAGCACAATATCAATGTTCCAGCTCTCAACTAGTTCAGTCCAGTGTCTCGCTCAGTACCACAGATCGGAAACTAGCAAACCCTACTTTTATCAAAGTCTTTCCTTATCTCCTAACAGGGTCATCTGAGGTACTGTGGGTTTTTCTTGGCCGCAGGTTGTAACGGACATGACCTGGTACTTCCTGATCCGGGAATAACACAGTGGAAGGTACAGCACCTTCGTCGGTTCTGCTGCCAACCAAATCAACATGGACAGGGCCAGGGGTTATTGCTGATTCTTCAGAGACTGCCCCGACCGGCCCTGTCTCTGTTTCAGCTCCGATTTCACAAGCGTCTGAGAAGGGAACAAAGGCAACAGCTCTCTTGCTTTCCTGAGTCAGAATTCCCTCAGGGTGTCGCTGGTCATAGGGGAGTGGAAGAGGAATTCTTTTTAGGTGCGACACATGGATCCAGTGTCGTTTTCCCTCCACTCTTACGGCCGTCCGCGTGACCAACAGGATCTGGTGTGGCTCAGACCATCTCGGAGCCAAGCTGGAGTCTCGATCGTATTTCTTGACAAGAACCCACTGGCCGGGTTCCAGGCGATTTCCGGGACCCTCTGGCAGGGGTTGCAGTACAGAGGCTACCTGCTGATGAATAGAACGAAGATCTTTAGTCAACGTATACAAGTAATCGATCAACATAGGGTATTCAATATCAGAAAACAATTTTGGCCTAGGCACGCCCCATATATTAGCGGGTCGCCCAAACACTATCTCGTAAGGAGATAATCTAGAGCGTGAATGGAGGGTGACCCGCAGAGACATAAGGGCTAATGGGAGGGTGTCAGGCCATTTCAAACCAGTACTCTCTTGGATTTTCGCCATCTTTAACTTCAGAATTCCGTTATATTTTTCCACTAATCCTGCGGATTGGGGGTGCCTAGCTGCGTGGAATTTTTGTTTTATTTGGAGCCCATTGCATATATTTTGCACAAGGGCCCCATGGAAATGCCCTGCCGTTGTCTGACCAGATCAATCGAGGCAATCCAAAGCGTGGGATAAACTCCTTTATAAGAGCTTTTGCAGTGGCTAGGGCAGTATTTTCTTTGGTAGGGTACGCCTCAACCCATTTACTGAAGGCGCACACCACCACTAGTACATATTTGAGGCCATTGACGCGCTCCATATGGATGTAGTCCATCTGGAGCACCTCAAATGGCAATGTCGGGGGTGCAAAACTTCCACTCAGAACAGGTTCTCCTTTCCCTGGGTTATGTTGCAAGCAGACCATGCAATATTGAACAAGTCGCACAGCTGTTTTCTGTATATTGGGGTTATTCCACACTGGGTCCAACAAGGCACAAATGCCTTTAGCTCCAACATGGGTTGGTCCATGGGCCATAGTGACGACAGCCTGTACCATGGCATTAGGCAGTAACCATCGCTGTTTGTCTGTCAGATCCACCCAACAATTATTCTCATCCAACCTCCCTACTTGCTGCTCCCATCTCTCTAGCTCCACTGCAGTCGCTTCTTTCTGAATGTCTCGGACACTTTCAATAGTGTTATCAAACAAGTCTGTCTCCCCCACCCATCGTGCAGAGGAGTTTACGTACATAGAAGACATCATTGACTGAGCTGTGTGTTTGGCTACCTGATCTGCAAAAGCATTACCCTCTAATACTTCATCCACCACTGTCTTATGTGCACTACATTTTACAATTGCTACTTTCTTGGGGAGCGTCAAAGCTGCCAGTAATCGTAATACCAAGGGTCCATTCTGTATTTTCTGACCATGTGAGGTGAGGAATCCCCGCTCCCTCCATAACCTCCCGAAGCTATGAGCCACGCCAAAGGCGTATTGGCTGTCCGTAAAGATGTTAACCTCTAGTCCCTCACTCAGCTCACATGCTCGTAGTAAAGCCATCAATTCAGCAGCTTGGGCTGATCGATGGGGTATTCGGAATGTTTTAACTACTGTTTTTAGAGTAGTGATTGCATACTCAGCTGTCGTTGTGCCATCTGCTAATTTAAAACAAGAACCCTCCACATACAGTTCCCCTTGGGGGTCAGATAAAGGAATGTCTGTGAGAGCGATTCTTCCCTTTGTCTCTTCTTCTGTTCAGAAAATACACTCATGAACATCATTCGCCTGTTCTCCTGAAGGGAGGGGCAACAGCGTAGCCGGATTCAATGTGGCACAACGTTTAATGGTCACTTGTGGGGCCAACAAAGTCAATTCATAACCAGTGAGGCGCGCGCTTGTCAGATGCTGAGTCTTTGTTTTGTTTAATAATGCGTCTACAGCATGCGGCACCATCACCGTCAAATTAGAATTTAGAACCAGCCCTTCTGACTGCCTGATGGCCGCTGCTACAGCCGCCGTGGCCCTCAAGCAGCTGGGAAGTGCTCTGGCCACATTATCCAATGTGGTCGAAAAATAAGCACACGGTCTTTGCTTACCACCAAAGTCCTGTGTTAACACTGAAAGCGAGCAACCGTCGACCTCGTGCACATATAGTGCAAAAGGTTTACGGTAATCAGGAGTGCCAGGGACAGGAGCAGAACACAAAGCAGATTTCAGGGTAGAAAAAGCAGCTTGACATTCATCAGTCCAAGGGAGGGGTTCATGCACATCTTTAGTGGTTAAGTGTAGCAAAGGTTTAGCAAGAAGAGAAAAATGAGGGATCCATTGACGACAGTAAGAGGTAATGCCAAGAAAAGCACGGACTTCACGCTGAATACAAGGCACAGGCATGTTAGTGATGGTAGTAATTCGTTCAGGTGATAAACGTCTACCCTCCTTCGATAGTAAGTGGCCGAGGTAGGTCACTTCCTGTCGACAATATTGAAACTTGGACAGGGAAACCTTATTACCTCTGTCCGCCAGGTGGTGCAACAACTTAACCGTTGCTTCCTTACAACCCTCTTCTGTATCAGACGCTATCAATAAATCATCAACGTACTGCAAGAGCACGCTACCATCTGGCAAAGACAGGTCATCTAAGACTGCCTTAAGGGCTTGGCTATAGATGCTAGGACTTTCGGTATAACCTTGGGGAGCGCGACAGAATCTGAAGCTTCGGCCAGATAATGAGAATCCGAAGACCTGCCTGCTATCAGGATGGATAGGGATACTGAAGAAGGCATTCTTCAGGTCGATGACAGAGAAATATTTAGCAGTAGGAGGTATCATAGTAAGGATTGTAGTGATGTCCGAAACCACCGGGAATTGGGGCACCACTATTTTATTAACTTCCCGCAAATCAATCCAAAACAGTAGACATCAACATTGTCAGGGGTCCCTGTCTCAGGAGCCTTTTTTAAAATAGGCAGGATAGGGCTATTACAGATGTTCGATGCAGTTTCCTCAACCACCCCTTTATCAATCAAGTCTTGGATTGTTGAAAACAAGGCTCGTTCTCCCGCTGGGGAGATCTTGTATTGTGGTAGACGGGGCAGTCTAGCGCCGGGTTTCAAGGTAATGCGGACAGGAGGGATATCTAGTTTACCGACATCCGTATCTCCTGTTGCCCATAGACTGGGCGATACATCCGCAAATACAGGTGGCAATGGGTCATTTTTAGCAAAACATTGTCTCGTACTTACATCGGGATTTTGAATGGTCAAATAAACACCATCGGGGGAACAATGTATTTTAGCATTCAGTCGTTTCAACATATCTAAACCCAAAAGATTCTCTCCGCAACTGGAAGTTAAAAGGAATGGAGTGTTCATAGTGAACGGACCAATCGTGAAAGGGATAGGCTGAGAGATGGGGCTGATTACAGGAACTCCTGAAAATCCCACTGAAACATTATTATGCCCGGACAGAGCGGCCCCTGGGACCAACGAGCGAGCAACCGAACTATTCATGGCTTCTGTGTCAATCAAAAATTTGTCGGTGGTCCCCATCTATCCCCCTGTGACATAGGGTCCCTGCTGATTGACTGGTATCGACACTTGGCCCCTACTCTGTCCTTGGCTGTCCTATACATCTCCGAATTTATCCTGATCCTCAAAACCATAATCTTCATTGTAGTACTGCCTACCTGTGCCTCGCACTGTGCCTTGTGCTTTATCAAAATGATTTTGCTCGTTTTCTCCGTGCACTGCCTCCTCTCGGTGCATATCACTTCGGTCCGTTCCGCCACGTCCTCTACCCCTTCCTCGAACTGCTCCGTTCTGTGCTAACAGCCACGGACACTGATCTTTCCAATGACCTTCTTCTCTACAGTACGCGCACTGATTGGGTCCCCATCGGGAGGGCTGTCCCCTCCTCCCCCTCTGGAGACTGGCCCGCTGGACCCAGGCCCCCTGGCGCCTTTTCCTGCGCCTCGACCCCTCATAACCTGCTTTAGCAACACTCGAGTTTTGAGGTCCTTAGTCTTCTTTTCGTCTTTATCCTTGCTCTCATTCTCCCTGTGCTCGTAATACTGGGCCATGCTTAATATGATAGAAGGGGTGGACGTAGTCCACGTGCTTTCAGCAGCTTGTAGTCGGGTCGAAATTTCAGGTATCAGATTTGTTACTAATCGATTCACAAATAATCGTATCCCCCCCTCGCTAGCAAGGTCCTGACCACTAAAATCGATAAAAGTTCCCTCGAATCTGGTAATGAAATCGGAGACATTTTCATCCTTCTTTTGTTTGCAAGCAGTCAGTTTATCCCAGTCCACCTTCCGTGAAGGGATCAAAGTATGCATATAAGCTATAATTTTTGCTGGCAAGGCAATTATTTCAGCCCTCGGCTTGTCCCCCGGCTTACGGTCTTGATCCCATCCTTTCAGCTCATCCCAGGTACCCCCCAACTCGGCCGCGTGGGGAGTGTCATGGACTTGCCGCCATATATCTACCGGAACCAATAACCCAAAAAATAGCTCAATATCAGCTAAAGTCATGACAGCGGAGGACGCTGCTTCCGTTAATTCTTTATAATAGGCAGTGGGATTCTTACGGGGGTCAGGAAGTTGCGCTTTTAAAGCCAACACTTCACTTCGTTTCCATGGGGTGTACACCCATTGTTCTTGAAACCTGGCTTCTACTCGGTCTCGTGTTATTACATTCTGATCATTGCGTAGTTCGGGAATTTCGGGATGATAAATAGGGTGTACCTCCCTCATGGGGTGCTGGGAACCTAATTCAGGGAACTGCAAAAAGAGTCTGCCTCGATAACCCACTAAGGTGTCGACATTCTTATATACTTCATCGGGACTTAATTGGAATTTATGAGCGCGATCCTTTATGTCATACAGAATTTGTGGGGCTAATCCCCGTGTTCCAAAACTTTGTTCCCATATTTCAATGAGAAATCGGGACATGTGTTGTAGGGCAGTTTGTTGCATCACCGGTTCAAAGTCTTTCATGGTACTCCATATGTCAGTTAAGGTATAGATGTCTTTGTACATCCATCTAACTGCTTGTTCCGCTATCGCTTCTTTCTTTCCGTAGCCTACAGCACCTCTCGTGAACAGGCGCCTAACATGCGAGCCTTCCGAATCCCCAATCGGAGCCCGACCCCGGCACTCGGGTGTCGTGCTAGCTGACTGGGAAGTTCCTACCGGGCTACACAAGGGCGATAGCGCTGGAGAGACACCCGTCGCCCCCAAGGGGTGCGTGTGTCCGGGAGCAGGGTGGCTAAATTCCTAGGGGGCAGGAGCGACGATGGCCGGTACATCGGTGGGAGCCCGGGTCGGGGCCCCCTCTTGAGCCAACGCCACAGGGGCGGTGGGCGCCGTTAAAGGCACTGCTGGATATATCCGTTGTGGAGCATACGGCGGAGGGGGGCGAACGTCCAGAAGATCCTCTATCTCATCTTCGGCTTCCTTTCGGACAACATAGGTCTTATCTACCTCCAACCGAAACTGTCTATCTAGGTACTCGATATTCTGCTCGGTTTGGTTTTTGTCATGCACAATTGCTTTCTGTGTAATGAGCTGTCCTTGTTTCATTTGTACTCATTTTTCCGCCCTCATTCTTCTGCGAGTGGCCTCTTTCTGCCACGTTCTCAGGGTATCAAACATGGACTGTCTGCTGCGTTTTGCAAACAGACGCTCTTGTAAATAATTAATCCTTTTTCTCATCGAAGGACCCTGTCAGAGGCCACTGCAGTTCTACGTTATCCTTGGTATACTTGTGCCATAGACGATTAAATATCAAGGGTCCAATCCCGTGCTTACAGTATAGATCATGGCTGGGAGTACCTTCCGGAGGGGCCGGCTGACTTTTGTCTAATCTAGTACTATTTGGGCTGGTACAGCCAAAACATAATCGACTGAAGCACGGCATTGTTTTACTACGGCTCAAATTGTATCTGTATAAAAGGAAAAGGCAATTTATTATTCACAATACTTTCACACATACATGGCCATGTTCATTTTACTCATGCAATCACTTGTTCAGAATCAGAATTCATCCGATCATCCGGAATACAAATAACATAAAACAGAACATATACCGACATGCAGACAGTACAAACCAGTGAGAACAAATGCTAGCCCAAATCAAAAGACGGAGCCCGTCGACTCCAGTCTGTGGAGAACCGGTCTATTCCTAGTCAAAGAACCAAAGATCAAAACAGCCTCACCATAGGGGCTGCCTAGAGATAGCTACACAGGTTTTTCACTACCACAGACCGACCTACCGACCATCCGACGGCCTTCTTGGTTCACCTCCCGGACTATGCTGGCTTAGCCCGCTTTTTCAAGCACCGCTCCAGATCTGTCCGAGTGCTACCCAAGTATGACCATCAGCCTTTCAGAGGGCGATCCGGCCAGGTATGAACGTTTTACGGTTCATACTTAGGCGTGTTAGTTATATCTCTATCAAATACAAATTAGAGGTGTCCGCCCTTGCAGTCTCACTACTGCCCCGTCAGACCACCTCCCAAAATACCGCGATCTCCGTGGTCTAAGACCACCAAATTCCAAATCAATTACAGAATGATATCCAATATGAGACGAGACAAACACTCACCTGGTGCACTCAGGTCCGGTTGCAGATTTCTTCACTGCCAATCGATCTATTCTTCCGGGTTTCACCCGTAGGACTCCGGCGTGGGGCCCCTAGCAGCTGAGGTTTCTCCCGATCAGAAAAGCGGAGCAACCCTTTTTCTTTGGTCGGCCCCCCCCTGACCGAGTGCGCCCCTTTTAATGTCCCTTTCCTTTTCCGAATACGGAGGGACGACCCCAACGCGGAGTCGCCAACTGAGGTACCGAAATTTACAAACCCCTATCGGATTATGCTTACAATAACCAAATGTCATTCATCAATAATCAGTCGATTGGCAGTGTAGAAAGTTCAAGCGTTTATTAGACAAAACAGTACTCTGCCAGAGGAGCTCCCAACGACCTCACACCCAGAGGACCGCAGAGAGACTGCTGGCACGTTGTCAGGTCAACACATATATACTATCACAATTTGCAACCGTTACCCAAAATGGAAAAGTACAGGTTGGTACAGGAGGTGGCAAGGGGTATGCCCATATATGGCACACAGAGTCTATCTGAGCTCAGTATAGCAAGGTCGGGCCGGTTGACTCCCTTCTGCTAGTTTCGGTGAGAGTCCACACAGCGCCTGCAAGAATGTGCTTATCTGGCCGGCCCCCTCCTATAACTTTGACGGGGCCCATAAGCAGAAGCAGCTGCTTGCTACATGTGTCTAGCTATTTCTCATGAGAACGAGAAGCTGCGAAGATGCTGAGACATGGAGAGTTTTACAGACAGTGCTACGAATTGGCCAAACAAAATGGCGCTGGTCCTGCTGACCGACGCTAACCTATTTACAAGGAGGGCAAAGAAAATGATTACAAGATATATGACTGAACAAGAACAACAAGCATTTACAATGCAACGGTTTCGCCTTTGTAAAAGTTAGAGCTATTGGCATTGTAAATGACAAATTTTGTATTTATGTGTTGGTTTTGAAAACAGATAAATAAATGGCATTGTCATTTACAATGCCAATAGCTTAATCTCTCACAAATGCGAGACCTATTGCATTTGCACACACACACAGAGCACAAACACACACACAGAAATGGGGGGACGACGAGCAAAACCAAGGCCCAAGTGATTTGTTCTTTCTGAAATGATAGTGATGAGATAAAACGATAGCATGGAATGCACTGCTAGTGATTTAGAGTAATTCAAGCATTTCCAGGTGTCACTTTTATTCTCTCCCAGGAATGTACTGTGGTAAAAAAAAAACGAATGTGACCTTTTCACTGTAACAACAAATGTGTAAATACATATTTATTAATAAGGTTAATTGGATGCGGGCTGCGTTTAACACTTTGGATGTGTGCCGCGTTTAACACATTGGATGCGGGCTGCGTTTAACACTTTGGATGTGTGCTGCATTTAACACTCATCCAAAGTGTGCAATGCTAAAAGGTTTATCTGAGCCCAGTCATTTATGCTGGAAGGAAACTCTTCCAGCACAGAGCCTATGCTGGACACCTTCACAACACGGCACACAGGTGAGGCGTCTGCCTGTACTAGGCACCGGTTTGTCCTCCGGGGCTGCGGAAGAGAGCATCACTGTCTTATATTCATAGATTGGTGTTGCCGTCTCCCCCAGCTCACCGCAGCATAGCTCCTTTGGGGGTTGCCTTCTTGCTTGATTTTTTTACAAATCTGCCCGAATGACACGATTTAGATGTCTATTTTCAGGCGCTAAGAGGCTGGGACCATCCCTTTTAAAGTATGCATGAGCTACGATTCTGTGGTGGTGAGCTCATATGTGTCCATACTAAAGTCTATATCAGTAGTATTTCAATATGTTAAAGGCCCCATAGAGCAGCCCACGCGCTACTTCCAAAGCCAGCGGCGTCCAGCCCTTGGTTGGACACAACTCAGTGCCAAATTTGTGCCAGTATTTTCTGGTGCTTTATTCTTAACACCGGCCTGTATGTATAACAGCTGGCCACATGGGGGCACTGTCTGCCCATTTCTGAGCATGAAAAGATTTGTTTAGAAATGGCACCATACCTTTAAATAAATAAGCATTAGGAATGCATTAGGGCTCGGGTTTGTTTTAAGTTAGAGATAATGGCATTGTAAATGGCAATGTGTTGCACAACCACTCTGCACAACCACTCTGAACAACCACTCTGCACAACCACTCTGCACAACCACTCTGCACAACCACTCTGCACTACCACTCTGCACTACCACTCTGCACTACCACTCTGCACTACCACTCTGCACTACCACTCTGCACTACCACTCTGCACTACCACTCTGCACTACCACTCTGCACTACCACTCTGCACTACCACTCTGCACTACCACTCTGCACTACCACTCTGCACTACCACTCTGCACTACCACTCTGCACTACCACTCTGCACTACCACTCTGCACTACCACTCTGCACTACCACTCTGCACTACCACTCTGCACTACCACTCTGCACTACCACTCTGCACTCTGCACTACCACTCTGCACTACCACTCTGCACTACCACTCTGCACTACCACTCTGCACTACCACTCTGCACTACCACTCTGCACTACCACTCTGCACTACCACTCTGCACTACCACTCTGCACTACCACTCTGCACTACCACTCTGCACTACCACTCTGCACTCTGCACTACCACTCTGCACTACCACTCTGCACTACCACTCTGCACTACCACTCTGCACTCTGCACTACCACTCTGCACTCTGCACTACCACTCTGCACTACCACTCTGCACTCTGCACTCTCACTCTCCACTACCACTCTGCACTACCACTCTGCACTACCACTCTGCACTCTGCACTACCACTCTGCACTACCACTACCACTCTGCACTACCACTCTGCACTACCACTCTGCACTACCAGCACTCTGCACTACCAATCTGCACTACCACTCTGCACTACCAGCACTCTGCACTACCAATCTGCACTACCACTCTGCACTCTGCACTACCACTCTGCACTCTGCACTACCACTACCACTCTGCACTACCACTCTGCACTACCACTCAATAATAGCATGGCGTCTCATGCCATTTTTACATCTTCGGGTGCTCTGGAAATGCCCAGATTGACACAATAATAGGAGTGTGGTGCTGTATAGATGATGTTTGCATTAGCTCTGCGCAGCAGGGCAGTGGGTGGTGCATTCTGTGTAATACTTGGGCCCTGGCACCTATTTTAAGCGTTGACACAGTTATCTTGGAAAGAAGAAATCCCAGGTCCCTTCGATCACCCTCAGCTGCCCCAGTTGTGCATTATTTGCAATAAACGAGGGTTCACACGTCACTCACAGAACCCTTGTCCACGCACGGGGGTGGGGACATACAGGGCTTGACCTTTGGAGGCACAAACTGATCCACCCCTCGACATTCTGTGACAAACTAGAAAGCGTTCTTGCTGGAAGCGACATTTCTGCATTTAAATCATCGCATCTGCTTCCTGTGCAGGAATCGCTGAGAGTCACACACCCACCGCTGGGATATAAAGTATACAGAGAGTAAATGGTACTCACGCTCCGGTGGGGTGGTCTGTGCTTGTCTGCCTCGGATCCTGTCTCAGAAGGCTTTGGCTTCACTGGTGCGAGTTTGACTCACAAGCAGCACCTTCAGGAGCCGCGCCCAAGGGATGGAAACTGAAAGCACCGCTCCCTCAAGGAATCTGCCCCTGCCTGAACCAGCCCCCGTGGAGGAACGGAAAGGGGCGGCTCTAAAGGGAAACCTTTCACCCACACGCAGGGACGATTACTAAGTTAGGGGTTTCTATGTTAGTTCCGTCCATGCCCTCCTCGCTGCTTTATTTGCATTAATCTCCAGGTATTTATGAATGCACGTGTGTGAAATGTGCATCTGTGAATGACCCTTCTGTCTTGCAGTACACAACGTGTGAGTAAAAGCAGCATTATACTTGTGAGGCTGAGACCCAATATTGAAATCTATGGGCCTCGTTTGCTACACTTTGACGCACAGCACCGTAGCAAGCCTTCCTGCTGCACTGCTGTGCATTAAATATAAAAAACAAGAACTCACCTGGGCTTCCTCCTGCGGCCGTGGTCGGCAGGCATGGAATGACCAAAACAAACACAGAAAAAAAAAAACGAAACTCCGCCCACCGCCGCGATGACGACATCGCAGAGGCGGAGAGGGAAAAAATCGCGGGAACGCCCCCGAATCTGGTCCGGCCTTTGACGGACAGATCCGGCTCCCAATGGCTAGCCTCCATTTATGGAGCTAGCCAATGGGAGGAGGGGGCGGATACCCGACTCTACAGAGGAAAACATTAGATTTTGCTGGCGCATGCGTACTTCGTACGCATTGCGTAGGCAAAACCTAAAAAGGGTGTCTTACGTCATAGGGGCGTTCTTAGTATGTTAATTAGTTGCGTCACGCTGAACACTGACTTGGAAACTATGCTTTATTTACCCAGGCGAGGCCTAATCTAATTCTGGTTCCTCACTGCCCTCTGGGGGGTGAAAATATTTTTTTAATATAAAAAGGACCATGAACAAACAGGTGGAGGGAACGGTGAGCAGGAAATAAAAACAGGTCAGAGGGGAAGCATGCAAATCATGCAGTCAAAAGGATGGTAAAGAAACAAGGCTCCAGGGCCGAAGATACACCCAAAGAGAGGAAAGAAAGCCATGGAACAGAAGAAATCAACCAAGAGTAACAACAAAGCCACCCAGTGATAAGCTGACTCCAGAGTTTTTGGTAAGGTCCACAAGTGATCATTTGACAATTGAAAGCTGTCCTTAGCGGAGACCTAAAAATATGAAGTAAAGCTTCTGGCAGGCAGGTTTGTGTGGCCTGATTGAGGAATGCAATTGTGTAGTGGAGTAACAAAAGATGTTGAAAGCAACACCTCAAACACTGCTTGCACATCATTCAGACTTGGATGTTTAGTGCATACCTGAAGCTGACCTCAGCCAAATCAGTTTTTCTATTATTTTCTTAGAGCAACAGACAAGATATAGTACAAACCAGGTTCAATGTCATGAACCTTCAACGACTTCCAGCCATAACATTCTCCGAAAACAAGGACTCTTGGATGTATCCTGGACACCAACCCTCACCCTCAAGTAACACATTGCTAAAAAAAGAAAGAAAAACTGCCTAATACCATCTCTCTTCAAAAGAAAGTCAAACCGGTTCTTACAGAAAGTGACTTCTTAACATCTTTTCAAGCCCATGTATGCTAGTATCTAGATGGTGGTAATGACCTGTTCAGTAGCCTCTCTTACTACACACTGGCACCTTACTGGCACCTCTCGGGGGCAATCTACAAGCCACAGCACTGAATAAATGTTCACCCCCAATTTCAATGGACCTCCGTTAGCACTCCTTGTTGGCCCTGCACTATCTTCAAAACCAGCTGCATAATTTACAGATCCATCATGACCAGCATCCCTGCTTGCCTAGCAGACAAGCTCACCATCTCTGGAGGTTCCTGGCACACCTCCTTGCCAGGACACATCATACTGCAGATTAAGAAATATTAAAGAAAGAATATAAAAGGCAGGATGCCTTTTCCAATTATGCACTCTTGATATGGAATAAAATCCCAGTGTCCCTCAGGACTGCCCCCAATGATTCTCCAATTTAGTAAAGAGATGAAGTCTTCTCTTTGAAGAACACTACATTACAGTGCAATAACCATCCAGAACCCAGCTTACTCTCCTATTACTCATTGACTTTGTTTGTCTTTGACCATGTACAGTGCTCTGCTGACTTTTGAATAGGTTTGTGCTATAGAAATTCCACATATGCATACATAGAAGAGAAAGATAGTCAAGCAGCATGGCCTCTTCAATTTGTGGAGGATACTTCTAAGGACAGATTACTCTCCTTCTGAATATACACCTGGCGTCAGACTAGATCTGAAAGCTTTAAAGCATTACTCCTCTCCAGAAGTGAAGAGCATAGCTTAGAGGAGGCATCCATGCGTGCCAGCTCAGCTCTTTTCTTACTGTGCCTTCAGGTGCAAATCTGGAGATTTTCTTTTTGTCTTAGACCACTACTTTTCTCCAAAACTAACTAGAGTGCAAGTGAAAAGGTCACCCTCTCAGAGACAGGGTTTAAAACAGTGTAGAGACTGTTCTAAACAGATGTCTGTGACAGACCCCCAAGAAGTCTGCTTATGATGTTTTGGATCGGAGCACAACTCTGGACACTGCAACAACTGCACACAGGAACCCAAAGGCCATATGAAACCATGAAGATAAACTTTTTCGCCAAACACAAGAAGACTCCATTTTACAATTGACCGAAGTTGAAAAAAGGTTGGATTATCACTTGCGAAGCTGATATGATGCAGCAGATCATCTTCATGGTTGAAGTCTTCAGGTAAGTCCAAGAAAAAGCATAAGAAGTCAAAGTGGCAGTCGGGCTCTTCTTCTCACTCTCAGACTCCAGAGAGGGCTTGAGTGCATCTGCATGACTCCAGGTCTTGCTCGCGATTTCCGTTGAGGACAATTCAGTTGATTTCTGGCACACCCTGAATTTCCACGTCTTGTTGATAGTGCAGCAAGTAGAGGTCTTCAGAGTTTATGCTGTGCAGTTTCAGCACTTTACTAGCTCTTTCTGGCGTGCCTTCGAGCCACGAGGATTTGTAGGGGCGTCAAGTCGGACTCCACTGGCGGACCCACCCTCTGCGCCGTCTGTACCCCCGGAACTCTTATCTGGTCCAACAATCAAATCCGATTTTTATCCCAGCCTTATCCCTTGGCCCGGTTCTTTTCACATTGGTGCTGACATAGTAGACTCCAGAAGACAATGTGCAGCCCATTGCGCTGTCATACTCAGAGTAGAATCCATCTCGACTGACATTGTGCCCTCCCAAGACAGCACACATTCACTAGCTAATCCTTCAGATTCTAATACCTTACCGTGTGGTAGGGGCCAAACTGTACTCCATCTTTTCGCCACTGACTTGGATAATGACAACTAACATGAGGGAACAACTATATTCCCCAATATGAGCAAAGCTGCTATAAAGAACTTCAAGATGGCAGTTGCCTGGATACTTTTCCAGATACTGGTATTAGGTCTCCCTCTGGACCTGCCATGGAGGAGAGCCCCACCATCGCAGTTAAGTGAAGGGCAGGAGAAGTTCTAGACTTACAGCTCTCTACTCTGAAAGCTAAGACTAATGTGTTAACTGAGTAACTTCAACCAGGTCAGGCACCTTCAGAACCCCTGTTACAATTTAATAAGACTGTTTTGCATACCTTTTTGGGCAACTGGTCAAAACCATTTTCAGCTCCAACTCTTACTCGGCAGGTTACTCACCATTGTCCCACACCAGGCGACCCTGCCTTTCTTGCTTACATACTCAGCACCCAACACCAAAGAGCATGGTGCCCAGTTATCACCACGCCACCTGATCATGGATCTACATTAATAGAAACATTTGGGGAACACATTATCTGATACAGACTGTTAGTTGCAGATTCCTTACCTTTTGCATTTCCCCAAGGCAGCAGACTGGTTACGGAGATTTTTTCTTCAGCAGTACCCCCGCACATCTTTAGGTGGTGTCTGTCATCTCTGCGTCAGTCGTGGGCACTGGGATGACATTGCGGGAAGTTATATAGACGCTGCCCATGTGCATTGACGTCGGTTCTTAACATGACTTTCCAAGTCAGAAGTGAAGAGCCAAGAAAAAAACACTGAACACTGGTGCGTAAAAACCATGGTCCCCTAGGGAAGTCCCTATCCCTAGAAATCAGTGCGCAGAGCAGGGAGTATGGGTGGAGCGGTAAAAAATCTACAACTAATGTATGTATCGACCAGATACATTGTTACCGAAGTAAAGTAACTCGTTCATCTGATAGAAAACTATTAGTTGTAGATTCCCTCATTTTTTAATAGATACCCCAACATTACCAACCCTGGAGGAGGTTCTGCGAATCTAGATCACACAAAGTCCTGGAGGACCGAACGGGCAAAGTATCCGTCTCTTCGGACAGAGAGAAAAGTGGGCCTTGAAGACAGAGCCTGAAGCTCGCTAACCCTTGTTGCACTCAAAGTTGTTGGGGAAGTCTTTTGAGTAAGTCAGGGAAACACAAGAAGTTGTCGAAGAAGCACAGATATTATTCGACGACAGCTCTTCTGTTGGGCGACGCGACGGGGGACCCCGAGCGGCATTGCTCGAAAGCTCAGTCTCTGGAGCAGCCTTCTGAGCGGACTCTGCGCCTCCCCGTTTTTCCGGGAGCCGGGTCATCTCCTGCCCAAATCTGAAGTTCTAGGAGGCCTTGTACCTCATTTTTGGCAGTCTGGCTCTGCTGGTGTGCCTTTGGGCTTCCAGGAATCAGTTGGGGGCCCTAGGCGTTTGATATTGGCAGTTTCGGTCTGACTCTTGTGGATCCATTATTAGATCCGGATCAATGCTAGTCAATCTTACTCGACCTTCCCCAACATCGATCCCGACGACTATGCTCCTGGTGCCGACTGTGCCCCCGGTTGGCACTGGACCCCATCCTCATCCCCGAAGTGGACATGGAGACTGACTGACGTCCGTTCCAATGCCGAAAGGAACTTTTGTTCCTTTTTTCATTCCTGGTGGTCAGTTTGAGCCAGAGGGTGGTCATGAGGAAAGGGAAGGGCTGCTGTATCCTTTATCTGTGAACCAGACTGATTAATTGACCTGGGTGATGCCAGGGGTTTAGACACTATCCCTGACACTGGCTTGCTTTCTCCCCTTACCGGGGTTATGGAGTAGGGAGCTTCCTACGCTGTGGTGGGGAGGACAGCCGAGGTCCTTGGCCTTGAGCTCCCTTTGGTGGCAATTAAGACTAATCTCCTGACAGGGGTGCTTCAGCCTGCGGCTTCCACTTCCGAATCCCTCTTGCCATTCAATAAAACCCTTACTGATATCCTTCTGGGCACTTGGTACAAGCCCAACACAGGGGCTTCTGTGGACAGGACAATCTCCCACTGCCTGCTCCAGGCTTCCCAGCTTTCCTGTCGCAACATCCCTCCCCTGAGAGCTTGGTGGTCCAAGCCTCCTCTTCAAAGGGCGCATTCCCTTCTACTCCCCAGATAGGGAATCCAAGAAGTTGGATCATCTTGGAAGAGGAGGTTTTCTTCCTCCAGTTTGGCATTGCAGTCCGTGAACACTCCTTGCTTCTTGGGCTGATACTCCTGTTCCATCTGGGATAGGGTCATGCAGGTGCTGTCTGTGCCCCGAGGAGGCCAGGGCTGTTCTCTCAAAGGCAGTTGTGGATGGGAGAGATGCAGCCAAATTCACAATATGTTGTGGAGTGAACACCATTGACTCACTGGGCAGAACAATTGCCACGTCAGTAGCCTGGTTGAGGACTTCTGGCTTCTCCCGGAGGTAATCCATCAACCTTGATGGACATGGCTTTTGAAGGAACTTGCCTCTTTGGAGACAAAGCAGACTGTGCTTAAGCGCTTTAATAATTATTGAGCTACAGCCAGATCCTTGGGGTCTCATTGCGGCCATCTGTCCACTTCAGTCTGCTTTTTGTCCCGTTTGTGGCTATAGAAGGGGTGCCCAGCCGTGTCCTGTCCAGCCCAGCCACTGGTACATGCAAGCTGTCAAGCCGCTGCATGGCCGCAGATGTCAGACCCAGCATTCTTGCTGGTCAGGGAGCCAGCGGGCAGGCCTGTCCGCCCTTTGCACCACTTCGACTGCCTAGTCCGACGTTTCAGGCCCATCATCAGCCAGTTAGAGGCAGGATTCGCCATCACCTCGTCCACTGGTAGTCCTTCACGTCTGACAGGTGGGTTCTGTAAATATTCCAAAGGGGCTACTCCCTCCATTCGAGACTACTCCTCTCTCAATGCCACTTTCTTACGATTGCTTGTTAGGAGGATTATTTGGCACTTCTCTGAAAGGAAGTATCGACTCTCCTGGTTGAGGGAGCCATAGAGAGGGTCCCTGTGCCAGAAGTAGGTCGTTTTTATTCCTGCTACTTTCTGACACCCAAAAAGGGCAAAGGCCTGCGTCCTATCCTAGACCTCCGGGCCCTCAACTTCCTCCTCCGGAAGGAGACTTTCAAAATGCTCACTTTAGCCCAAGTCCTGTCTTCCCTCGATCCAGGAGACTGGATGGTGGCATTGGGCTTGCAGGACGCATATTTCCATAACCCCGTCCTGCCAGCCCAAAGGCGTTACCAACCGTTCACGGTGGCCCACAAGCACTTTCAGTTCACCATCCTCCTTTTTGGCCTTACCAGTGCTCCTCAGATGTTCACAAAGGTCCCTTAATGTGCGCAGCTCATCTGCGCACGTTAGGGGTTCCAGTCTTCCTCAATCTCAATGGCTGGCTGTTAAAGGCAAACTCACCCCAGGCTGTTGTCTCCAACCTCCAGGCTACTGCAGACCTCCTTCACTCGCTGGGGCTCACTATCAACGTGCCAAAGTCACACCTGCCTCCCTCTCAGTTGCTCCCTTTCTTTGGAGCTGTACTGGACACAGTGCAGTTTTGGGCCTTTCCTTCCGAGTAGCGAGTCCAGGATATTCAGGCTATAAAACCGATGTTTCAGTCTCTTCCCCGGATTTCATTTAGAATGACCTGAGGCTGCTGGGCCTCATGGCCATCTGCAATCTGCTGGTGGATCATGGCAGGAGGTATATGTGGGCTCTGCAGTGGGACCTGAAGTTCCAGTGGGCGCTGCATCAGGGTAGTCTTTCCGACTATGTCCAGATCTCGAAGGGGACTGCACAGCAACTGCAGTGGTGGTTAACAAACCAAGATTGGGTCAGAGGCAGGTCCCTTTTCTTTCCCCAACCAGATCTGATGGGTGGGGCAGCCATCTGGGAGAGATTGAGATCAGAGGCTCCTGGTCTTCGGCAAAGTCCGGTCTCCATATCAACCTTCTGGAGCTCTGGGCGATCAGACTTGCACTGAAAGCATTCCTTCCCTCTCTCAGAGACAGTGGTGCAGGTGTTCACCGACAACATCCCCTCCATGTGGTACTGCAACAAACAGGATGGGGTGGTGTTGTGAACCCTTTGTCGGGAGGGTCTCCGCCTCGATCTGTAAGTGCCTCAAAGTCTCTCTCAGCGGTGGGGGGTGCCTAGGTTTGATCTGTGTGCCTGCCCAGAAAACGCACAATGTCAGCAGTATTGCGAGTTGAAGTTTCCAAGGCAGCGATTGGCCGGCAACACTTTTCGTTGCGAATGGAGCTTCGGCCTCCTCTACACCTTTCCGCCTGTACCACTTCTGCCCAGAGTGCTCAAGAAGATCAAGCGCGACTGAGCTCAAGTTATTCTTGTAGCTCCGGATTGGCCACAGAGAGTCTGGTACTCCTACCTACTGACCATGGTCATCGATCCAACGATCAGACTGCCCCTTTGTGAGGATCTTGTGTTGCAGCAACCGGGGTTGGTTCTTCACCCAAACCTGTCCAGCTCCACCTGATTGTGTAGAGATTGAGCGGCGCATCAAAGGCAGTTGATCCCCTTTCTGCTCCTCTTTCAGAGGATCTCTTGTATATATTTTCTTTGACCCTGCAGAAATCTGCCTTGGGCACTCCTAAAGGATTCAAAATAGGAGTCTGAAACAACTATGTAGAGTTAGAATTGCACAATTGTATTCTACACAATCCTGACAGCTAAAATTAAAAAACAATTTATTTCATAACTATGCACAAATAAAAATTACTTTACACTATAAAAACTGTCACAGCACCAATCTAAAACACATCGCCACATAAAAAGCACATAGTAAATCAATCACAAAAAGAGAGAGACAAATATTAGACGATACAATTTGATATTGAATTGAACACATTTGTGTAACAATTGTTACTACTGCGACCGAGTACCATAAATATCAGTATCTACAGGTCCAATAGCTCCACGAATTCTGTTTATCAGCGTCGACTCGTTTCGATGGTTATGCTTCGTGATTGCCCATCTTTATCAAGACAACAAATACATTAACTTCTCTCTGTTATTCAGTATATTCTTTCCCAACAACGTAATCCTGTGTATAAAATAGATGTGTACATTAAGGTCTATCATATTAGTCAAAGCAAGCCACATTTACAAAAAACATTTCCTACACCTGGAATTTTACTACAGTGAAGCGTTTATATAAAAAAAACATTTAATCATTGAATTGTGAGCAATCTTTTTCTGCACTAAGACCATTATATAGCACCCGACCCATCATTTCTTAGTTATTACCTTGTTGTCATGATCTGATAAGAATTCTTTATCGGGCAAGGGAAGGAGAAAGAAGGGAAATTCAGGGAAAGAAAGAAAAAAGAGAAAATAAAGAGGGATAGGACCATAAAAAGAAACAAAAAAGAGAAGGACAGAAAAAAGAATAGAAAAAATGAAAGACGAAGGAACAAGGTAAAGAAAAGGAAAATGAGAGGACCATAAATCCTTTCATTCATTTATTCAAAATGTTCTTGCATCTTTCATTCTTACTTTCCAATCAATCCAATCCTATGTCACTCATGTCTACTGGCCAGGGACATGCCCTTATGTTTTACCCTTACTATCATAATTCAAACATTCACAGGCATATGTACGCCAAAAATGACCTTCTATCCATCACACTAGTGTTGATCACTCAAATTGACAAAACATGAAATACATTCCAATAGTCTCACTGGTCACGCTGCAAAAAAATTGAAGAAAAATTATTTGTGTAAATCGCCTATCTCCACATTCCAATCAATAGACCATGCTAATATATTACAGGAAAAAGGGGACCGTATGGTACCTCACTTTTGAGGAGGTATCTCCAATGTAGTCTCATAATATGACTTAATGGTTAACACATCCTTTCATTCATTTCAAAATCCGACATATAGAGAAAAGAACATGCCAAAACAGATACCGTGAATCTAAGGAGAAATTATGCCAACAACAATTTTACTATAAACCAAAGAGTTGACTCTCTAATTCACTGCCTTCTAACAAGACTGATCTTACCTCCACTTCCGGAAATAACCGTATCGGGACGAATTAAAACTGTAATAGACACCTGGGTACTGGTACTCCAAGTTGCCCTGTAAAATATCTAGACAGAGAGACATAAAAAGAAAGAAACGGGAGAGAATACAGCCGGTTTCCTTACTCATGGTGAGAACTACCCCAGAACTTGTGGGGTCAAACTCTTAAAGCCATCTAAATCCTGATCTTCTCTTACCTCGTTAATAGACTTAATAGTGCCACGGTAGTTCTACACATGATACCCTACTGTTACCTAGTCGTGGCCACGTCTGTTTATATACACTCATTCACCTCATTTGCTTATATCATCAATGTTCACTTGCTCGTCCTGTTTTAATCCTTTTGTTCCGCTAGTATTCCATTTGTTATATGTGTTCTGTCCCTAACTACCTTAACCTGGAACTGCTTTACACGTCTTCCCTATTCATTAACTCCGTAATCCGGAAGCAAAACAACAATGTTGCAAACTCGAACACCAGCACTGCCGGCCCTTTCTATTCATGTAAGTCATTGTTCTCTATTCTTTCTTTTAGTATCCAAATTACCTTCTCTCCTATTTATGCAGATTTTTTTCTAGAATGTACCACCTAAATTCGTTACAGTCATGGTTCATTTTATTGAAATGATCAGTTAACGGGGCATTTTCTTTATTTGTTCTAAGAGCTGACTTGTGCTCCAACAGCCGCACTCGCAATTCCCTACCTGTCTCCCCAACGTAGCCAAAACTACATAGACAGACAATCAGGTATATCACGTTATGACTGTGGCAGTTGTTGAGGGTGGATGATGTAAGTGTTTTGCCATTAAATTCAAAACTTTTTGCCTGAATACAGTGTGGACAAATGGAACATGTCTGTAGTTACCCACTGGTTTTTGTTTATCTAAGGTCGTTTGTCTATTGGGTTGTTGTTCCTATAGGTTTGCACTAGAGTGTTTCGGATATTCTTATTCCGTCTAAACGAAAACAAGTGTTTCTGTAGTTTATTCTTCAGGCCATCATTGAGAATTTTCCAATTTTTATTTGACATTTTTTATCTTTTTTGCCAGCTCCAGAAAATTGACTGGCAAACCCCATTCTCTCTATTTTTTTATTCTTGTTTTTTTCTCTCGACATGTCCCGAAGGTAATTACGGTCATAGAACCTTGCTCTTTTAAAAGTGTCTGTTGGATTTGGCCCTTTTTGCAGGGTCATCCCTAAACTTATTGCCTTTCTCCTAGCCTTTTTTCTAACCTGGTGTTGGTGGTCCTAGGACTCTGGGCACTTTAGCACTGCTGTCCAGTGTAAAGTGTGTGTGCTCTCTGTGTTACATATGGTAAGATTGATCTACACCTGTTGGGCATATTTAATTTCTCCAGTATTAGGGTTGTCTTTCATAGATTCACATGCTTGAATATTCCCCGTCGTCGAAGTGGGAGTCCCACGGTAAATAAAATAGCAATAATGCTAAATATATATATATATATATATATATATATATATATATATATATATATATCCATCGAATTTAGCCAGAAAAACAGAGAGAAGCCAGCCGGCAGGATTTGAATCCATTTCTTTAAGGAAAAATCATTGCACACAGCACGAGCGTGAACATTAGTCTTCTCATTCCATCTTACTGCCAGACGCGTTTCGAGATGTTAATCTCTTCCTCAGTGGCAATCCATCAACTAATGCACGGCATACTTGCACTTTTCAATTAGTCATATCTAAGCCCCAGTGGGCGTGGCCACTTGCATGGACTTCTGGATACTGTAGTGCCTGTGAGTCCGTTTCTCATAGTTGAAATATAAAATTATATTCAAAACCCCAGTGGGCAGAGGCTCAATGTCTTTGCTCCGTGCCTGTTCCACTTTCACAATGACCTTCGTGGATACTGCCCTCCTTGCATGACACCGCTTGGCGCCATCGCAGACCCACATTCACGTGGTGGGCTTCTCTCGCGGCTTGGCTCTGCCGCTGAAAATCCATCGAATTTAGCCAGAAAAACAGAGAGAAGCCAGCCGGCAGGATTTGAATCCATTTCTTTAAGGAAAAATCATTGCACACAGCACGAGCGTGAACATTAGTCTCCTCATTCCATCTTACTGCCAGACGCGTTTCGAGATGTTAATCTCTTCCTCAGTGGCAATCCATCAACTAATGCACGGCATACTTGCACTTTTCAATTAGTCATATCTAAGCCCCAGTGGGCGTGGCCACTTGCATGGCCTTCTGGATACTGTAGTGCCTGTGAGTCCGTTTCTCATAGTTGAAATATAAAATTATATTCAAAACCCCAGTGGGCAGAGGCTCAATGTCTTTGCTCCGTGCCTGTTCCACTTTCACAATGACCTTCGTGGATACTGCCCTCCTTGCATGACACCGCTTGGCGCCATCGCAGACCCACATTATTCACGTGGTGGGCTTCTCTCGCGGCTTGGCTCTGCCGCTGAAAATCCATCGAATTTAGCCAGAAAAACAGAGAGAAGCCAGCCGGCAGGATTTGAATCCATTTCTTTAAGGAAAAATCATTGCACACAGCACGAGCGTGAACATTAGTCTCCTCATTCCATCTTACTGCCAGACGCGTTTCGAGATGTTAATCTCTTCCTCAGTGGCAATCCATCAACTAATGCACGGCATACTTGCACTTTTCAATTAGTCATATCTAAGCCCCAGTGGGCGTGGCCACTTGCATGGCCTTCTGGATACTGTAGTGCCTGTGAGTCCGTTTCTCATAGTTGAAATATAAAATTATATTCAAAACCCCAGTGGGCAGAGGCTCAATGTCTTTGCTCCGTGCCTGTTCCACTTTCACAATGACCTTCGTGGATACTGCCCTCCTTGCATGACACCGCTTGGCGCCATCGCAGACCCACATTCACGTGGTGGGCTTCTCTCGCGGCTTGGCTCTGCCGCTGAAAATCCATCGAATTTAGCCAGAAAAACAGAGAGAGAGCCAGCCGGCAGGATTTGAATCCATTTCTTTAAGGAAAAATCATTGCACACAGCACGAGCTTGAACATTAGTCTCCTCATTCCATCTTACTGCCAGACGCGTTTCGAGATGTTAATCTCTTCCTCAGTGGCAATCCATCAACTAATGCACGGCATACTTGCACTTTTCAATTAGTCATATCTAAGCCCCAGTGGGCGTGGCCACTTGCATGGCCTTCTGGATACTGTAGTGCCTGTGAGTCCGTTTCTCATAGTTGAAATATAAAATGATATTCAAAACCCCAGTGGGCAGAGGCTCAATGTCTTTGCTCCGTGCCTGTTCCACTTTCACAATGACCTTCGTGGATACTGCCCTCCTTGCATGACACCGCTTGGCGCCATCGCAGACCCACATTCACGTGGTGGGCTTCTCTCGCGGCTTGGCACCGCCGCTGAAAATCCATATGTGTATGTATATATATATATATATATATATAATAAAAGAAGAGGAAATACAACTGAAAACCTCCAAAACAATTCCTACATAGGTATGCATGGTAAAGAGAAAAAACCACTGTAACACATTAGTGTCATTATGTTAGTCCAAAGTACAGCCAATCAGGCGCAAGCACCCTCTAGAACCTTCTCCTCAGAAGCGCAAGCCCTCAGATTTTCTACAAAAACAACAATTGATGGACAGAATGCAGAACAATGTCATACATTCACCCCAGTACAGAGATCTGGGCCTAAATCCATCGTTTTTTTGCACTCCACACCACCCCAGGTTAGACATGGCTATATGCAAATCAGCCTTGACCCTGTGCCTCATGGGAACAGTCCAGCCTGAACTGCCAAGCCATGTCTTTCCTGGACCGGAATCAAGCATCCAAGGACCGGTTTCTGGCCATCAGCCTTCATCAGCCTGGATAGCTTGACTCCAGTGGCGTGGAGAGCATGGGACTCACGTCTGAGCATACTCATCCCACTCGGGGTGACAAATGCAAAAACAACAATTGATGGACAGAATGCAGAACAATGTCATACATTCACCCCAGTACAGAGATCTGGGCCTAAATCCATCGTTTTTTTGCACTCCACACCACCCCAGGTTAGACGACATCAGCTTTTACTTCGTCGACGACTGTCTCGTCGACATCCTTCACGTCGACGAGAGTTTCTTTGCCTTCCAAGCCTGTCTCGTCGACGATTCCCATCACCTCGTCGACGAAGAAGAAAGATTCCTCGTCGACGAAAGTCTCTAAGAAATCTTCGTCGTTGACTAAGATTCCGTCGACCAAAGCCCCGTCGACGAGGGCTCCGTCTACGGAGGTTCTGCCTACGTCGACGACTGCACCGTCGACGACTGCACCGTCGATGACTGCACCGTCGACGATGGATTCTTCTGAATTGTCTTCGTTGACAGCTAAAACAGCACGTTGACAATAGCGTCGACGGCACCGTCGACGGTTGCACCGACTTCCTTTGCCTCGTTGCCGTTAGTGCCTTTGAGAACTTCAGGATCCTCTAGCACTGCTGATTCATTCCATCGTCGCAGTAAGGCCCCGTGCCAACAGTTATCTGCTCCAGAGCCGCAACCACCTTCTCCAATGTTTGCCACTACCTCTGAGCATGACACTGAGTCTGAAAATGAAGGTGACACGTTTGGGGCAGCCCATAGTCCCTCTGATTTGATTATCAAATGTCAGGAGTCTGACACTGACGAAGATGGCGGAGACCAAGAGTCTCAACCTGAGGAACAGTTGGTCCAAGTACCTATGGCTACAATACCATTGACATTGATCTCAAATCTCCAACATATGCTGGATGATTACAACCGTCGTTTCCCAGCAACGCCGCAAGGTACTCCTGTACAATCTCCTGCCGCCGTTGCACTGCCTCCACCGTCTCTTCCGCCAACTTTACCGCCCACAACTTCACCCCAGGTTCAGACGTCCATCAGAATTCATACTACCGGATGATGAGTCGGTTGCAGAACGTGAGGACGGAGAGGTCCCTGAGGATTCGGATGAGGATGCAGGCGAACAGGATATGGCGGAGTGGGACGATTACCGAACGCAGACGCCCTCTCCTCAGCCAGGAAACTCTGGTGATTCACCTCCAGTAGATATTGCCAGTTTTCATCTACTAATGGATAAAGCGGCTCAGCGTTTCAAATTACCTAGAACACAACGGGAGGAGGACTGTTTCCTCTACGATTTTAAAGATAAGCCTTACAAGCAGGTCCACACGATTCCAATAATCGATTTTGTTTGGAAGGAGGGAATTAAACTCATGCATGCTCCAAACTCGTTACCTGCTCAAATACCGCGCCTTGAGAAGAAATACAAGGCCCCAACCGGTTCTCCGGCATTCTTGATCTCTCACCCTAAGCCGGACTCAGTAGTAACTCAAGCGGCACAGCGTAGAGCCCGTAATCCAGCGTCTCCAATCACTGCTCCTCCCGATAGAGAGGGTCGGCGCCTAGATGCCATTGGCCGCAAGTTTTCAACCATGGCTTCCACTTCTGTTCGAGCAGCCAATGCCTTGGCTATTTTGGGACGCTATGACCGACAGATGTGGTCGGACATATCTGCATTAGTAAATCTAATACCTGAGGCTTCAAAGGCGGACGCTCAGCAGTTTATTCAGGATGGGCAGAGAGCATCGGAAGAAATGATCGACTGTGCAGTCGATATTGCTGGTACAGGCTTCCGTCTGCTTGCAAGTGCAGCTGCCCTTCGACGCCAGGGTTGGTTAAAATCCACCTCCTTCCGACAAAGTCCAATCCAAGATACTTGATATGCCGTATGATGGTGAATCGCTATTCGGATCTCACATAGATGACGCTCTGGAGTCCATTAAGAAGGACACCGATACGGCAAAGTCATTGGGCACGTTGCAATTCCGGAAGCAGCCCTTTCGAGGTGCGCGCGGACGCGGCACTTCTTCCACTTTTCGAGGAGGACAACAGTACCGCTCCTACAATCAGAGCAACCAGCGTTACGCATCCACTCAGCAGCAGGCCAATCGTCAGCAGTCCTCCAGACCCTATAGGGGAAAGTTCTCCTATCGCTGTTCCACTCCTAAGCGCCAATGACTTTTGTCATCCCCAAAGTGTTGGAGGTCGAATCTCTCTGTTTTATTCTCAGTGGTCCTCCATCACCTCGGACCGCTGGGTTTTAGACATTGTACGCAGGGGTCATACCTTAGAGTTCGTCGAGATTCCTCCTCGTACTCCACCATCTGGCCCTCCTCCTCCACACCTCAAGGAGCTTTACCATCAAGTCCGTCTTCTTGTTCAAAAGGGTGCAGTCGAAGTGGTCCCGGTGAATCAAAGAGGAGAGGGGTTTTACTCTCGATTCTTCTCATACTCAAGAAGACCGGAGATTGGCGACCCATTCTGGATTTGAGGGCTCTCAACCAATTCCTCAAGAGCCAATCTTTCCGCATGCTGACATTACTGAAAATCCTGCGTCTTCTATGCAGCGGGGATTTCATGACCACCATAGACCTTCAAGACGCGTACTTTCATGTCCCGATTATCCAACAACATCGCCAGTACCTGCGTTTCAAAGTGGGACAAACGCACTATCAGTTCAAGGTCTTGCCCTTCGGACTATGATCAGCTCCTCGTGTGTTCACGAAGGTACTGGCCCCTGTGGTGGCTCACCTGCGTCTCCAAGGCGTTCAAATCTTTCCATACTTGGACGATTGCCTCCTCAAGTCTCAATCCCACCATCAACTATGTCAGGACACTCGTCTTTGTCAGCAGGTGTTTCAGTCCCTGGGGTTGGCCATCAACGTCGAAAAGTCACAGTTTGCGCCTCTGCAAACCAGAAACTTCTTGGGAGCTATCCTAGACACAAAACTATCAAAAGCGTTCGTCTCGCATGAGCTGCAACAGAAGATCCTTTGTCTGGTTTCCCTCATTCGAAAAAGACAGTCCGTTTCTGTTCGGACGTTAGTCGTTTTTGGGGATGGCATCATCTTGTATTGCACTGATCCCAAATTGCAGATTGCGAACCCGTCCCATTCAGGAGGAACTGGACTTACAGTGGCGTCAGGTATCCGGGTCCTTCAACGACCTAGTTGCTGTCACAGCCCGCATGAGAAGGAGTTTGCTTTGGTGGGCGCAGCCAACCAATCTGGAGACGGAGACGTCGTTCCTCGTTAACTCACCAGATCTCACGCTCCCGACGGACGCCTCTCTGGAGGGGTGGGGCGCTCATCTCAAAGGGCTATCTATCAAAGGCAAGTGGAATCCGCCCCAATGCACGTGGCATATCAACAGGCTAGAGTTGATGGCGATCTTCCTAGCGCTCAAGTCATTCCTACCAGTAGTTAACGGGGAGTCAGTGCTTATCCAAACGGACAATACCACCAGCATGCACTACGTGAACAAACCGGGAGGAACCAAGTCTCCACACCTGTCTCGCTTGGCCCAGTCAATCTGGGATTGGGCTCTGTCATCAGATCACCTTGACAGCTGTCCATCTGTCGGGCGTGTCCAACATCCTGGCGGACTCTCTAAGCAGGTCCACTTCCTCGACACGAATGGGAACTGCACCAGCCGACTCTGGATCTTGTGTTCCACCGATGGGGTCGCCCAGCTCTAGACCTCTTTGCAACGCCAGAGAATCGAAAATGCCCGTCCTACGCAAGTTGGCATCCCCACCCCGGGTCGTGCGGGAATGCCCTTGTGATGGTTTGGTGCGATCTATTCGCTTACGGTTTTCCGCCGATTCCGTTAGTATCGCGGGTGCTGTGGAAGATGCGGAGGCAGCCCTGCCACATCCTATTGATCACACCTCGTTGGCCCAGACAGGCATGGTTTTCGGAATTGCTTCTGCTGTCCCAGTGCCAGCCCATTCCTCTGCGTCCCCGTCCAGACCTCCTAACGATGGACAGGGGCCAAGTGTGCCATCCAGATCCCTCCACGCTACAATTGTCGGCATGGAACCTGAGCACCTTGAATTCGCAGACTTGAACATCCCCCAGGAATGCAGGGACATCCTCGCTCATGCTAGGGCTCCGTCTACCATCAAAACTTACAAACTCAAGTGGAAGAGATTCTGTCATTGGTGCGTGGCAGCAAATGTCCATCCCATCCATTCCACTCCGGAGCAACTTCTTCCGTTCTTCTTGAGTCTCGCTCAGTCAGGACTTTCACATGTTACCCTGAGAGTTTTCCTAGCTGCAATCTCTCGCTTCCGACATGATGGCTCTTCCTCCCTCTGCTCGTCCAGAATCATACGCCAGTTCTTCAAAGGGCTCTTCCGAAAGTTCCCACCTGTTCGGCGCCCTCCTCCACCATGGCACCTCAATGTTGTCCTATCTCAACTTATGAAGTCACCATTTGAGCCTATCCATAGGGCGGATATCAAATTCCTCACCTGGAAGGTTGCGCTGCTTTTGGCTTTGACTTCATCTCGTCGTGTCAGCGACCTTCACACTTTCACTATCAAGCCTCGTTATCTACAGTTCAAACCTACCGGCGTGACGCTTCCGCCAACCCCTCTTTTCTACCTAAAGTACCTACGGATTTTCATCTGAATGAGCCTGTGTTCCTAAAAACTTTCTTTCCGGACCCAAGGTCTCCGGCGGAGCAGCGCTTGCATTCTTTGGACATCAAACGATGCCTTAAATTTTACATTGCCAGAACTGCTTCCTTCCGCAAGTCCGATCAACTTTTCATTGCTTACGGACGACTGCGTAAGGGGCATCCAGTTTCCAAACCAACAATTGCCCGTTGGCTTTCTTCAGCCATTACCTTCTGCCATCAACAAGCTGGCAAACCATTGCAGTCTTCAGTGAGGGCTCATTCTACGAGGGCGATGTCTTCATCCACCACCTTGTTTGCCGGTGTGCCACTTCATCAGATTTGCCGTGCAGCAACATGGTCCAGCAGGCACACCTTCACCAAGCATTACTGTTTGGATGCCATCAATGAAGCGGATACCGCAGTGGGACAGGCAGTGCTTTGTCATCTTTTCAAATAAGGTGAGCCTCGGTTCCCCCCCTCCTTGGTGTTTTCTGTGATTGCTAATAATGTTTACATGACTGTATTATTACTGTATTTGGCTTTTTCCATATGTGCCTAGCAATCTCAGCTCTATGGAGGTTACTGCTTTCTATTCTATTCAAGCATGTGAATCTATGAAAGACACCCCTAATACTGGAGAAGAACAATTGTTACTTACCTGTAAACAGGTGGTTCTCCAGTATTGGTGTCTTTCATAGATTCACATGCGACCCACCCTCCTCCCCTCAGAGGCTCTCTTCTCCTCATGCACTCTGGGTCTCTTGGTGCTACGAAGATCTGAGGGCTTGAGCTTCTGAGGAGAAGGTTCTAGAGGGTGCTTGCGCCTGATTGGCTGTACTTTGGACTAACATAATGACACTAATGTGTTAGTGGTTTTTTCTCTTTACCATGCATTCCTATGTAGGAATTGTTTTGGAGGTTTTCAGTTGTATTTCCTCTTCTTTTATTATGTATTATGCTTTTATATATATATATATATGTATATATATATATATATATATATATATATATATATATTTAGCATTATTGCTATTTTATTTACCGTGGGACTCCCACTTCGACGACGTGGAATATTCAAGCATGTGAATCTATGAAAGACACCAATACTGGAGAACCACCTGTTTACAGGTAAGTAGCAATTTTTCTTACCTGTCAGTCCCTTGAAAGGTGGTATCTCCTATGCCCAGGGCTGGTAACTTAAATACTACTGGTGGGCTTGCAGCACTCATTGCGCCACCCACCAAAGTAGCCTCTCAAACCTATCTCCGGCCTCTGCCATTGCAGGGCCTGTGTTCGCAGTGCGACTGCCGTTGTGATGTGGCACCTAAATTGTGTGCCATGTCCGTGACCCCCCTTTTCCTGCATGTCAGTCACCCCTAAGGTAGGCCCTAGCTAGTCCTATGGGCTAGGTGTCCTGCAGGTACAAGGTAGTACATGTACCTTAAGTGTGTGACATGTCCTGGTAGTGACAAACGGACATTTTTTGTTTCTCAATTCTGGGAGTCTGCCCTCTCAAATGGATGCATTGGGGATTCCCTGATAATTCCTGATATAAGAGGAGCAGCGTGGTAAGGTTTAGTATGCTTGAACTCAGAATCTAAGGATGCATCTTTTCGTGAATGAAGGTGATTTTTACATTCTGTGTTTAAAAATACCACTTTTAGAAAGTAGGTATTTTCCTGCTCAGTCATCCCGTGTGCCTCTGCTGGAACGTGGATTGCCTGTCTGGGTTTTGAATGACAGGAGGCTGACGCGTTGTAGTGGCTCCAGATAGCCGGGGGGGGGGGGCTCAGGGAAGGTCTGAAGGGGCCATGGCTGCAATCCGGGAAGGGGGAGGAGATCTCCCTGCACCTCAAAGGTATTGGCTGGCCTCTGACCCTGCCCTCTCCACCTCCTGCCAGGAAGTCACACTAGGGAAGGCAGAACCGGTTCTGGCTGAGGGCAGACCCTCTCTGCCTTGGAGATCAAAGGACTGGGGAGTATAATTACTGGGACTGTGACCTCAGGAGCTTGTTGGTCCTGTGCGTGTTCCGGAGCTGGGGGACGCTGCTGCTGGGCTCCAGGAGGAACCGCCATGAGGGACTGCCTCCTTGCTAGAGGGCCCTGTGTGCTGGCCTGCCAGGGCCCAGCCGTGTGCCCCCTGGACTGCGTCTTGAACCTATCGTCTCGTGGAGTGCTTCTGTGGGCTGTGCAGCGCTGGGCTGCAGCCTGGAGATTCCCCTACCCAGCGTGGGGAGCAGGAGCCCACCCTGCATTTTTGTGTTTAGTTGAGCAGCGGGTGCCCACCCCGTGTTTAGCCGATCGAGCGGGTGTCCACCCGGCGTTGGATGGTGGCTCGTGGGTTCCCACCCCGCTTATGGGATTATTGTAAGGTGGATGCTCACCCTACCTGGTAGCGCTGCAGAGGAAGTCACTGCTGTAGCCCAATCCCACAAAGCGGAAGCCAGACATGTCTGCCGGACTGGAGGCGGGGCGGCTGGTGAGGAAAGAACCTTGCGGCCTCCATTTCTACTTCCTGGCCCTGGGGAGTAGAGGGCCAAAGTATTGGTGCCGGGAAGAGGACGGGAGCCCACCCCGCCTCTGCGAGACGCCGCCGAGTTGCCCCCGTCTCTAGTCTAAGGCTGGAGAAGTACCTTCTCAGAGGGGGACCGGGCGAAGTGAGGCGAGAAGTTCTGAGCTCTAGGAGAGGGCCCAAGTGAAGTGTGAGGAGTCTCAGTCAGCGGAGTACCAGGGTAGCCCAGTGAGTGCGGGCGGGACCTGGGAAGTCACATTCCCCATCACGGCGCCCAGCGGAGAAGAGCCTGCAGAGCCCAAGTGAGTGGGGGCTCTATGTGGAGTGTTAAGGACCCTCTTGAGGCCCGTTTCCTGTGCCTGATGTTCTGAGCGGGCCCGCAGGAGAGCAGGCAGATCCAATGTGAA
The DNA here is from genome assembly GCF_964261635.1 of Lissotriton helveticus. Lineage (NCBI taxonomy): Eukaryota > Metazoa > Chordata > Amphibia > Caudata > Salamandridae > Lissotriton > Lissotriton helveticus. Next base: position 1,033,490,036 of record NC_136072.1, read on the forward strand.
GCACTGTGATCTTAGGTCCCAAGGGAGGTCCAGAGGGCACAAGGGTACCTGTCCCTAGTCATTTCATATACATCGGCTCCGCACCAGCGGTGGCCGCTACGTTGGCTGCATTCTTATTGAAGGGTCCCAGAGGGGGTCTCAGGCCATTGTCACAGTTGCGCCGCTGTAGCGGAGTCCAACTGTCCGAGTTGGACTCCAGAAAGCACAGTGAGTGCCTGTGCTAATTCCTTTTGGGGGCATTGCGGTGCGCCGACTGTCCAAGGGCACAGTGGTGCCGATCGGGCCACATTGTCAGTGCTCATTTGGACCCATTTGTGTTGCAAAGACACAGAGGGCACAGGGAGTGGCAGTGGCCACATATCTACACATCTGCACCGCAATTAGCGGCAGATGCAACGTTTAGCCCAGTCCAGTGCAAAGAGTCCCATTGGGGACCCAGGAGGCACACTGGTGCCAACTCAATTGCACGCTTGTGACTCTGCTGCATTGGCAGCCAGCCCTGACATTTCAGGACATAAGGCATTTCAGTTGAGCCCCTAGAGAAGGCCAGGTGGCCTGGGGGGGGGGGGGGGGGCAGTTCGATGTTGGTAGTGCGCCAGGCCCTAATGTGATGGCATAATGTGTTTATGCTAGTGAGACCTATGACATTATGTGTTTATGTCTAGGATGTTTATGCATGATGTGGTTATGCTAGTGAGGCCTATGACATAATCGTAATGTGTTTGTTGCAGGTGATAATACTCAGGTCATTATCTTACCGGTGGATACTGGTGGTGTTTATAGCTACTTAACCTGTTCTGATTGTTCTGACAGTGGCTCGATTGGCCCTGTCATGTATATAATCCCCTGTGAATATTGCCTAGTGCCAGTTGGCGCCATGTAAATGTGTGATTATGTTTCTAATGTGTTTATGATAATACAAAGGTTTTTTTTTCTATAACCTTATGTGGAGTTTCCTTTGTGGTGTGCCTAGTGAGTTGCTGCTGTGCTGTTGTGCAAACGCTTTACACATTGCCTCTGGGATAAGCCTGACTACTCGTGCCAAGCTACCAAGGGGATGAGCAGGGGTTATCTTCAGCGTCTAACTCCCTTGCCTTGACTAGAGTGGTGGTTTTTGCCTGGCTTTGGCACAAGCCTTAGCCAACCAGAAATCCCATTTCTAACAGTGTCTGATTAATTACTTTGGATAACCCCTATCCTTTAGGTTCTTATTCATGATATCAGAGTGGTGGTAAAAGTCAGTCAAGGACGTACAATTGTGCCATAGGTGCAAGATCTCCCCAAAGGGAATATTGTCCTTTTGTGAATTAGGGTGGTTACTGGTGTACTGCAATAGTGTATTTTTTTTGGCTAACTCTGTTTTTATTGATTTGCAAACATGTGAAGACAGCATTGAGTACATCAGACAATCCCATATCATGATCACGAGATTACCGTCTGCCCCCAATTTTAGCCAGATCCATACATACAACGATAAATCCCAATAATTCTGCCTGAGTGCGGAGGTAAATGCAAGGAAGGTACAGCCTGGGATTGACCAGAGTAAACATAAAAAATCGAAGAGTGAGTGAGAAACAAAACTCCCTTAAACCCCTCCCTCCATCCCTGAACCGGTGTGCTAGGCGCATATCTCTTAAGAACCTTATGTAAGGGTCGCTGATTAATGAGCAGGTTTAGGGGCTTCATCCGCCTGTTGTACTCCGCTGAGTCGAAGGAGACAAAGGTATTTAGTCGAAATTCTGGATTGTCAGAGATAGGTGTCAAGGGCAAGGGAAAGGGTGTGAGTCCGCGTTTGACTGCCACCGAGTCCCAGACTCTAAGCAGCATGTTTGTGATTGGGGAGCCCCTGAGATTTGGTGGTCTATCTGGCACCTTCCACAAGGAGAGCTTCAATAGCGCCCGGTCCTGGAACAGCCACAGTTTTTCAGACTCCGGTCTGCTCCACTCCACCAAATGTCTAAGTTGTGATGCTCTAAAATATTCTAGAAAGTTCAGAATATCCAACCCTCCTTCGTCTGGAGGTCTGTGGGATAGATCTCTGCGCATACGAGGACTTGACCCTACCCAGATGAATTGGTGCACCACGCTTTATATTTTATGGAGGGTCCCCGGAGGGGGCCAAGCCTGTATGGTCTTAAAAATGTAAAGCGCTTTGGGCTGGATATTCAATTTTATGGCTGCAATGCAGCCTAGAAGAGACAAGTAGTGCTTTTCCCATTGTCTAAGGTCCTTCAGAATTTAGGAGAGGAGCTTGGCATAATTCTGTGTAACCATTCTTGTAACAGAAGAAGCAAGGTCTATCTCTAGGTAAGTGATTGTGTCGCGGGATTGCAGCTCTCCGTATTGTGGCAGCTTATCCTCGCGTCGAGCTTCCCCACTCCCCAGATGTAAGATTTCCCGACGTTTACCGTAAAACCGGAGACCTGACCAAAGGCTGTCCGCTCCTGCAAGAAAGCTGGTACCGATTGCTCAGGGGATTCTAGGGTCACCAGAATATCATCAGGGTATAAGCTCACCGTATGGCGTACCCCCCACTCCCCCCGAATGGAATATCTAAGATGTCGGGGTTATCTCGAATTTTTTGTGCTAGGGTTTCCACATGAAGCGCAAAGAGATGGTGTGACAAAGGGCACCCCTGTCTCGTACCCCTCTGTATTTCAAAGTGCCGAACAGCCACCCCGTTTACCTTAATGACCGCGGTGGGCCTGCCTTAGCAGCTGGATTGGTCTGGTTCGATAATCCCAGGTAGGCGCGGGCCCAATCTAGCCTCCAGGTCCCCAGTAAACAACTTGAGGTTGAGGAGGGAAATCGGAGGAGGACAATCGGTCAATATGAACTACACTGAGTCGTATCCTTACCTGGCTTAGGAATGACTACGATGTCAGCAGCCAACATGTCCGAGGGGATAGTCCCGGGCCCCTGGAAGGAATTAAAAAGCTGCTTTAAAATCGAGGCCAGAAGTTGGCAGACGGCTTTATAAAATCACGCCGAAAAGCCATCCGGGCCCGGCGATTTCAGTGGTCTCAGGCGGGAAATCGCCCCAATCACTTCCTCGATCTTATTTTGTGCGTTCAGTGCTTGGGCCTCCATGGCCTTTGACGCCGTCGTAGCGGCCCCCTGAAGATATGTTCCCCCTTTGTCACGCAACTGCGAGTCTTTACCGTATAGCGTGGAGTAGAAGGACCGAAGGACCTCAGCAATCCCCTCGTCGCCGTCAACCATGTACCCTTTGTTGTTCTGAAGCACTTGTATTTTTGCACGCTGGGCGCGTGTCCTAAGTTTGCTGGCTAGCAGTCGCCCCGTTTAATCCCCTCACAAATAGTATGAGTGCTTCAGCCAAAGGGCTGCATATTTGGCTCTAAGTCAAGTGTCGCCAGCTGCGCCCTTGCTGTCTTTAGTTGGCGTCATATTCTAGGCGCACAGATGCGTTTATGTATGCTTTGTGGCTCCGTCACTCGGGCAGTAAGGAGCTCCCTTTTTTCTTTACGCTCTTAGGCTTCAGCTGCGGAAATGGCGATTAGTTCACCCCGTACCACGGCCTTGAGTGCCCCCCAAAGCGCCGAGATTGATATGTCTGGGAAGTCATTTGTCTCTAAATAGTCAGCGATGTATTTGTTGGGGCACCCCTGCTGTAGAAAGTAAACTTTCTCGGAGTCTCCTCCTCCCCGGAGATCTACGGATCGAGGGCATAGAGAGAGTTAGTGTCACTGCGTCATGATCTGAGAGTCCTGCTGGGATGATGTTCACCGCATCTACCAATGTTTTTACTTATGTGGACCCTATAAAATGATCTAGCCTGGCGTAGGTGTGATGCCTGTGAGAGTAGAAGGAAAATTGTGTGAGTTGGGGGTGTGCTATCTTCCACAAATCTATCAAGCCCCTGTCCCTGTCCCTTAGCCAGTCCCTCCCTGTCTTGGAGAGCGCCCCAGTTTGGCCATAGCGCTGCCCTGACCTATCTGTCTCTGCATCCATGACCAGATTTAGGTCACCCCCACCACCATCCCTCGTTCGTGGGAACACAGCACCTCCGACAATGCCGACTTCATGAATTGTTCTTGTCTCGAGTTTGGGGCATATATAGAGCCCACCACTTGGGGTGCACCCCCCACCCAAATCATATAAGCCAGTAGACGGCCCTTTATTTCCCCCATTTTGCTCCTTACCGTACCTTGGAACGATTTAGCTATCAGAATGGCAACATCTGCCTTCCTATCTGACGTGGAGGAATAAAATTGGTGGGGAAAAGCTCGGGATCGCATACGGTGCCAGGCCTTGGGGAGGAGATGGTTCTCCTGCAGAAGGCAAACTGACGCCCCTGAATTCTCCCAGTAGGATAAGATTGCTGTCCTTTTAATGGGGTTGTTAAGCCCCTTCACGTTAAGGGTCAGAATCTGCAATATGGATCTTGACATAGAGCGATTACGAAATCAGATTGCTCAATTTGATGGGGAAGTCCCCCCTGTCCACCTGACTACCTCGTGAGTTCTCGACACCCTACACTTGTGAACGGGCGCCCCATATGGACCTCCTCCCTGTATAGCACACCGGTTCCCCTTACCCTCCCCCACCCTAAACACAACACCCACACAACCCATCCGCAAGAATCCCCTTCCTCCTCCCCTGACCCTCCACCCTGAACTCAAGTGCCCTCCCTAACCCCAACAAGAAGACCCCAGTGTCCCATCAGTGTCCATTGCCCATCATGCAAGGATGTGGGCATGTGGTAAGCCAAAAGTCGGGGTTAATATGTGGTCCAAGTGTCCTGGGCCCCGCCCCTAACCCCCCCCCCCCCCACCCAGCCATTGCAATATCAATGCTAAACAATCCCTCTGGTAAGGTAATAGGTGGGCCGTCACAGCGGTTTCTTTCTGGACTGTTTCAAGTGCCGCCATGCTTTCCTGTGCCATGGTGTCATAATTCGGCCGATCTTGGTTAGGAGAGTGTCTGCGGCCCACTTTCTGCCATTCGTTTCCTGGCGTTCTTTGTGCACGGTTGGGTGACTTCCATGGCTCGATGTTCCAGGCCGAGGATCGTACAAGTGTCTTGGAGGGGGTGGAGCTTGCCATTCAATTTAAAGATCAGGCGAAAGGGGTGGCCCCCAGGAGTACGCCAGCCCTTGTTCTCTCAGATGAGTTGTCACTTCTCGAAAAGCCTTTTGCAGTGTGATGGAAGCCAGGTCATGATAGATATATTAATGGCCGTTTCGATCAAGCCTCCTGCAGTATTCGTTCTTTAAGAGGAAAGTCCGGTAGGAAGGCAATTATGTCTGGGGGAGGAGCAGGAGCCCGTCTCGCCAGCACTACACAGTGTGCCCGGTCTATGCGGATTGCAAAGTCCTGTGATTCTCCTAATATGTCATGAAACAGGTCCTGGAGCCACCTGGTCACATCCGTCCCTTCCGTTTTCGAGGGGACCCCCTGACGCGGATATTATTTAGTCGTGAGCGATTCTCGAGGTCCTCCGCGTGCGCCTGCCGGTCCAGTTGATCTCGTAAGCAGATCACTTCTTGTTGGAGTTGCTCGATCTCTTCTCCTTTGGTTAGTTCACGTTCTTCAATCGCTGCTACTCTCTCCCCGACTGCATCGACGTCGCAGCGAATCTATCGTACCTTGCTTGCCACCTCGCTCTTAAGTGTTTGAAAGTCCTCTCTGAGAACATTGAAAAGCGATTCGAGGAAGGAGCGAGTAATTGGGACCTCTCCGTCTTCCAGGTCTGTAAGAGCCTTCGGGCCTGGGGATGTTCTACTCCCTTTGTCCCCAGGAATGGGCACTTTGGTGGGCATCTCTTTCAAGGATCTTTGCCCTTTCTTCCTCACCAAGGACATCTCTGTGCAGTAGGTAGGGGGGCAGTCAACCCCGGTGCTCGGCAAGTTCTTGGGTGTCTAAGTAGCGCTACTGCCGTTTGTTATAGGGTGAGTTAGTCCCCTTGGCTTCTGGCGGTGTACAACCTCCGGCAGAATTCACCTCTGTCCTGCCTCCACACTCTGCCTTCAATTCAGCGGGCTCTCCGCTGCTCTCAGGCTGCAGAGGGTATACCCCTCTGCTTCGCACCATTCAGGGCGCCTCTTGACTTTGTTTGGTCCCACTAGCGGGTGTTTGTGACCGACTCCTCCCCTCTCCGCCAGCCGAATGTTCTGGCCGGGTGTATACCCCTTTCCTCTCACGACTGCCTCGTTGATCCCCTGCACCCCACTGTTCGACCCGGCTCTGGCATCTCGTGCTTCCACTGTGGTCTGCCACTCTCCGGCCCAGTGTCCGGCGCGTGGGCAAGACTTCACCTCACTCCCACCGTGGGCCGGTCGTGGCAACCGGCTGCTGCATATTGTGAAAAAGTAGTAGGGCTCGCTGCTCAGCCCTTCGTGTGCTGTCCACCATAAAGGCCCCCTCTACGTCTGCACCAGGTTCTGCCGGAGCCCCGCCCTGATGGGAGCCCCCAGTCCCTCGATGCTAGTGCACCGATTTCCCTGTCAGACGCTGTAGGAGAGTGGGGTCTGCAATCCTATGGTCACCCCAGATTTTTGCTTTTTGCTTCACTGGTTTACGACTTTCCCTGGCTGTGGGCCTGCTAATCAGACCCACAGCCTAGCTGTTCTCTCTCTAAATTGACAACCAGGTACTTTAGGTGCATTTACCAATTGGTACTGGGCCACCTTATCAGTCCCTGTACCCAGGGCATAGGTGTACCCAGGGGCTGAAGCATGTATTATGCCACCCCTGGCTGGCCATCTAAATCTGACACAACTGGCTGCATGACAGCTGGGGCAAGGTGGTGTAAACACCCTTTGCTGTAGATATAGTATACCTATATCTAACCCTAAAATGGACACATATATTCCTATCAGTCACTCCTATGGAAGGCCTTATCAATCCTGAAGGCAGAGTGCTTGGAATTATGTGAGATGGTGCTCTGGCATGAGCTGAGCCCGTTTGCAGCTTGCGGAACCAAGTCCTAATAGCTGTTCCATGATAACGCTATACCATATACTCTTTTTTTTGATCAAATTTATTTTTATTGAGTTCAGCGAAGCAAAGCAGTACAATATTAGGACAAAATGAGCAGTGCGCTGACGCATGTACCCAGGACATTACGTGTCTCTCACATCTACAAATCTATAGGAGGGTAGCCATGTGTCCATATAATCTCGTATGGCGGGATGCAAACCCAGCAATGTTCGCTAGAACTCTTATCCACCAACCTCCCCGTAACCCCGTCCCGCCCCAACTGTCCCCAACCGTTTCCAACCCCCAACCCTTACTAGCCCTCCCCCACCCGCCCCCCTCGGTGTGTTCCTAATCGCTTCTAGAGGTGTCTTTTGTGGGCTCGATCTAAACCTTGTGTTTCGCTTGGGCCGTCTTGTCGTGGAATTCTTCCGCCAGCTTCAGAACCCTGAGGTACTTGGGGCAGGTGAGCTCCGTAAATTCTTGGGAAAGCAGGGAAAGGAGTGTCTGCCATATTTCTCTAAAGGTGTCTGATGTCTGCGTGAGTGCAGCCTGTATCCTCTCCATCCCCATAATGTACCATAGTCTGTGCAGCCACCCCGTGTGCGTGGGTTTTCTCGATGTGCCCCATAGTGATAGGATGTGTTGGGTCGCAGCCCTCAGTGCCAATCCCATCTGCCTCCCCCTTAGTGATTTAAGTGGAAACATGAGTTTGTTGGGAAGCCCCAGGATCGCATAGGCCGGGAAACGGGGAATGTCAGTCTCGAAGTGGGTGTCCACGTCTTTAAGCACCACCTCCCAGTATTCCTGTACCTCAATGCATTCCCAGAGTAAGTGTAGCATGGTCCCCGTGTGCCCACAGCCCCTCCAGCATTTGGGGCCTTGCTTGGGTTCCCTTGGGTCAGGCGTTCTGGAGTCAAATGCCAATAATAGGCAACCTTCACTGCCGTCTCCCTGCTGGCTGTGTTTCTAGCCGTGTGGTGGGCCCTATAATATATATCCTGCCATTCTTTGTCAGAGAGAGCACGCCCCAGTTCCCTCTCCCAGCGCCTCTGTCCGGCGGATCTCGCTGTAGGTGGTGGCGGGGATAGCATTTGATACAGTTCGGTAATTGACCGTGAGTCCGATGTTTTAGTCATGATCCATCGCTCGTATGGGGTGAGAAGGCGGCCAGCCAGGGGCGCCACGTCCTTGTGCGTCAGCCAGTGCCTGAGTTGGAAGTACTGGTAGCGGTGCGGCCTATCGAGCGCATAGTCCGCCGTCACTACGTCCCACGCCAAAAAGCCTTGTGTGTCAAATAAGTGACCCGCGGAGCAGCACTCAGATTGCCGCCACTGGGGGAACGAGCCTGGTGGCATCCCTGGAGGAAACGCCGGGTTATCCAACAGGGGCGTCATAGGGGAAGGAAAGGATGTTAGGCCTCTAGCGACTGCGGTTGCATCCCACACTTGTAGAAGTGTCCTGGTTGATAGGTGATTTCTTAAGGTAGGCCGGTCTGTCTGGACGCGCCAAGAAGGGGACTTTCCAGAGGGGTAGGCCCGCCATGGCCCTGTCCTGGAATAACCAGTGTTTTTCGGAAGAGGGTCAAGACCACTCTAGGAGATATCTGAGCTGTGCCGCTTGGAAGTAGCGCCGTAGGTCCGGCACGCCTAAGCCCCCCTCCGCTGTCACCCGTGTGACCAAGTCGCGCCGCAGCCTGGGGCGTTTGCTAGCCCACACATATTGGTGCAGGGTATCCTGCAACTTCTTCAGCATCCCCACGGGGGGGTGACCGGAATAGTCTGAAATAGGTAGAGAATCTTTGGCAAAAGGGACATCTTGATGGCCGCCACACGGCCCAGCCACGAGAGCGGTTGTTGTTTCCATCGTGCGATGTCACCTTGAATACGTGACAGGAGTTTAGTGTAATTTAGTTCGACAGTCTGAGCTGTCGCGGGCGTCGGGGTCTATCCCCAGGTATTGTATTGTGGTACGAACCTCAAGTCCCGCCATCTGCAGCGTCTTCCTGCTAGCAGGCCGAGTGTTGCTTCCCAACGGAAGGACAACGGATTTCTGTATGTTCATTTTAAAGCCTGACACCTCCCCAAACGCATTCATTTCTGATAGAAAGGCCGGTATCGAGACTCGAGGTCTGTCCACCGCGACAAGAATGTCGTCCGCGTATAGACTCAGGGTCTGCTCTTCTCCTCCGAATTTGACCTCTGTGATGTCTTTGTTGTCGCGAACGCGTTGGGCGAACGGCTCAATGTAGAGAGCGAACAGTAGCGGCGAGAGCGGGCAGCCCTGCCGTGTACCCCTTTGGATGTCGAACGGCTTGGAGCTAACCCCATTCACTTTGATCGTCGCCCGGGGTGACGCATAGCAACTTCCCACCCAGGAACGGAAGCGGGAGCCCACGCCGAATTTCGCCAGCGTGTTGTCCAGAAATCTCCAGTCGACCCTGTAGAACGCCTTCTCGGCGTCGACCGAAAGTAGTGCCGCATCTGAGGCGGGATGGCTTGGACAAAGGGTTTCCTGCCTTTGGAGGTGCTAGCACCACCCCAGACAGGATTTTGTGTATTGGGGAGGATAGGCCTGAAAGGAATGAGACATGCCTGGGGCACACAAGGTGCCCTGTGCATACACCGGTTCAAACCAGTTGCTGGGGCATCCCAGCCCCAGCTCTGGCGGGAAACCGGACAAAGGATAGGGGGTGCAACCACCCCCCTTCCTGGTCCACCCAGGGGAGGGACCTAGTCAGTAGTGCAGCCCCCTTTAGGAGAATAAAGGTAGGAGCTGGTCCCATTCCAAATTAGATTATCCTGAACTATTCAACAAGAAGAAACTCCGGCCTTCGACGTTCTGCTCCACAGAAGACTGAAGAATCTCCCTTGTGGACAAGGAGTGTCCACCCTGCAACTGCAGGCACCATCAAGCGTCCAGCGGCTTCACTATGTCGTCTTCCCTCGAAGATCCAGGCTTCAGAGCCCAACGAGACCCGGATTCCCAGACCTCTCCGACCTCAACTCACATCTGCAGCAAAGCTGAGACCCGTGGGTGCGACGAGACACGTGGGACCGGCCATCTTGAACGAACCTGCACTTCGCTTCCAGCACGACTCCCAAGGTAAACTCGACCAAGTGCTTTGGGGATTGAGAAGCCCCAGCCCCGAGCAGCCCCTGCACCGAAGATCAGCCCTCCAGCATCCACGAGATCTGTGTGGGGCCCTTCTGCTTGTTTGCTGCTCGACGCGTTTTCTGGTCACTTGCCGGCTGGCTAGTGGCCTCCTAGCCGACGAACCTTTGAATCTTTTCTGCTGGTCTGGTTGCTCCAGACTGGTCCTTGCTCCCTTCCTCCCTTCCAAAAGAGGGGCACCCCGGACTCTCCTAGTCCGCACCAGACGTCTTTTCCCTTCACCGCGTGGGTTGCCTTTGCCAAGGTCTGTTGACTCCAATCCCGGATCCGACACCGCCGACAGCGAGAGCCTGCGTGGGACAGCTCGTGCCTCCATCCTGGTCGTTGAAGACACCTCCTGGTCCACGTGGCTGCAGAGTCAAGCGTCCACTCTTCACCTGATCGCGACAACAGCATCTGATTCCTTCCTGGTTCCACACCGGTCACTGGCTAGTGACTTTGAACACTGTCCCCTCTGCTTTCAGGTCCTCTTCTTCACCGATCCACCCTTGGATCGCACCGGACATCTTCTTCCTGGTCGCCTGCAGCATCTTTTCTTTCAGGCTCCATTGACTTCAACGCGAGAACCCGACACACTTTGGCACCTATGCACCCGCAGCCCGTGGGTGAGGTAACGAGAGCATTTCGGTGCTCAAGGGTAGTCTAACTGTCCTAGTGTCCAATTCCACAGTCGTTGTCCTACCTAGTCAGGATTGTCCGTACTTACCTTTTACTTGAACTGTACTGTCCATAGACGTTGTTACACATCTCGCGTGTGAGTTCACACTCTGCACACGCCTTCCGTGGGCCTCCTATTACTTACCTGAAGTTAGTGTAGCGTGGTCCCATCGATCCTACAGCCTCTGGACAGCTCCGTTTCTTTTATCGACTCTCACATTCCACTTACATAGTATATGGTTTGTTGTGCCCCTAGGGCACCATTGTAATTTTGTGCAACTTGTAGTATTTTTCGTAAGAGATTGTCATGTGCTTAGCCCTCTAACCTCATAAAGAGTTCAGAGGTGTTATTAATAAATATACTGTTTATTTTCATAACAACCTGTGTGGTGTCCTTTCATCTGGTATTCAAGGGGTTATATTGTGGTAAAACAGCTGGCTTCACATGCCAAAAGAGTTTAGCCTAAGACTGCTTTGTCCATGCTACCATTAGGATAGCTGGTCTATAAAGTTGACTTACAACCAATCACCATAAGGGTTGTTTGGACTGATACAAGGTGATCACTAGAACTAGTGAGCATCATATATCAGGCCAACTTCTCTCAGACGCTGCACCTCTTGTTGCCGCTGTCGCATCCTGTGTACCAGATCCACTCTCTGAGGACACGCACCAGGCCTGCCTGCAGGGCCCGTCACTCACTCCATCGTGGTTGGTCCTCAGTACTGGCCTCTAGATGACCGGGATGGTGTTTATCAACCGGCTGCGCCATTCCGTGTATGTCTACACTTACCAGGTCCCTTTCACCCTTCCGCCTCGCGTGAATGGCTCCGCTCAGTGCATATCAGGCCCCGCTGTCGGAAGGGGCGGGAGTAGGCCTACCCATAAGGCCCACTGTGCCCTCAGGTATAGGCGCTCGTAGATGTGGGTTTCCGGTATGGTGGGGAGGGGGGACCTCAGCGCTGCCCCTTCTACGCTATTACTCGCCGGGCCCCTCTCACTCCTCCAGGCCACCACTGCTGCAGCTATTGCACTAGATCGTCAAGCAGCACCAGGACTGGCGTCCCTCTGCTAGGAGTCTAGGCGCCCTCAATTCCTCCTCCGCTCTCTTCCAGCCGGTCAGCCTCCCTCAGCACTACCTTTATTGCTGTGTGGGTTGGGGTGCAACAGCTCGGTGAGGTCCAGCTCCGCTACCTCACTTACAATTCTCCGGGGCCCCCAGAGTACAGCTTCGGCTGCTGCTCTAACCACTGCAGTGCTGAGCTGCCATTTTCAGACTCCACCTCCTGCTGTCCTTAAGCTGCCCTAAAACACCGGGCTGGGCTAAGGTTTCTAGCGTCCGCTTCAAGACTGGCCCCACTAGCCTGTCTCGTCTTTCTAGTGTCAGTAGAGGCTGGGTCAAGATCTGTCCTCTGTCGCGGGCTCACTCTTCTCTGCCTCTGCCTCAAGGCCTGGTGCAGCACGGGTCTTCCCGCACGGCTCTCCCGAACGCTTAGTATTGGGAACGCAACCCCGCAGGCCTCCGTGCCACTCCTCACCCCACACCAGTCTCCGCTGCTCTCTCTCCTCCGTGGATGCTTTGGGCACTAAGCGGTCAAGCCGGACGGCTTACCAGGTTTACTCCAGGCACACTGTCGCCGCCACTTGGTGTCGCTCTGGTGGCAGCTCTAGACGCTGTCTGACCTGGGCGCCATTTTCTATCGACGCCGGTCGTAATGTGCCAAATGCTTATGTCCCTATGAAGATTTGCAAATCTTTTATAACAGTTCGAGCGTCACCCGAGCGCTGAACCCAAACCCACTGGAATCTAGAAGATGAATCTACTGCTACCAAGATGTACTTGTAAGCCCCATCAGATTGTAAGGGGCCGCATGGTCCAAATAGAGACATGCGAGAAGTCTGTTTGATTTCAGTAATGGTGTTAGTGCTGGACGTGCTACTGTGGAACCCTTCATCTGCTGGCAGATGTTGCATTTAAGGACTAATGCTTTTGTCTAATTTGTTACACCTGGCCACCAATAGCGTTGTTTCAATAGATAAACTGTTGCAGTAACACCTGCATGTGCTGAACCCAGATCCTTGTGTGCAGCTACAATTAAACCTAATTTGCGATCTATGTTTGGTATTACTCTATCCCCCCACTCCTGGAATTTGAGCATACAGAATATTTTTAAAATCTAACTTGTAGGAGTACTTGAGTGAAAAGCCTTTTGGCAAGGCTGTGCTGTTTTTGCGTGAACCAATGACCGTGGTCATTGTGCTTCCGTCTATTCTAATGCTTGAATGATTGCAGCTACGGCAGCAGGTCACACTCATTCATCAGCCAATGAATTCCCTTCTACATGAACGCCATCACGTTGATGACTCGGCGTGTTTATCATGTGAGCTCTTGGCGAATCTTTTTTCAGCTCTGCCACTTGTTCCTAAAGCAATTTTTGCTTTATTGTGCAACCTTTTGAGTCTTTAAACCCGTTCTGACTCTAGTAGTGAAGATATTCATTGTACGACTGGACTCAATAGAACGAATCGCACACACACAATTAATGTGGCGAATTCCCGATCCGTTTGTATTAGTGCTAGTAATAGTGCTTTTAAATGTCAGCTGTGCTCTGCAGTCTCCTAGAGACTGTCTTCGTACTGCTCGGATGGAATTTGTCGACCCGATATGTCCTTTTACAATTGCACAAGCTGCGCTGTATTGCTGTTTACTTCCTATGGCAGGCGGAGCTGTACAGTCAGTGTAAACAATGTATTAATTTTGATCTATGGGCATTATATCATTCGGGAGAGGATATTCTTGTTCGTACTGCAGAAATGCTTGTGTTTTTAGTGTAGAATTAAATTTGTAGTCTACATCTGTTGCAGTGAGAGAATTAGCCCATTGTATCCATCGTGGTTGTAAAGCTTTAGCACTTGGAACGCTTGCCTTTGTAACAGCCTCTAAGGCCGGTACTGGAGTTATGACAATTATTTGTTTCTCCTGAGCCACTGCTCTTTCTCTCACTAAGACAGTCAGTACTGCTGTCAGAATTTTTCCTACAGAAGCAAAACTCATTTCAGCGTTTGTGTACTAGTGTGATTTGTATGCTATGGGTACTGTTTCACACTCATTGAAGGTTAGGTAAGTGTACCCTGATTGACCCGTGATTACACAGATCACCAGATTTGTAGTATTTACATGTGTGGAGGTGTTTGGAAGCGATCCTGTCAGCTTGTAAGGAACGTAGGATACCCGGGTGTTCCTGTGTCCAATTTTTAATTGAAAAATCTGGTCTGATTAGATAGTAGAAAGGTTTTACTTTTTCTTCGTGATCCAAAATGTATGTTCTGCCAAAATTTAGGAATCTAAATATGGATTGTAGATAGTTCCTAGTTTTTGGAGGTTGGAGCAGCGCACGCTTTTCTAAGTTGGCTGCTAGGCTTTTTCTTAAGCCAAATGGGGGTGCACAGCTCCAAGAAAGTCCAATAGGCCAATATAAATCGAATAGTAACTTCTTTTTTTGAAAATATTTCTTTTTTAAAATACATTAACTTGAGACATTCCAGCCAACACATTTCATTCCCATATAAGGAACTTCTTCAGGGCTGTAAAGATATAACAAAGGTACATATAAATAACATATAGACTAAAACAGGACAAATACGGCACAAGACTACAGTACATAACACGGTTTGTCACTAAAAAGCACACACAAGAACAAGCTATTTTAATATAAATGTACTGAAAGAGACAAATAATTATAACAACTTGACTACAAAGTTCTAAAGGGCATAAGTTAAAAGCATATCATATATTTAAACAAGACAAACAGACAATTCACAACATTAAATGTCACAAAGAATGAGTGATATTGTCACAAAACCTACACCATACTAGCAGTGCTGGTCTAACGTAAGGTAACAAGTGCAACAAGAAAAGAGAAAAAAAGAAAAGACAGAGAAAAGGGAGCGGAGAAAAAGAGAAGGAAAGAAAGGGGGCAGTATATTCCGAACCGGGAGGAGCAGAACAATTACACCTTACCAAACAAAGTATCACGTGTAGGAGTACAAATTGAAGAATACAAATTCCCAGAATCAATGAAGCTTGTAGCTCAAAGCAAATGGCTGTTCGCAAAAAACGATATATTGCTATTAGGTCCTAGAAAGCAATATAAGATAAAACATGGGTGTTGCACACAATTCAAAACAAGGATAAAGACCAACAGTGAAAAGGAGTCTTAAGTATCCGAAGCAGAACATCACAACTCCATCAGTTTGTATAGGGCCAGCTAGAAGCACACACCTGTTTATGAACGAATCAAATTCATGTCGGTTGTTCAGGCAAAGTGAAGAGATCCAACCATAATAAGTTGATAAGGCTTTTTCTTTCACTTGATAACTTGTATCCCAAAAATAGGACATTGAGGTGGGCTATTTTCGATTTTTTAAATTTGAACTTGTAGCCCTCAGAGGTGAATTACAAAATTATGTTTGCTCACCCTGGTCATATGGTCCAATTAATCTTCATCCATCAAATAAATATCATCTACATAGGACGATGCCTCTTCATCAAAATATTGAAGTAAATCTGTTACCCTAGCTGAGAACAAACAGGGGCTTTTCTTATACCCTTGGGAAGTCAACAGAATTGTCATTGAGAACGATGTTAGTACCTGCTTTCAGGCGCTATATTTTGGCAGAAAAATCCATTTGAGATGTCTAGTGTTATGTATTTTTTTCGCAGTGTTATTCATTAATGTAGCACTGTGTGCATTTTGGTCTGCAAATGTCTTTGTGCAGGTATTTGAATGTTTATAGTTTAAAACTAGACGATATGAACTATCAGGTTTCATCACAGGAAACAAAGGATTGTTCATTGGAGAGGTGCAATTCTCTATTACACCTTGGTATTCCAGTTGATCTAAGATCTCCCTGACTTGCTTTTTCGCTTATTTTTTTATTGGGTGCTTATTTTTTTATTGGGTACTGTCTCTGTGGAGTTGGAGTTGTTATTACTGGGATTACATGGTCAGGTGACTCAGCATTCCACCCTACATTGTTGTGATTTAGTGCAGGGGCTAGCATTACAACCCTCTTCTTCGATTATGAATGTTTTAGATATCCTTGAACGAGGTTGGAAAAAGCAGGTAAATTCACTGTTTCTGCCTTTGTGCACTCCATAACAATTTCAGGCGGCCCATTTGTTTCAGCCAAGACGATGTCATAGTCAAAAGTCAGGTTCTCCCAAAAGAGACCTTTGATTTTTCTAGGTTCGTCCTCCTCCATTTGGAGTGCTATTTCGTATAACGGTTGTAGGACACTTACCCTATTATCAGGTGTCTCCACCGTGATATGTTCATTCAACGCCGCTGTCACCAGAAATTCCATATGGTTCTGGCGAGCTATTATTACTTCTGCTGCGCTGTCTAGCAGTGCCAGAGCCCTTTCCCCATTCAGAAGTTGAGTCCTCCGTATTCTTGGCATTTCTTACTTTAAGGGCAGCTACCTTCTTCTTTTTGAATGGAGGTTTTGTTTTGGTTTATCTTCTTTGTTGATATTCTAGTATGAAGTGCGATGTGTCTCTCTGGATTTTGGTTGTTCTTCTGATCTGTTTTCTGACTATCCTTCCCTTTCAGAGTGTTTTGATGAACTCTGACAGGAATGAGAGAACGTTTTTAATTATCCTGATAACTGTCAGTTTTTTTTTATGTTTTCATGATTCCTAAGGTTTTACCTCCTTTCGGAGGGCTCCTGTTGAGGAGAACCACCCCTTGATTGTGGTTTATTCCCTGTATTCTTTAGTTTTTTTACTGTCCCATTTCTTCTAGGCAGAATCAGGTGCTTGCTTGGTGCTATCCTTTTCAAGACCACCTATGAGTTGAGGTTTTGTTGCTCTAGCCCCCAGATTATCTCTCCCTAATTCGGCATGTGTGTCATCGATAATTTTAGGTAATTCACTCTCCTTTTGTATAGGAGTGAAATCCCTCAGGCGTTGGTTTATGGCCACTGCTGCTGCCTTCCCTTGTATGTTTGCTAACATAATATTTGATACATGGGCAAAATGTCCTAATAATTTCACCCCTAAGTTCAGAGCAGGTTCTGCTCCATACTCATTCTATATTTGTCTCAATATTTATGTTATTACTGCTATTGTAGGGATACCATGAGTTCTGGTATAGATGACAGAGAAAAACTGTACCTCAAGAGGTACAATCCTGTATCTGGTGAGCTATCCCCATTGGCAAGCAGATTTTTAGCCTCCTGTGTTTTTCTTGAGGGCTTGTGTGTGGGAACACTGCCTCTGTGTTATATTGTGAGCGATCCAGAATGGCATTTGCTCACGTCTAGTGGGCATTTTCCCTTAACTGTGTATTGTGTTTGTGGAGTTATTTTAGTTGCAGACCCCTGAATTTGTACTGCTGGTGTAGCCCTTGTCGGCTGAATGAAGTGAGAATCTTCTCAAAACGAATGGTCAGATTTCTGTAGAGTTTTATTATTTCTTTGTGTAGTGGACGTAAGTCTGCTACAGTCATTGTGTCAATGTCTGGGTGAGGTGTGTATGCCGCCAGGGCCAGCCACGTCACTCGGTCTCTACCAAGCGAACTGAGTCTTACTTCTGTTGTGTGTAGGAGGGCGCCTTTAAACCAGTTAATGTGCTTCTGGTAGGTGAGTGGATCTTCAGTGTCCTCAAATGGACTGTGATGTATTTACTATGGGTACTGTATCGATCCCCCTATTTCTGACCCTTGTCTGGTTAATAATTAACTAGCAGCCATTCAACTGCACAGAAACCCGTTATCTGATTAGCCATACAACGGCACAGAAGCCCGTTATCGGATTAGGTCATAGCGCATGCCATCTCATTAGGCAAGCATTATTTCTCCAGCCCCCTAATAGGCATACGGTGTTCTCAAAACAAATCAAACCTACCACGACCTGGGAAATCCCCACAGCCATTGTTTTGATTTAGCCGAGAACTTCAGTAAAGAATGTGCGAACGACCAGTTCGTATGACATCCTTATTGACGTATTTATGTCCATCCTTACGTCAATCTCGGCACCTTTCAGGTATAAATAATACCGACATTGCCTTAAGCAAACACACGAGGTGGTGACAAGATTGGAGCAGCGAGACTTGCCGAGGAGCCCAGCTGACCGCGAAGCCCACAGACGCTGCCCCTCCTTTCTGACGCGCTGAGAGAGAGAGACGCTGCCTTTTCTCCTGCCGAGAAATCCAGCTCCAGCGCTTCCAAGCCGCCCTCGCAGGCAGCTGGAATATCAAGACCTGAGATAGAGATACCAACCCTCCAGCCTTCTAAATCCCAGGTACTGAACTGAATAAACCTTTGAAGAGAATTCTTGAAGCAGACCCTTGGCAAAGCAAACTTAACTTAAACTGCTACTTATCTACTCCCGCCCACGTATTAGGCTTAGGTTAGGTACATTGGGGTAGGCGTAGTTAGAAGCACCAGTTGAGTACGATTAGTCAATGTATATATGTATGTATCTATTTTATCCATTTTAAGTATCATATGGCTAAGAAACCATATCAATGCTTTTACAGTATTATTTTATAATTCTGTTATTACTGTATGCACTTTACTTAACTATAAGTATTGCAATAATAGCGATTCATTTCTCTTGTATGAGAAAAGAGACTGATCAATAAATAACATCTTTTTATTGAACACGCCCGTCTCTTCCTTTTCTCTACAATCTGGTGAAACTAAGAATGCACTGAACTGACTGAGTAAAATAAGTTGTCTTTTGTTTTAACACGACTCTAGAGATACACTCTTGATTAGGGGAGAGCAAAGTTGTCATGTTCTATGGTTGTCAGAAACTAAATCCCTTCTTGTCTATCCAGGGAGGTTAAACTCCTCCTTGTCTATTCGAGAAAGTTTCTAGTGAACTCTGAGCTAGCTGACAAACATTAAACTTTAAGTCTAATATCGACAATAGAAGACCTAGTTAACCTCTGTCCTACGTCTACACTATTGAAGATATTATTCCAATGCGCAGAGCCTATTGGGATAATAGGAACTACACTACATGGTGCCCAACTGTTTGGATAGGCGATAAATCTAACGTAAGACATTAGAGTAACTCAGTCGTGCTTTTTCACACAGACCCCTTTTTCCCCATAATACTCCAAAGACGTCTGGAGTGGGTGAAAGGTTATATCCGCCAAACTTAGTAGGAGGAGACTCCTATGTATGGTTCTTGGTTTATTCAACGTTGAAGGATACACTGTTCCAAAATATTGTGCATCTAATCTTTGTTTCCATAGAAACCTGATCTGCAAATAAACAAAATAACCTTCTTGACAGTAGAATGTCAGAAACTGAAGAAGAAAGGGAGACAGCTAGAATAGCAGCTCAACTGCTAGCGGCTGACAATAGTTTCCTACAGCAAGACCCGGAGGCAATACTCATCCCGGTCAACATAAGGAAATCTATAACTTTAAAACTTATAGAAAATGGGCTGACACCGAGAGGTGGTACAGTCATATTCGTAATTGAGGCACACGAATATCGGCAGACAGAGGTATTCTATTCATGGATAAACTTTCCAGCAGCAAACGCTGTAACAAAGGACTTCCACTATTACAAAATAGAGGAACCTCCTAATGAGTACACTCCTTTCGAGGAGGTGGAAATACCACTCAAATACCAAGAGCACCTGCTCTGGTTTGATGGCGCCCTAAAACATAATAATCACATCACCAGGCTCGGTCCACTAGGTAGACCAGGAGCAACGTGGCCGGTCCTATCCGGATACACACCACATCCAGACATTGAAGAAATGTCTGCACCAGAACTTTTAGCACAGCTAAAACAATTAATTAAAATACATAGACAATTAGTCCAATATGTAATGCGGACTTCAACAGTCCAACCAGCTATAAAAATTCCACAGCTGATCCCTCACAAGGGGAACACAAATAAAATTACACCACAGAACATACAGTCCTGTCTAGGTAAAGTACCCGCAAAACGGGAACAAATTCCATTCTGGTTAGCACAAAAAATCACTCAAATAGAGGCAGTATTTCCAGATACCACCCCGGTTGAGAAACACAGGATTCTGACTATCTGTCTTCCAATGGGAATCGCACCACATGTGGAGGACTGTGACACTTGGGGTACAGTCTTTGCTTCCATTTACACAAAAACACATGGTGTTCCATCCATGTCAGTAATACCAGATGTGCTAAAACAAATTCAAGATGAATACGGTCCAGAACCTGCTTTAACTCTTGGTATGAAATTACTAAAAGACTTCAAGCAGGTCTCGGCAATATTATTAGCAAATATAAAGGGAGAAGCAGCAAATGTGGCGATCCGCCAGAGGTTGAAAGAGACAGATATAGCAGACCAACCATTTGAAATTGCCAGAATCATAGAAAAATCCTATGAAGAACTAGGAAGAGATAGTTTGGGTGGAAAACCGGTGAAACCCCAACTTATTGAAAAACCTGAAAAAGTATTTATTAAAAATAATCTAAACACTCAAAAAAAGAGCTGGGATGGAAATAAACAATCCACGCCTAAAGAAAAAAGATTCCAGTCCAGAGGAAGGTCTCCTCGGCGGAGAGAAAGATCTCCGGACCAAGGACACAAGTCTCCCCAGAGGGAGCCCTCTGAGAAAAAATACAACCTTAGAAATAGGGATAATCTGAAGAAACCTGATAGATATCAAGATAGTGATACACGTCCCTCTCAATCTTTTCAGACTTCCTTGCAGAAATCGGAAAGAAGAGGACGATCAGAACACAGGGAAGAGCACGTCAAGTCCAAAGACAAGGAACCTGCTCATCAAAATAAAAAATTACAGTTTCCAAAAAAGAAGGTAGCCAGTATTAAAGTAATCAACCATGCCGAGAATACTGAGGACACAGCTGAAAAACGGAGAATGGGCTCAGACAATGCTAGACAGCGCAGCAGAAGTGAGCATAGCTCGCAGGATCCTTATGAATCATCTGGAGACAGTGGACACGAATGAATACATTCAGGTGGAAACTGCAGATGCCAGAGTTAGCAAACCTCATAAAATATATGAAATAACATTGCCTATAGAGGGGGATAAGACTAGGAAAATAAGGGGTCTCTTTTGGGATAATCTCTCCAAGGGCTATGACATCCTTCTAGCTGAAAGAGACTGGCCACCAGAGTTTGTCAGGGAGTGCCCTCATGGCGAAGAAATAATTATGCCTGCCTTCTCAAATCATATTCCAATTCATATACACTTGCAAGAAAGTGGGCAGTAGCCCACGCTCCTGCATTATATAAAAACCATGTGGGATGGGATGAGGACTCTCCTCCACACAAAATCCAGTTAAAATCACAACCTACTGCTCAGAGACAGTACCCAATTAAGCAAGAGGCAAAAAAACGGGTAAAAGAGATCCTAGATCAACTTGAATACCAGGGGGTGATTGAAACTTGCACCTCACAAATGAATAATCCTTTGTTTCCTGTCTCCAAACCAGACAATTCATATCGTCTTGTTTTGGACTACAGACACCTTAACTCATGTTGCAAAACCTTTGCAGTACAAAACTCGCATAGTGCTGCACTAATGAATAACATAGTGCGCAAAAAATACAAAACAACATTAGACATCTCTAATGGATTCTTCTGTCAAAATATAGCACCAGAGAGCAGATATTTGACCGCGTTCTCAATAAATGGCGCGCAAAAAAATTTCTGTTGTTTGCCCCAGGAGTTTAAAAACACCCCAGGATTATTCTCAGCAAGAGTAACAGAGTTACTACAAATATATGATGATGAGGCATTATCTTATGTCGATGACATCTATCTAACAGATGATGACTTGGATACTCACTTGAAGAGAGTGAACACCATAATACTTGGGTTCGCAGCAGAGGGTTACAAATTCAACTTTAAAAAGTCAAGAATTGCCCATCTAACTGTCCTGTTTTTAGGATATGAACTATCAAGTGAAGGCAAAAGCCTGGCTGACAATTTCCTAGAGAAATGTGCTGTAATCCAAGCACCTAGAACACTAAAAAACTTACAATCAATTTTAGGTTTCCTGAATTTCGGAAGAACTTACATTATAAATTATGCAGAGAGAGTTAAACCTCTCTACGATCTTATAAAACCAGATTTTAAAAGAATCAATTGGACTCAAAAACACACAGAAATTTTGAGATCTTTACAAACAGATATGTTAGTTAAAACAAAATTTCAAGCACGTGACAACACACGCAACCTTGTGATTCGAGTCATCCCAGGAAGATGCGGATTCACGTACCTAACCTCTAATGAGGGAGAGAAGGTACCAATTGCATACAAATCACACTTGTACACAGAAGCTGAAAAAAAGTTCAGCATTAAGGAAAACATTGTTCATGCGGTTCAAACAGCTGTAGCAAAAGAAAAATACCAAGCCGACGGTAGACAGGTTACAGTCAGAACAGCAGAATCAGCTTTTGAGGCATTAACAACACCATGTAATTTACCGACAACGGCACTGAATCCAGAATGGATACAATGGGTAAATTCTGTTGCTACAGACAAAGTAAAATACTATTTTGACCCGGAAATGAAAGAATTAAAATATCTAGAATATGAGAGAGAATACCCTCTGCCAATCGACATTCTGCCTTTACGACAGTACGCCTGTGTAATATATACAGACGGTCATGCTCAACCCTCAGTTTGGGGAGAGCTGGCTTACAACGCCACATGCGAAATTGTAAAAGACGTGTGGCGCGGAGGTAAATTAAGACCTCTACTTACAAAAACACACTCAGTGGAAAATAATTCAGAACAACAAACTGAAATAATAGCGTTAAAAATGGCGCTAGATAATGCCGATCGCGAATTCCCGACACTTATAGTGTGCGATTCGTATTACTGCGTCAAATCATACAATAACGATTTACAGAAATGGATTCAAAACGGTTACAAAGATGACACAGGTGCAACAATAAAGCAAAAAGTGCTTTGGGAACAAGTAGTTCTTTTACAGAAAGAACTACCAAAAACTCACGTGATACATTCACTGAGTCATCAGCGTGATGGCGTTCACGTTGCAGGGAATTCATTGGCTGAGACAGCCACAGCGGTAGCAACTAAATCGGCTTCCGTAGCTACAAAAAAGCGTGCAGTAAAATACATTGACGGTGAAACTGTGCTGGCAGTAAAAACGTCATCAAAAGGCGACTGCTCAGCGCTACCGATCAATTACCCACTCAATTATACATACGTAATCGATGCAAACTCAGTCCCTTTTGCTCGAATCCCTGGAGTGGGGGATAGAGTAATTCCAAACACGGACAGGAGAGGCTTGTTAATAGCAGACGCACATATGGGTGAGGGTCTCAGACACCTTAAGCTAAAAGATTCTCTGGAAGAATTACAATCAGTGTACTGGTGGCCAGGCATGAGCCTGCATCATCACATTTTTGTAAAAAACTGCCCAGACTGCAACAGAGATCGCAGTGGCGAGAGAAACGGTTTAATACCATGGCGTTTCACTCCAGAATGTATCAAATCAACAAAAAAAAGAATAAAAACACAGTATGAATAATGCGTCATATTAACATGTAGAGACTATCTTCACTTATAATGTAGACCCCAACTTTCGGCTGACGTCGGAACTGTTATACAAAGATTTGCGAGTCTATAATGGCATATACGCTAGAAGCATGTTACGTTCTGACCAAAATCTTTCCTTTAGCTCTAAAACAGCTTATGGGGGGTGCCTGGCCAGAATGAACATTGCATTGCGGGACTCTTCTCACTTCCTTCCTGAGGGAAACAGGATGGTGTAAAGAAAAAACCAAGGCATAAAGCAATCTATAACAGCGAAGATATTAGGTTCAGAAGCTGGGTGGGTCAAACATTTAATAAGTGTCCAACGTAGTCTAAATAACCTGCCAAGAAATTCTCTGAAAGGACTCAGTCCGTACGAACTATTGTTTGGGACTAGAATGTTAATCCAGGACTTAGATAGTCAGACTTCAGTGGTTAAAGAAAAATGCTTTGATATCAAAGATCGCTTGGCTATTTCACAGGACTTAAATGAAACAAGAAAAGACCTGAGCAACATAAAATTGAAACAGCAGCCAACAACCACCGAAGAAAAACCACCTGTTCCAGCAAGGCCTGTCTGGATTCCAAAAGTCGGGGATCTGGTCAGAGAGAAGATCGCGGTAAAGAAGGAATTTGGGCCTTCTTACAGAAAAGCAGTTCCTGTCTTGTCTATCAACGGGACAAGATCAGTAGTACTACCGCCCCTTGCTGGTAAAAAGGAGAACCGAGTCATATCCTTCGACCTGGTTAAACCACAATCATGTGGCCGATAACAAATAGTAGGCCAAGCGGACTCCCAAGAAGTAGCAGAACACCAAAGTTTGCTACATCCACAGAGGTTCAAACTGAAAGACTGATCACATTTGGAAAATCTACAGTGAAACAACAAGGACTATGCAACAAAGCAATGGAACTTGAACCTCTTAAAACCCAAATAAAAACCTTTCATCAAGGAACAACAACCTACGATGATGTAACTACAGACTTTGCTAATGAAATAAAGCAAAATCCAAAAACAAAAAGTAATCCAGAAGCAATTGGAACAATTGACAGAACGGCATCCGGCTACTTCATCAACTTCGATGAGGTTTCAGAAGATCCAAGTGAACCAGAAGTACAGACATCAACTAAAACCTTTAAAGACAAAGCAAAGGAACTTTTTCATCAACTAAAGGGAACCTATCTGACTTCTCCGTGGATTGAAATTTGGGTGACATTAGGTGCATTTATCCTCATACTTTGGCTCATCATGGTACTATGCTTGGGACATTTCATTGAGGGAAAATATGCTAAAATGGACACAGCAAGCCAGAAAATCAACTTGGTCCTTAAACCACACACATCTTCACACGTCAAGAAAAGAGAACTTTCTTCAGTAAACTTCACAGCCAATCCTATACCAGGCGGTGTAGCATGGGACAATACTGATTATGAAATCTATGGCCCGGTTGAAATCCTGAAGTATCCACATCAATTTAAGATCTCGTTAAGCGACTTTGTAAAACCAAGCACATTTGCTGATGATTGGGACTTTGAAAGTATAAATGATATGATGTCTGACCTAGTAATGTCTGCTAAATTTACAGAACACGATTATTTGCAGGAACACTTGAAAGGGGTTTTTAGAGATTCAGATTATTCCGGCGCGCTACCTCAGTTATACGTTACAGGGTTTAGATTGACACGTGGGTATGTAGTGCGTGAAGAGCAGGCGGAAAAACACCCTTAACCGTCTAAAAAGTCAAGGGACTAAGCAGATATATACAGTTACGCTCTCGCTACTACAGTAATTTATCACACAAACAGTACAATGACTGGTAGTTATTCATAGAGACAGAAGCAGATTCTTTGGTGTGTTCTTGGTTACAGCAAGAAGATGTTTTATTTTCTCCAGACTCTTGGAATTTCATACAAAGCCAGCCGACACGTGTTTCGTCGTGTACAGTTGAGTCAACACGACTCTTCAGGGCTGATGATACAAGAATAACATATGCAGATTTACTTATGCAGCTTGTCTTGGTCACATACTGCAAATGGGGACAGAGTGCAACCAACATGCAGTAGTGCCGTGCGTCTGGGTTAGCACATGGTGGTCGTGTATAGTGGTGAGGCCACATACTTAGGAAGTGTGTCACCCCAAGGCTGTGGGTGGTTGCCCTTGGGTGGCGGTCTACTACCGTGCGATCTTGTGGCATAATACTAAAGTGTGTGGTCACATCTAACTCAAACACGGTGATCTTGCACTTTAAAGGATCGTGCGGGAGTGAGTCGATTGAAAAGTAAAATTGGTGAGCTATTGTGTGGGGGTGTTGGTGAGGGACTGTAACGGTAGCCGGACGTGGTTAAAACAAGGTGTTTATAAGTGATTTGTAAATGCAAGCAAGGAGTTCCGTTACCGCGCAAGTGAAATTATAGTTTAAAAAAAGAGAATACACTCTCTCTCGACATGATGGCTTATTTACCTTAAAGCTCAGTATAATCTTGGCGATTAGGTCTGGACTGGTATTCAAGTGTTTGACGTTTATGTCATAAAGAGACTGAAGGAGAGAGAAACATAAAAAATAATTTTTATATAGAAAGGAGAAATCAGGGAACACATTCTAAAAAGGGGCCATGGCATCCATTTAGTAAAATAGATGGCGGAATACATGCGGTATCCTTACCGATGATTAGTGTAACAGTGACTAAATAGAAACTGTGCGTTCTTTAAGGGTAGTCACGAAGAAAGCACTAATGTTTAGGCAGTCTGCCTAGTTGATTGTCAGGAATCTTCAACTTTCTGTTTGAGCAAGGGGCAGTAAATTTGCAGGGTTCGTCTAATTATGATCAAATGTTCTGCTACAAACCACTATGGTAACCATTTTTTACATAAATCTGCACAACCTAGAAATGTTTTTAATTATAACCAATGGGAACATTGTGCTACTCCTCCAAAGGGTAGTTCTAAAACATTTTATGATAAATATGCATATTTTTCAGGGTTCAACACAAGTAATGCAGAAACATTTTATTTCAAATTGTCGAATAAGACAGGTACGAAGACCATGCTTACGAACACGAAATTGATATATTCAGATTAATTTTTTGAGCAAATGAATACATTTGGTTTTGATTTCTGGAACAATAACATTGAAACAAAAACTGTTTGGGGTACAAAAGATTGGCAAGTACAAGGTATAGAATCATTATTCAGAGCCTGCATGATCCCAGAACAAATTATATTTTTGAATGACACTATTCAGGAGGAGTGTGGCTCACTGATTAGAGCGGCAGACCCTGATGCAGAGGTCTGGCCCGGGACCAGGGTTCAATTCCCGACGCGGCAGGGTACTGAGCCCAAAATGTCCACGGACTCGATAATTCTTGCCTCGGTGCCTATTCTAATCATGGGGTCCTACGCTGCAACTCTGGGCAATAGTTGCTTAATCTCCACTACGGCGGCCCACCTGCGGCGGGATGCCTGGCTTTCACCCTGGGGATACCCAGTAGGGGTTATCTCACAGGGAAAAGCCAGGACGGGTTCCCAAAGCAAGCGCCTTGATGCCTTCGGGTGATACGTGCGCTATATAAATCGCAATACATTTACATTTACATTTTGGCTTAGCCAAAATCAAAGACTTAAACAAACAGTCTATTCCAAAGCCAACAACGAACAGAACTATAGATGTTGAGATAGACGTGAACCATATTTTAAACCAAAACAGAACACATCCTGATTGGAAACAATGGTTGATCTGGCCCACAGACACAAATAACTGTCAAGACAGATTCCTGAACAAAATACAGGGGTTCAAATTGACCAGGCCAGACCCTAGATATTCCCAAAGACAACATCCAGGGATAGTAACTACTTACAGTGTGGGCAAGCTCTGCCTTCAATGGCTACAAACATCCACACTGGCAGAAATTAAGCAACACCTAACTTTACTTCAAGAGGGTGCTGACTTGCGTGATTTCATTATGGGACCACGCAAACAGCGTCAAAAACGTCTCATAGCGGCCTCTATATATGCAGCTTACAATGAAGCCTGGAAAGTAACTCAAATTGAGAAAGCAGAAAAAATACGGGAAATTGACCGTATTAATTTGGAAAAATCACTTTCTGTTGTGGACAATGGGTTAATGACTCTGTCCTCCAGAATATATTCACTGGACAGTATTGTGTCTTCAGCAATCGATATAATATCGCAAGACTTACTGATGTTACAACACGGTTAGTCCCAATTGCGTTCTATTGTACAACTTGGCTGGACGTTACAAAATCTGCGTTCAGGCTATGTGCCTTGGCGTTTAATCAACACAACGTCACTATTTAATATCTTTAACCTTACTGATAAACAAATCAGTTTGGCACAGAAGGGTGCTGACTATACAATTCTGAGCATTGAAAAACTTGAGAGATTACCATTGACAATGTCAGAACGACCAGTCATTGAATGGATAATACATGGAATAATAAATATTCCGATAACAACTTTCCAGTTTCAATACTGCCAAAAATATATACAGGCAGGCCAGTATGAAAGGTTGGGTAAAGGATACATTAAGTCAACATGGAACTTGCCCTATACACACGCATGTGTTAGTAATAAACGACAAAGTGTGTTCCTTAGTGGCAATAATTGTGAAAGGTCACTAAGCGGTACACTTCTGTGTCAGGGTATTAGTTTGCATGGAGCCTGTGAAGGGACTTCAAATAACCTTTCATGTCACCAGCTAGGCACACCTGCAACACAAATAGAACCGTTCTTTAGGAGACTCTCGAACGGGAGTTACATTCTAATTGTAGATCGCAGATGTTGCAGTCTGCTGCCCGGAAAACCTTATCTCATAACCGTGACTACGAAGGTCATGTGCTGTGAACGAGTATTGTTCCCAAACGATGCCCGAGACAGGGAGGCAAGGTTATGGCCCAGTTTGAAAATTTCTTCTATTCGAATTGATACTTTAAGCAGAATGAAGACAGTGCTCCTACAGACGCCAACCATGTTAACGTCATCAAAAGAAACGTATGATCTCCAAGTTGCAAGGACAACTGCTGAGATTCATTCACTGTTATCAACCAATTCCCCCATACATTTCGCAGAAATACTGAGCGAAATCTTAAATATTTCTGATACAAGTGGAATCGCGAGTGTATTTAAGACAGTGTTTTCGGGAGCTTTATCCCCATTCAAAGCCATCCTGGGTATTTTTCTTGATTTTGTCCATTCCATCTTTGGCGGACTTCCTCTCCTTTTGGGACTCGTGGCAGGCATCCTATTTTTGATCCTGTAACTTCGCTATGGCAAACCACGTCACAGACAAGACACCAGCGATAATGGAAGAAACAATCCGAGCTATTGGCTACCGGGACCGCATAACTAAAGTCCTTGGACTAGCACGGCTACGAGATTTAAACATGACTTGGTTTCTTTCATTTAGACCGATGTGGAAAAGTTGTGTTATGCCTGTATTACGGTGCTTGCTATGCGGCGAAGAATGCGTGTTGGACACCTGTCTGACACTACAATCGGATGTGCCAATGGACGCAGAGACTTTGTTGGGTCCGGTAACGTCTCATGCATTGTGCTGTCCCCAGCGGCTACCAATCCTGATGACGGCATTCGTGGAGACTTCACCACTACGATTGAAGAGTTGTGAAGTACAAGATGAAAGCAGCATCGACCAGGTACGAACTTCTGTCAGCTATGCTGATCGAAACATCAATGAAGGCAATCATGCTCATGAATGCATGTTACAAAATTTTCCGAGTTTATTTTTTTTTTTTGCAGAGTTTTATATAGCGCGAACTAGACCCGTACCTAATCAGGTATCAGAGCGCTTTACATATTTTCCAGTTACGTTATAGTGGAACTTTCGCAAGAAGCAGTTGACAGTTTTTTCGAAAGTCTCAACAATATGATGTTTTCACCAGAGCAGAAAGAATGACTTTGACCAAACTAGCACACGGCGTTCCCTACACCCTGAATTTGGCCTTCAACTTTGAAAATAAAGCAATAAGAAATTTTCTCACCAGTTTTTACGGAGAGCGAGACATTTTTTCCCCTTCCATTTCCAAATATTTACGATTTTTTGGGACACTTATCTTCTGCTTACAGTAAAACTATTCCTAGAGAACAACATTTCTATTTTTAGCTACTCTAGAGACATTAGCTACCCTCTAGCATGTTCGCAAGTATTATGATTTTTGTGATGAGATGGTCTCGACCTTTTCTTCTGTATTAAGAGCCATTTCATGTGTAATTTCCGCATTTCGTTCATACTGATTTCAAAATATGCGTATTAGATTTAGCATTATTATACTGCTTGAAGTGCATATAGTAACTATACTCATCTTTTCGTGTATTTCGCATTTCCAATTTTCAAAATGCATTTGATTGTATTTTGGGGTGGTTCGGTATACACATGCACTACTAGTTTTGTTTACTATGCCTAGATTTGTAAATATGGACATAGATTACGTGGAGTGGGTGTGATGTATTTACTATGGGTACTGTATCGATCCCCCTATTTCTGACCCTTGTCTGGTTAATAATTAACTAGCAGCCATTCAACTGCACAGAAACCCGTTATCTGATTAGCCATACAACGGCACAGAAGCCTGTTATCTGATTAGGTCATAGCGCATGCCATCTCATTAGGCAAGCACTATTTCTCCAGCCCCCTAATAGGCATACGGTGTTCTCAAAACAAATCAAACCTACCACGACCTGGGAAATCCCCACAGCCATTGTTTTGATTTAGCCGAGAACTTCAGTAAAGAATGTGCGAACGACCAGTTCGTATGACATCCTTATTGACGTATTTATGTCCATCCTTACGTCAATCTCGGCACCTTTCAGGTATAAATAATACCGACATTGCCTTAAGCAAACACACGAGGTGGTGACAAGATTGGAGCAGCGAGACTTGCCGAGGAGCCCAGCTGACCGCGAAGCCCACAGACGCTGCCCTTCCTTTCTGACGCGCTGAGAGAGAGACGCTGCCTTTTCTCCTGCTGAGAAATCCAGCTCCGGCGCTTCCAAGCCGCCCTCGCAGGCAGCTGGAATATCAAGACCTGAGATAGAGATACCAACCCTCCAGCCTTCTAAATCCCAGGTACTGAACTGAATAAACCTTTGAAGAGAATTCTTGAAGCAGACCCTTGGCAAAGCAAACTTAACTTAAACTGCTACTTCTCTACTCCCGCCCACGTATTAGGCTTAGGTCAGGTACATTGGGGTAGGCGTAGTTAGAAGCACCAGTTGAGTACGATTAGTCAATGTATATATGTATGTATCTATTTTATCCATTTTAAGTATCATATGGCTAAGAAACCATATCAATGCTTTTACAGTATTATTTTATAATTCTGTTATTACTGTATGCACTTTACTTAACTACAAGTATTGCAATAATAGCGATTCATTTCTCTTGTATGAGAAAAGAGACTGATCAATAAATAACATTTTTTTATTGAACACGCCCGTCTCTTCCTTTTCTCTACAATCTGGTGAAACTAAGAATGCACTGAACTGACTGAGTAAAATAAGTTGTCTTTTGTTTTAACACGACTCTAGAGATACACTCTTGATTAGGGGAGAGCAAAGTTGTCATGTTCTATGGTTGTCAGAAACTAAATCCCTTCTTGTCTATCCAGGGAGGTTAAACTCCTCCTTGTCTATTCGAGAAAGTTTCTAGTGAACTCTGAGCTAGCTGGCAAACATTAAACTTTAAGTCTAATATCGACAATAGAAGACCTAGTTAACCTCTGTCCTACGTCTATACTATTGAAGATATTATTCCAATGCGCAGAGCCTATTGGGATAATAGGAACTACACTACAGGACAGTATTCCTCTGGTATTCCAACCTCAGTATAAAAATGAAATGTGTTTGTGCGTACATCTGCTGGTGGGAATTTGACCTATGAATAGAATACCTCTGTCCTGTATGACTCGTGTGCCTCAATCACGAAAGTTACTGTCCCACCTCTTGCTGTGACTCCATAGGCTGCTAATTTTAAGGTAAGGGCAGTTCTGAAATTTTCTGAAATGTTGATCGTACCTTCCTCTTCTGTTGCATTCGCACGTAGAGTCGCTACTACGTCTTCTTCGACAAACATTGTTGAAAGAGTTTCAAGGAAACTGAGATACGGTTTTATGCACAATAGGAACTATTTGTCCTTCAAGCTTGAATAAACCTACAGCCAATACATGGGATATCCTTTCTCAGCTGAGGCAGATTTTTCCCTTCGCACTCCAGATGTCTCTGGGTAGATGTGAGTAGGGGTCTCTGAGAAAGCACGACTAAACTACTCAGACTTGACTCTTAAATAAGAAGCAACCGACATTGGCGGCGCCATGTCGTGTAGTTCCAATAAATCTATATAGGATCTGCGCGTTTAGACAACATAAACTGTGGGATTGGTGTCCAGATTGATTTTAGACACCCCCACCGGGTATGTTCGCCTGTATACCTAGCTAGCTCACAGTGCCACAGCAGACTCATCTTACCAAGGATTTACAGGGTTCTTATGTTCACATACTGATGCATGAGTCACAAAGGAGGTTCTTGTGATTGGTGGTAGGTTCCACCCTCTGCCAGTTAGCAGTCCTCCTATTTGGTGTAACATGAGCACCCCAAGTGTTTATCAAATTGATTGCAGTGGTTACGACATATCTGTAAATGTAAAGGATCGCTGGTTTTCCTGTACCTTGATGAGTGGCTACTCAAGGCATAGATGACAACTGCGCCCCTGTTGTTTGACTTGGGGTTTTCTATTGTGTCCAAGCTTCACCTAGAACCCTCGTAGTGCCTCCTGTTCATAGTAGCAGTATTGGACTCACCATCTGGGACGTTCTGGGTATGATTCCAGTGTTTTGGCAGAGAGCTAAGTTTCCAGTTCTGATGGTTATTTTCCTGCTAGGTTTGCTGGTTTCCTGCCTGCATCCTGTTGGCCATATATGCACCCATAGGCGGACTCTCCAGTGGTGTCTATGATGGCAGTGGTTGCAGCATTTGTTGGGGGCATCGGGCAGTAATGTGTCAGATACCATCGAGATCTTATGGGACACTGTGACAGACCTGGGCACGTGCTCGGTACTAGGGCATGTTGCTCAAAGGATGTCCTTTAGTGGTGGTAGTGGTGGTAGTGAGCTGTGGTCTCGAGGAGCTCACCAGAATTGTCTCCCCATTGCAGGCAGCCTTGAAAGACATCTTTCAGGTGAAGTGGAGTTTTCCACTTCACCATGCGTTTCCTTCCATACCATTAATTCTTGTCCTTGAGGATGCTATGCCAAGACAGGGCCCAAGTCATTCTCATTACCCTGGACTAGCCAAGTAGTGTATGCAGAGCTGAGATTTTCACTGTATTCTCTGCTTTAGCTGCCACTCAGAGTTGACCTCTTCTTCTAGTTAGTCGAACACTCCAACCTTCAGGCCTCCACCTGCGTGTTTCCGACAGAAGGGGACATTTAAGCTCATTCCAACTGCCGCCAGGGGTGATCAAGGTTACACTACCAGCTCATTGCCCCTCCATATATTATATTTATTTATGAAGGAGCATTCAGTCACAAGGTGTGTGGAGAAGAATGCGAATCTGTGAATGGCACATCTTTTGGATATCCTTTGCTCTGTGCTGTCGCTGGTATAGCAGGATTATGCTGTGGCCATGGTCATAGGCTACATTGCAGCCCTATCAGCGTTCATCTGTCTTCTTGATAAACCTTCTTTGTTCATTATGAGCAGATTTTTTACACCTTTGGTATGCCCCAGTGGCCAGTGTTTTGACTTTTTTGATTGTGTTTAAAGCCTTCTCAATTGACAGTTGCATTAGTTCACACTAAAAACTGTTTTCCTTGTGGCCATCATAGCATTGAGTTACAGGTCTTGAGAGCTAAAGCTGCCTTCCTTCCCTCAGTTGTGATCCCTTTCCATCTGGGGCAAACCATTACACTTTTGTAAAATGTCATGTGGCAGTAGAAGCACTCACTAATAAGTATTTTCAATGGTTTTAATCCTCTGCTCTGTTATCTTATAGTCTAAAGTTCATCCTGGTCAATAATCAACTTTGAATACATGCTCACCTAGATTCCATTCACAGCACTGTTTTACTTTCATATTACAACTTGTTTTAAGACCAATTGTTCCATCTTCAGGTAAATACAAAATTAAGCTAAACAGTACAATCCAAGAATGGCTGCAGTTATATACATCAGGTGTATACATCTGACACTAGTTCTATATTACATGCTAGTTGTGTATTAAAGGTACCTGTTTATGTATGCTTCCTTTCTGACGATGCTTCTATGCCTTATTATGCATTCCAACTCCAAAATAAAGTAACCAGTATGGCCACCACATGCCCTCTCAAATTACCCAAGGACCAAGAAGCATAGTAAGACCTAATTATATAAGATTTGTGGAATTGCTCATGTAAATCTTTGCAGTCTGTAACCCTTCCCACCTTTTGTCATCCGTCCTATTCCATTAAGGAGGAAGACGGATTGTACTTACTGGACCCTCGGAGTTTGTGTAGTTACTAATTTGGTCAGAATGGAGAGATCAAGACTGACTATCAGATCTTGGTATAGATGTAGGCAACAGAAAAATCAAGGCAGTTTATAAAAGCCCCTTGTCACGAAGGATCATCTTTTGCATCAGAATAGGTTATGACCCTAGTAAGAAGAAATCACCCGAGGGAATCGGCGCTCATTCCACCAAAGTGAATTCTTCATGGTCAGCATTTTCCAGGGTTATCTATGTGGCTGTAGCGTGTCATGTGGCCATGTGGGCATCTCTTCACAGTTTCATGAGCCAATATTGCTTGTATTCAGAGGTGAGAAATAATAGATATTTCACACAATTTGTGCTCTAGGATATCCTTATCTGATGATTCCTTCAGGCGCACCATCCAGAAGGCACTACTGCTTTGGTATCTATTCTGAACATAAGGAATCTTCAAATAGAAGCAATCATCAGTAGGAAGTTATTTACCTGCAGTAATTACCTTTCTGGTGGAAACTCCTTCCACCTGCTGATTGCTCACTTATCCAACTGAATAACATTGTTCAAAGTTAGGTTGTTGCACTGCACTCCACTGTCACGATTATACTGACGTTTCAACCTGTCGCAGCCTCTAACCGTCTGCAAAAATGGATATAGAAATGATCTTAGTGTATTGAGGTGGCATTATATGGGACCAGTGATGTCACACCTGCGCTGCTTCCGATGTCTAAATGGAGGAAGCACCACCACCTGGTGCAGGAAAGCTGTGATAAGATTCTGGATCCAGTCTGGTGCCTAGAGATATTCAACAGGTGAGGAATCTATAGGAAAATAGAGTATCCAGCATAGAGATTTTTAAGGGCGCTATTGAACGTCTTCTGCAAAGCATAATTCTTACCTCCAGTCCTGACATTCAATTCAAACCCATCACCAGAATCTGTATAAATAAAGCATGCCGTACTGAAGCCCATATAGCGTTCTTGTGACAGATTGTCAAAGCATGATTACCCAGCACCTTCTTGAAACTGTCTGCAGAGGTGTTGACCGGTACTACTCGAAGGATAGCCCTACCTCATTACGTTTTTCTTTGAAGAGTAGACTACAGTTTTTTGAGAGCTGACCTGTTTCTCATGAATAGATCACTGAAAAAGTTCTGTAATAGGCACTGCACATTATGGAAAGTTAAACTGCCCTGTAGGACCTAACGAATAAAGAGCGCCGTCTGTGAAAACTTTTCCCAGTAGAAAGTTCTCAACCTAAACTACGCATTTGAAGTCTTGTTCATGCATGTTCCAACTTTTTCTTCTCAAAGAATCTAACAGTTCTCCAATCCATCCCCAATTTAGTGAATAGTAAAGGAGTTGACTCTTTACTTCTGCTTAGACTTAAGGTGATACAGGTCTGTCCCTATCCCTGTGGAGAAGGGATGAAGGGAATAGGACAACCGCATGACTTAGTTTCCTATGCACATGCAGGTGACCGTGTTTGCCTATGTCAACAAAAACAAAGCATTAGGGATCCAGACAACAGTAAAGTTGGGCACTCAAGCATCCCAACGGTACATCTTTTGCCATTTTCCTTACCTCTCAGAAACAAGGAGAATTGTGTTTTTTTTTTTTTATTAACCTGTGCGAATGACAGAATATGATTTATGCAGGCTACGTCACTATAGATTCTCCTGTCTCAAGGTTTCACAAATGTCTGGGGTTGTCGGTTCCCCATGGGTGCCAACCAACCATGTGACCAAATGCCGCAGACCTCCCCCTGGATTCACCTTCTTAAAAAACATTCCCTGGTTTCTAGTATGTGAACCCCTGCTAAAACCCATGGAAAATCTGTTCTTATTTATAATCTCACACTCCTACTTTTGCAGCGTGAATCTTTCTGGATTCACTATGCTGTGCATTATTCCGCGGTCTTGTGGTTGGGTCCGGAATCGTAGTCTTTTCTCTTTTTTTTTTGTTTTGTAGTCCAGGTGGGCGTCGGCGTCTCACCTCTTGGTGTATTTCCGGTGATGTTGGCACGCTTCCTGCGGAAGCTCCCACTCTTGGGCGCCATCTTCAGATTCTTTTTTCCACGGTTGGGTCTGGATCGTTCCCGAAAGGGCTCCAGACATTTTTGGAGAAAGAAGAAGAAAAATATGCATTTTTGGACAAAAAGGATATTAAAGGACTACAGGAGACTACATCAATAAAGAGGACGACGAAGGAGAAGAAGATCTTATAGAACTTCAACGTCCATCGGAGAATGCACGCTCAGGGGGCCCCCTGAACGCATGAGATGGACAACACTCCTTTCAAATTCTGCCGTAACTGCCACCACAAGTATGCGCAGAAGGACCAGCACCCGGTTTGCAACCTTTGCTTACCGGTCGACTACGGGAGCTGGGACTGCAACGCCTGCTCCTTCTTCACGCCGAAGACTCTTCGAGTTAGAGCGAGACAGAGGGTAGCCAACGCCAGCATGCAGTGCAAAGGCCAGCCACCGTACCTTCGGGACCTGGGGCTATCATCTGAAGAAGAGGACAACGCCGCCGCCGAAGACGATGGCTACACGGTCGTAGAGACCGATAATACGAAGACTCCTTACAAGGTAGGAGACTCTACGGCCCCTAAACACCCGAGAGACTCTGAGTCTCAAAAAAACGAGGGCAAGGCCTCGAAAGCGCCGACGCCGAAAACTTCGGCGCCCTCAGCTACACCCAGGCCCAGCGGACCTTCTGAGAAGGAGTCCCCGTCGCCGAGAGCTGGTGAACAGCAAAATACGTCAAAAAACGTCCCCGAAAAGGGGCGTTCGGCGCCGAGGGAGAAAGACCCGAAGACCTCTTCGCCCCCGGCAAAGAACCCGAAAGCCAGCTCTGCACCGAAACCTTCGACGCCGAAGATCGGCTCGGCGCAGAGCTATCCGCCGAAAAGACCGGCCGAACCATTCGACGCAGAATACGCGGCCGAAATGGAGAAAAAGAAGAGACGACTCGAGGCTGAGATGGAAAACATCCTGCAGCGAAAGAAAGAATTCGACGCCAGGATGAAAGACTTCATGATCCCGACGAAACCTAAATCACAGGTAGTCGAGATAACGGAGGAGGAGGACTACGACAGTCGAGGAGCGTCAAGGCATTCGACGAACATGATGAGGAGGCCTCCTACTACGATTATGAAGGGGACGGCAACCGCAGGACGCTCCTCGGGTCTGCTTCCTCGGAGACTCAGGAGATAGATTGGCAAGACGTTGACACCGAGAGCCCGGAGGAGAACGTCGACACGCATTCCTCGAGACCCTCGCCGCCGGATGATATTGGGGTCTACAACACAGTCATCAAGAATGCCGCTGCATTTTTCAAAGTAAAACTCGACGAAGAGAAGCAGAAGGCAGACTTCCTTCTAGAGACACTGCTTCCCACTCAAACAAGGAGCCAGTACCTGCCCATGCTCAAGAGCGTCATGGCTCAGGGGAAGGAGGCTTTCAAGGAGCCTGGAGCCTGCAACCTGCAAAGCAGTCACTCCCAGGACGGAGAAAAAGTATAAGCATTCCTCCAAAGACCCACCCTCCATCATCGCAGCCACAGCAAGGAAGAGGGCCAATGTGCCTACTACTTCTGGGCCACCTCCAGACAAGGAAAGCAAGAGGATGGACCTCGTGGGGAGAAGAATTGAACGGAATGCCGCAATGCACTGGCCCATTCCGCTGCATTCCGCTGCTCAACAGACACATGTACCAGATCATGGATGAGCTGGGCCAGTTCGTGAAGAACATGCCTCAGGAATTCAAGCAAAGAGCTGAACACCTGGTCGAGGAGGGGAAGAATGTGGCAAATTCTTGCCTCAAAACTGCCCTGGACGGAGCAGACACTTCCAGCAGACTCATGATGATGGGCATCACGGAAAGGAGACAAGCCTGGCTCAAGATTTCACGCTTCAAGCCGGAAGTGCAACACAGCATCCTGAACACCCCGTTCAACGGAGAAACATTGTTCGGGCCCCAGTTGATGAGAAGCTCAGCCAACTGAAGAAGGATAACGAGACTGCAAGATCCATGGGGGCGTTACTAAAAAAAGGCACCCTGTCACGAAGACCTAACGGGAGGGGAGGAAACCAGCCAGGAACATCACACCAGGCGTTCCAACAAACCCACCAGGCAGACACCCAGACACAGCAGGGTCAACAAAAGCAGTCCTGGCAGTACCAGCCAAAAGGCCAGTCCTTTCGCGGGAGAGGAAATGGATGTGGACAGAATAAGAGAGGGGGACAACAACCCACCTCTAAGTGACTTAAGCAAGCTCCATGTGCCCACCCAAACAAAAACTCCCAGGGTGGAGCACAAACAAAACAGACAGGAGTTGCACAAACTAAACACCTGCGAGCATGTAAGACCAGTGGGAGGAAGACTAAAGCATTTCTTCCAGGAGTGGAAGAGAATTACTTCAGACAAATGGGTTCTCAACATCATACAGTTCGGGTACTGCATAGAGTTGGAAGGGAAACCAACAAACAGAAAACCGAAAAGAAGACCACTAGCAAAGAAAGAGCTAGAGCGCCTTCAAGAAGAAGCAAGAGAGCTCCTGCAGAAGCAGGCCATAGAACCAGTGCCTTACAGAGAAAGGAACAGCGGCGTGTACTCAACGTACTTCCTGGTACCAAAGGTAGACGAAACAATGAAACCCATCCTGGACCTAAGATTCTTGAACAAATTCATAAGAACGCAAAAGTTCAAAATGGCCTCCCTGCAAGAGGTACTTCCTCAATTGCAAGGAGGGGACTTCATGGTCACCATAGACCTCAAGGATGCCTACCTGCACATCCCAATGAACAGAGGGCACAAGCATCTGCTCAGATTCACCATCGGAGAAGACCACTACCAGTTCATAACCCTGGCGTTTGGCCTCAAATCGGCACCAAGGGTCTTCACAAAGTGCCTCGCAGCAGTCGCAGCACACCTACGAAGGGAAGGAATACACGTATACCCTTACCTGGATGACTGGCTAATAAAAGCAAGCTCATACTGGGGAATGCCCTATGGATAGACTGGTCCAGGACATTTGCTTACGCTTTTCCCCCGATACCGCTGATGCACAAGGTACTCAGCAAGTGCAGAACGAGCAACATGACCCTGATACTGGTCGCACCGCAGTGGGCCAGGCAGACATGGTACTCGCAGATCATGGAGATGACACAGTGTACACCCCACAGATTCGGGAGAAGAAAGGACCTACTCTCCATGCAAAACGGAGAGGTGCTGCACCCAGAGCCAGAGAGCCTGAGCCTAGTAGCATGGTTCCTGAAGACATAGAGTTTGCGCATTTGAAACTGCCCGAAAGCACCCTGAGAGTACTTCGGGAGGCACGAAGGCCCAGCACACGGAAGTGCTATGTATCAAAATGGAAGCGATTTACATTGTGGTGCGGGAGAGAAAAGCTACACAATAAGATGCAGAAGGACTCGACCGTGCTAAAGTACCTCACGCACCTGCTCGACAAGAACCTAAGCTCATCCTCATTAAGAGTTCACTTAGCAGCGATAGCCGCTTACACAAGGGGAGAAACGTGCAAGAGTTTCTTCACATCACAAGTCATTAGGAGATTCCTGGAGGGAGCAAAAAGGATCGCACCACCAAAGAGGGTGCCGCCACCTGCATGGAACCTGAAGCTAGTCCTAACGGAACTCATGAAAGAGCCTTTCGAGCCACTACACAAGGCCTCCCTAGAAATGCTGACCATGAAAACAGCTTTCCTGGTAGCAAACACCTCACTACGCAGAGTGAGCGAGCTACAGGCACTAACGCTACAAGAACCCTACATCCAGACACACAAATATAGGGTAGTGAGGAGAACGGACCCACACTTCATGCCAAAGGTGGTGTCAAGATTCCACATGAACCAGACTATACAAATACCAAGTTTCTTCCAAAAACCAGCCACTAGCGCTGAACGGGCT
This sequence comes from Lissotriton helveticus, assembly GCF_964261635.1. Lineage (NCBI taxonomy): Eukaryota > Metazoa > Chordata > Amphibia > Caudata > Salamandridae > Lissotriton > Lissotriton helveticus. The sequence continues at coordinate 1,033,529,771 of NC_136072.1, forward strand.
CTGCACACCCTAGACGCCAGAAGGGCAGTCATGCACTACATTGAGAGAACAAAAGGACACAGGAAAACAAAACAGTTCTTTGTGTCCTTCGCTAACAGTTTCATGGGGAAACCAGTAACTAAAGCAACCATTGCACGATGGATCGCTCAAACAATACAGTTCTGCCACAAGCGAGCAGGACAGGAACTAGCAGAGGGGACACGCGCCCACTCTACCAGGAAGAAGGGAACTACAATAGCCTTCCTAGGTAACACACCCATTCAGGACATATGCCTGGTGGCAACATGGGCTTCAGTGCACACGTTCACGAAGCACTTCTGTATGGATATACAGATGAACAAGGAACCACAAGTCGGACAATAGGTGCTTCAACACATATTCAATAACCAACGCTCACCTTCCACCCAGCCGCCACAAACATGATAAACCGCTGCAAAGTCTATGCACAGCATAGTGAATCCAGAAAGATTCACGCTGCAAAACGAATAGTTTCTTACCTGTCGGTGTAGTTTTGCAGCTTGAAGATCTTTCTGGATTCACTAGCGAACCCACCCACCTCCGCCAGAAAGATGAGGCTGGAGAAAAAAGGTGGTTAAAAACAGAGACAATACTGAAACAAGACGCCTTAAAGGTTAAAGCGGTGAATAACTTAGTGGAAAATTGCCATAACTTCGGTAACAGAACAAACACGAAAAAAAGAATCCGAAGATGGCGCCCAAGAGTGGGAGCTTCCGCAGGAAGCGTGCCGACGTCACCGGAAATACACCAAGAGGTGAGACGCCGACGCCCACCTGGGCTACAAAAAAAACCAAAGAAAAGACTACGATTCCGGACCCAACCACAAGACCGCGGAATAATGCACAGCATAGTGAATCCAGAAAGATCTTCAAGCTGCAAAACTACACCGACAGGTAAGAAACTATTTGTTTCTAGGTGTTACGCTATGGGAGGAACATGTTCGTACAAACAGGAGACAGGAGGAAATGACAAAGTTTTTGAAAAAGACCTGCTACGTCATGTTTCTTGTTTGCTTCTAGCTGACTCTTCTTGTGACATCTACCTGCTCTCGCTGGTTATTATATAGCAGCACTTGACAGCACTACGTAGGTGGAAGCAGGATGTGCCAGGCGCTGCAAGCTGCATCCCTTACGGCCTTCACGCCACTACTGGCTGACCAGTATCTGCTTCCCTGGACCGCACAATTCCACACCTTTCGTTCCCTCCTGGTTCCTCGGAGGCAGGAGAATCCCATAGCAAACAGTTACTCCTAGCCTGAGTCGCCTGTGTGGGTCTGTGGAAGCACGTAAAATGGCTGACAGCAAGTTGGGGCTTGAGAAGCCTTTTTCGCAACAGCATTTAAAGTCCAAAATGTATTTGAAAGCCTCTAGAAAATATTTGACACTATTGTAGCCAAGTTAATTACTATAGAGAGAATGCTGAAGGTTTTGACTACTAGAATTAGAATTGTAAGGCTGGGCATCAGCAAGCAGAGATCTTCTGAATGTGAAAGTCGAAAATATGCATTACTCCACCAGCTAAACATTGAAAGGATAGGGGAAATATTGTTTCCTGAACATTTAGGCTTTCCCTTTTCCTCCATTTGTTCATCCTCTCCCCTTTTTATTTTTGAAAAATCATCAGAGAACCACTGAATAAGTTGTGGTGATATATTCTTTTTTTGGGCGAAAATATGCCCGTCAGGGTTTTTCTTAACAAGGGGTAACACAGTCCAGTTCGCTAGCAAGAGGCATTGTAATCTCTGTGCTAAATTACCATATGAGCACCTTCTGACTCCTTTCTATTGTTGCGCTTTGTTCATTAATCTGGTGCTCAGGGATAGACTTAAGGAACAAGAGAGAGACTTGTTGTGTACATTTTGTAATTATCAGTCTTTTGACTAAATTATATGTTTTATTACGATTGTACCTCAACGTGTGAAACAATATGTTAAGGATACTTGCTTCAAAAAAGCCTTGATGTTGACCACAAACGGTTTAAGTTGTGTTTGAGGCTATCTTTTCTTTAATTTTGGCAGGCCTGACTGCTAGATTAGCAAATGATCCATTTCATGTTTGTCACCTTCTGCCAATGCCAGATTTTTATTAAACCGAATAAAAATTTTGTAACATATATTTTCACTCTTCCATTTGTAAGCGTGAGCTGAATATCTTGACCTACAATGAGATGCTGGCAAAACAACATAGACAAAAGATACGCTTTGAGGTTATGAGGGGAAGAGAGTTGAAAAATACATTTTTATAAAGTTGGACTGCAAGGATTAAGGAAAGCAACAGACAAGCTTTGGGGGGGTCAACATAGAATGCAGGTAGCAGAGATTTGAAGAGGGAAGCATTGCAAAAGTTAGAAAGCAAGACAACACATTCACTCCCTTGGAGTGCTAAAAGTAAAGGAAAAGAAGTGGTTCCCTATATATGAGCAACCATTTCCTTTGTTTTAGCCTTTCATAGGAGAGATACCAACGAATCGAATATTTTAGAGTTTCCTACCCAATAACAATTTTAAAACATTTTTCTGACCATTCACATTTCATTTTATGTATGGAGACATGGAAATGCAGTGATGGAATTTGAGGTTATGTGTTTGAAGAAGGCTCTTCCTCGAACCATAAAGTTTTTGTATTTGGGAATTAATATCTAGCCAGGCTTTAGTGACACACAATCTGGCCATGACAGCAGCAAAAAGCACTACCTGTCATGTACAGTTTGAACATCTGATGTATATCCAAAAGGATTTATGTTGGGTAAAGAATAAAGTGGTGCCCCCAAACAATTCTTTCTTCTGTAAATACCAGTTTCCAGCATTTTTATTCATATCACTCTTAAGAATGAGTTAATTATTTTAACCCCTGGAATTCCACAGCGAAATTAGTTTGAATATGGTCCGCAGCCCATTGATTCAACCTTTTCGGGGTGTAATATAGATCATATGCTAGTTTGAATTGATAAGCCTTCAAACTACAAGTATTAACAAAAGAATAACCAATTTTAACGCTGTCAATACTCTGTGTGCGCTACGTTTTGCATTCCATTTCTCTGTATGTTCCGCTACAAATAAATTGTATAAGTGCTTAATCGTCCCCTTTTGTTGAGGGAGGTGCCAGCATGTCCATTAAGGCGATAGGTGCCAACCTAATATCATGGGTGGTAATTGCTTAATGTATTGGTATTCTAGTTAAGACTTATACAATGTATGTGAAATTACATAGCTAGAAACAACTCTTCTGAATGAAAATAATACTCCTGCCTCATAAAATTGGTCAATTTGGCTGATGGTGAAATTTTGCCTGAGTCTGATAAAAGCATCATGAGAGAGACTCCGCAACTTGGGATTGAACCAAAGAGACATATACCTAGTGATCCGAGAGACCGAAAACCTTTTAGCCCATGCTCACTAGAAATGTTTGTAAACAGTGAGTCTTAAACTTAGTACGTTTTTAGAAAAATAAGATAGTTAAAAAAAAAATTCTAATTGAGTAGAAAGATCACTGTATTAATCACATGATGGTAGAGGTGTTTCTGATATACTGAATGCCTATGGAATACTTTAGCCTAATGCTGCCCAATAGTATCTTACAGATGGTGGTGACCACCCAACATTTGATAGAGGTCATTTTGAGTAGCGTTTTGCTCAACAAGGTTTCATGTTCCACCATAGTAACTAGTCCAAAATGATTCTACTCGATTGAAGAAAGCTGCTGAGATGAGTAGAGGAATTTTATGAAATAGTTGTAGAAACTGCATCCACAAAATCATTTCAATGATAACACAACGACCCACGGTCTCAATCGAGAGACTATCCCCACTTCGACAGCAGCAAGTTGGAAACAAAAGTGACTTATAATTGAAAGCTGTAGCGTTAAAATAATGAACCACATGTCGGACAAAGGTACAAAACAGGTCCATTCCGGTGTCCTGTATATGTGCAGTTGACTTATTACACTTTGAGCGGAAAAAATAGGTTTCTCTGAGTGGATAACATTTGTGAGGTTATTAAGTTGTGTAGTATCCGAGTTTCTGATTGTAACATTTACTGTCTTCCACCTCATTCGGTGTACCTCATATTATTGTTTGTAATACAATTTTTGGATTTTCATTAATGCACAGGGAAGTCCAACTCCTGAAAGTTCTTGCAAATCATAGGGCCATTTTATCTATTACCTTTTATATTTAATAGTCTTTTCTGAACTTGAGGTAGCCAGAATATATACCCGCTGCAGGTATTTACATTTTTGTGATTGTGTAAATATGCAGGGAGAGGGATAGAAATTTGTCAAAGTATTGTTTCCACACAGATAATCCTTGAAATTGATGAAATCTCTAGAATTTCTTTGCCACCAATTTGCCTTTCTTCAGACTAAATTCTGTACAATAGCTACTGAGTGACTCTCACAGTCCCCGTCACTCCTTGAAACATCCTGCTGCCATAGTCATCACCAACATCTCTTCTTGTCTTCTAAACCCACACCTTCTTTGACTGAACCTTGTCCTACCCCAGATGCCGGTCAACCGAGAGCTCAAAAAAGAATAAATACTCACTTCATTATTAAAGCTGTTGTAGTAAACTGGACTGAGCAAGGCTTGACTAGATACTGTATTGTAATTGCATTAGGAAAGAACTGACTAAGCCTGACGTGTTGTTGAAGGCCTCATTTGCTCTTACTTTTGCCACAAAACACATTGTACCTCTGAACAGTAACACTATAATAAACTATCTTTTGAATATCCTTCATTTCGTGGTTTGAGTGCCTCTCTTCATATCGTCTGACTACTTTGGCTAGACTCCATGAATTTTCCCCAGCATGTTTTTAATGATTGGCTACAAATGGAGCCCCTAAAACATTAAGCACTCCTGTACCTGATGGTGTTCCACAAGGTACAGTGGTTTCTTTAATGTTGTCCAACTTCCTCATACATCCACTTTGCGATATTCATAAGTGTATGTGATGCACACTTCAAGCATCTAAAAATTATTTTTGTGTTTCAAAAATGGTTGCATGTTTTTCTTTTTTTTAAATATACAGGTTATTTGTGTTCACTGTCTTGCATAAAAATCATTCTGTGGTATTTTAAAGTTGATGTGATCCTGCCGGGATATCTTCCTACAATTAGTGTGGAAAATACACTAAAAAGCAGAGCTCTGAGAGCATAAAGATTAGAGGCCACTTGAAAACACAAGATGGTTGCATTTGTGTTGTTCTTTCATTGATGTATTTATATCTGTGACAGGAATCCAAGTAAAATTGGAAAGAATGAGTAGCAAGTGCATTAGATACTCACTGCTCTGGAGTCCCCATCCAGTATAGCCATCTCAGCTCACATTTAAAGCTTATTAGCTGCAATCAGTTAATGAGTGTTTGTTACATGTTTAATTTTTTATTTTCAAAGTAGGTAAAGATGACATTGTAAACAAACTATTAAGAAACTTTAAATCTACAGTGTGTTTTAACTTTGTCGTTTTTAAAAGGGAAAGCAAGTACATTCCACCTGGGCAGAGAAATCGAGATGTCATTTCATGGGGTGGCCATAGTGGACGGCAGAACTCTCCTAGGATCGGCCAGTCTGGATCAGGACCCACACCTTCTAGAACTGGATCCCATTCTTCTGACTTTAGTCCTAGCGCTGGAGCAGACCAAAGAGTTGTAAATGGAGGTAAGAAACAACATTATTTTTTATTGTTGTTAAACATCTTGGGTTAGGCATGTTCCTTCTGTATTTCCAGAATTGGATTTTTTTTTTAATTTAAACAGTCTAGCAACTTGAAAATATACTAATTTGTGTGAGCATTTTTGGTAATATTTTGTGAAATCTTTAAACATGCTCTGCATTTGGAGTGGTTAAATGTGTGTACACTTTTGAGGATTAGAAGTAGCCTGTCTCTACACTGATTGGATCAATAAACTATACACTATGCTGACATTCGTTATACATTCTTAGTATTAAGCATGATTTTACCCAAAGATTTGATATTTGATGTAAGAATAATGGCTTAAGAGGAATTTAAGTGTTCTGTGATGTTATGATTTAAGTGGTTACATAAAGGTATGTGGTATCAGTGTAGATCCATCCTCCAGGATATTATATCTTTAATTCGGTCTACCCTAACCTTCACTGTTTTTAACCTATAGTTTGTCATGAGTAGATAATCTGGTTCCAGTTGGAATATTTTTTCAGGCCCTTCACCAAAACCCTCTGTGATTTTGGGTTAATCTTTCAGTGTATCGCTCATACGGTGAAGCTTTCCTGTCTCCGCTCCCTCTGCACACTTTGGTTTCTGCAATACTGTTGTAACCTAGAGGAACACATGATACTGTTCTGGGACATTATCTCATGTCAAGGTATTCCTGCTACATGATAAACGCTAACTGTAAAGTTCTCTATAATTGCGGGAGGTAGTTTGCACCCATATCTAACATCTGGCAAAAAAATAGTCTTTCACTAAATAAGTGCACCTAAATGTTTTGCTATCCACATTTATATAGGACTGTCTACAATTAATATTGTACAGTTGTGCATTCTTGATCTGAACGCACTTTTTAAATTAATCTAGGTTTCCTAATAGTCAGTTGTGTATGGTTATGTTTGCTTAGAGATTTTTTTAATGGCGATTTTAATAATGTGTGTTAATGTGAATGTGAATGTAAAATGAGTTTCATCCAGATGAATATATTTGTAATATTATGTGCCTGGCTGGGTATGCTAACGACTTTGGCTTTTTTCTACATTTGTTTGATTGGTTGTCCTTTGCAAATTGTTTTCTAGACCTGCATTGCTGGTTGAACAGGTGAAGCACTAGCATAGACATTTATGTGCCACAGAGAGAGTTATGCAATGGCCATAAATACTTGCACATTGCTGTCCTATCTTTAGCTCCACTTCCTGCGTCCTCAACCTGCTTTAGATCGTAAAAACGTATTAACTCAATACTTGGATACAAAGGGAGGATTAACTGTTCCCATGAGAAGAAAGAAGGATGTCTGCTGTCGCGTGTAGGTAGAGATTAGTCTCTTAAAGGGAGGATCTTCCTATTTGGAAGATGGACCCCTCATAACACCCAGATGGGTGTCATGCTTCATCATTGGGCTTTGTCTGCTCTTGGGGCAGGCGCTGCCATGTCCCATGGGCCTTGCTAGCGACTCTTTCACAGAGATATTCTCTTTAAGCCGTTAGGGTGAGTGCGGTGTGAGAACAGTGATTAAAACTACCTAAGGATTGTCAAAACAAGGCATGGGTATTGGCATGATTAACAAATGGTAATGTAAAATAGCTGTCACAGTTTTGAAATGGACTGTGACAGTTTCCACACTCCTATCATTACATCCAAGCTTGCAGCAGAGCAGAGTAGAAGTCACTGTCTTTTTCTGGTCCTGAAGAAACACCATGCATCCCTCCTGGACTAATAGATGTGAAACATGTCAACCTTTTAAGTACCCTTCGAATTTGAATTTGAATTTTAATGAATTTCTAAAGCGCACTGTTACCGAGACGGTTTCCTGGCGCTAGACAGCGGAGAACCAGAGGGGTCGGGGACGGAGACTAAACTGCTGGAGAACTGGGAAACAGGAAGGTTTTGAGGTGTTTACGGAATTCTACATATGAAGTAGAAGCTCTGAGGTAAAAAGGGAGGGAGTTCCAGAAGGAGGGGGCTAGGACCGCGAATCTCGCCCCCCCAGACATCATCTTCTTGAAGCGTGGAACTGTCAGAAGAGCCTGGTGAGAGGAACGAAGCTCTCTAGCCGGGAGGTAAGGAGATATAATCTCACAAAGAAAGGCAGGGGCAGTCCCAGATCTGGCCTGGTAGGTCATGCAGCCCAGCTTGAAAAGAGCCCTCTCCTTCACCGGTAGCCAATGCAGGGATTGCAACAAAGGGGTGGCATGATGAAATTTGGGGAGTCCATAAATCAGGCGGGCAGCCTGATTTTGTATCTGCTGCAGTCGGTGGATCAAATAGTCTGGGGCGCCGTTATAGACCACATTCCCATAGTCAAGGCGCGATAGCACCATGGCCATGAGAATGAGCTTCAGGGCTGGGGCAGAAAAAAAACGGGAAACCTTGCGGATAGTGCGGAGGGAGAAGAAACAGGAGGACACCACCGATGAAACCTGTGTGTGAAGCGAAAGCTGGGAGTTGATAAAGATGCCCAGGGTTTTGACCTTGGGAACCGGGGAGGGGGGGGAACCAAGTGAGTCGGGCCAGAAAGACGGGGACCAAGGACTGCAACCACCCCCGGTCAAAACCAACTCAGTTTTGTCGGGATTTAACTTGAGGTGGTTGCAGTTCATCCAATTTTGGATGAAAAGCATCACCCTCTGAAAATTCTGGGCAGAAGAAGGGGAATGGGAGAGGTTAAAGATAAGTTGGAGGTCGTCGGCGTAATTGAACACCGAGACCTCCATCTGCTGTAAAGAAAAAAATGAGGGGTGAGATGTATAAATTAAATAACAAGGGGGACAAAGAGGAGCCCTGGGGAACGCCGCATGTTACTCTACGGGGAGGGGCGGCAAAACCTGCCAGGTGGACAGCCTGCTCCCTGTCAGTTAGAAAAGACCGGAGCCAAGCGTGGGCCGTGCCCCCAATGCCCGCCGCCTCGACACGGGTCAATAAGATGTCATGGTCTACCGTGTCGAACGCGGCGGACAGATCGAGGAGGACCAGGGCCTGGGGGAGGCAGGTGTCAATGCCCTCCCTCAGTTTGTCCATCACCGACACTACCACCTTCTCGGTTGAGTGCAGCGGACGAAAGCTAGCCTGACAAGGGGAGAGGCGGCCTGTGGACTCCACAAAGGAACTCAGAGTCCGGGTGACATGAGCCTCTGAGACCTTCGCCAAGTAAGGGAGCAGGGAAATGGGACGATAGTTGGCAGGCATAGATGGATCGGCGCCTGCCTTTTTTAGGATGGGAATGATAACAGCTGATTTGTGGGCAGTTGGGACAATACCAGAAGTAAGGGAGTGGTTGATGAGTGTAAGTGGAGGGGAGTAACAGCTGGAAAAGATCTCGTTTAGGGCAAACGCCGGGCCGATGTCGTGAGGTGATCCCGATTTAACCCGAGCCAATAAAGGAAGAAGGGTTTCCCGTGTCAGGGAGGGGAAGTGAGTGAGGAGTGGGGCAACGGGGAGCGGTGGGGTAGTGGACGGAGTAGGGAGAGAGGGAGGGATGTTAGCCTTGATGAGCGCCACTTTCTCTATAAAAAAAAGAGTTGAGAGAGTTACAGAGTGATTGAGACGGGGGGATTTTGGAGATCACCCTGTCAGAAGCAGCAAGCTCATGTACCGTGGCAAATATTTCCTTTGGTTGATTTTCCGCTGCCAGAATTTTACCAGAAAAGTACTCAGCTTTAGCAGTTAAAATATCTTGTTTGTATTCCTTGAGAACAAGGCAGTACTTAGCTTTGAGAAGGGGGCAGTAGTTGCGACGCCATGCTCGTTCTGCTCTACGCGCCACCAGTTTCTTGTCTTTGAGGAGGGGAGAGAACCACCTGTTGGCAGCGTGAGCAAGCTTAATAGCGACTCTTTTGAGGGGAACAATGCGGTTGCATGCCTTTAACAGCCAGGTGTTGATGGCTGTGAGCTGAGAGGGGAGGGGTAGGTCACTAAGCTCAGGGCAAGATGCCGCAAGGGAAGAGCAGACATCAGGGAGGTCGGCCTTGTCCCACTTTCTAAACCAGGTGTTTTTGGGCAGTGGGGGTTTAGGCGGGCGTCCAAGGTTGAGTGCAAAGGAAATGAGATGGTGATCTGACCATGGACAGGGCGAGATGATAGGGGAGTTGGTAGGAATGTTGAGGGTCCATATTTGGTCGAGCTGATGACCAAAGGAGTGGGTGGGTGTGGAGAGCTGGGGAAGGAAATTAAGACTAGTGAGTAGGGCAGTGAACTCCTTAGATCTGGCGTCCTCGGCCGGGTCATTCGGCCAATAATTTAGATCCCCGAGGAGCAGGACTGCGGAGTTGTTCACTACTAGCGTAGCCAGTAGGTCCTCCATGGAACCAAGGAATTGGGGCGTGGGCTGGGGGGGACGATAGATCAAGACACAGGTCAAGGGAACCCCAAATGAGATAGAGCGGACTACTAGACAGTCCACGGCGGGAATAGGGGAAAAGGGGAGAATTTTGAAGTGAAAATCAGTATGGGTGATCAGGGCGACGCCTCCACCTGTCTTTGCCCCGGGGCGATCCATTCTGATGGCCGAATAGGTCGGGGGCAGCATGGCCAAGAGGCTCGGAAGAGAGTCGTCCCTAAACCAGGTTTCCGTGAGAAACAATAGGTGGGGTTGACAAGAGTCAAGCAGGTGAAATAGCTCTAGTTGATGGGCGACCGCCGACCTGGTATTCAGAAGGATCGCATTAGTGGTGGACTGGGGGGTGCCGTGAGGGATGGGGGCGAGGGAGGATGGCAGGTGGACAGAGGCAGGTAGGGCATCAGGCAGCTGATGAGATGGCAAATCAGGACGTGACTGAGTAGAGGGAAACCTGCATAGCCCAAGGGAGGTGATGCACTCTAACACTGTAGGGGCTGGAGGACGCAAATGACAGAATGAGAGCATGGTGGCCGGGGGGTAGCTGATGACTGGAGGGGCAGAGAGACGGGCCCCTAGCCCCGGCCAGCCGCAGACGGGCGCAGACGGGCTTAACTCAGGCGCAACTCCGGCGCGCCTTCGTCGCGCCCGCTGCGCTCGTCCGCTGCGCTGACACATGCTGCCCGTATAAGTAGGGAGTAGCGTGGGGGGAGTGGCTCTGACGTCCACTGGGCTTGGAACCCAAGCCAAGATGGCGCCCGCGATCGTGTCCCTCCCACTGCACACAACCCACAGCGGACTCCAAGACCCCTAGGATCGAGAATGCAGGTTAGGCAACCTTTTAACTTTGAACACAGTGGGTTAAAGGGAAAAAAGCAATAATGATTAAAACAATGCGCAGCTCGCAATCAGCAGCGCGTGAAGTTTAAAAAAACGGAGGCTGTGTCCACAGCTCCTCGGCAGTGCAGGTAAGACCCTCTGCCACCGGGTCAATCGCTATCACCTGCCGAGGGCGGGGACTGCCACTAAGTAGGGAGCAGCGTGGGGGGAGTGGCTCTGACGTCCACTGGGCTTGGAACCCAAGCAAAGATGGCGCCCGCGATCGTGTCCCTCCCACTGCACACAACCCACAGCGGACTCCAAGACCCCTAGGATCGGGAATGCAGGTTAGGCAACCTTTTAACTTTGAACACAGTGGGTTAAAGGGAAAAAAGCAATAATGATTAAAACAATGCGCAGCTCGCAATCAGCAGCGCGTGAAGTTTAAAAAAACGGAGGCTGTGTCCACAGCTCCTCGGCAGTGCAGGTAAGACCCTCTGCCACCGGGTCAATCGCTATCCCTTCACGTGTGGAAACTGTCACTGTTCATTACACACCTGTGACAGCCTTTTCACATTACCATTTTTTACCCCTGCCAAGGAGGTCACATATTAAAAACTTGTTTTGACACATCTTCTGTATAATTAATAACTATTCTTACCACACACACTCTACCCTAGATTCACAGACCCACTCTCACCCTTAAGGGTTAAAGAGAAGATCTCCGCCAAAGAGCCCTCTAGCGGGGCCCGTAGGACATTGCAGCACCTGCTCCACGAGGAGACAAAGACCACTGTTGCAGCATGACACCCATCTGGGAGTGAGAGGGCTCTGTCTTCCATTTAGGAAGACCCTCCCCTTAACTGCCTCATCTCCACCTACTAGTCACAACAGACATCTTTCTTTCTTCTAATAGAAACAGATAACCCTCTCTTTATATCCATATATCTCTTTCATGGGAGCATGGGTTCTGGACCTTCATCTTGATCCTATTCCCTCCGTCTACTTTTTGATTGATTTACTCAATACTTGCCAACCCTGTTGTTTTATGAGGCATACTTTTCAATACAGTAGCCTCCCAACTAGCCGGAGTCATCCTGCAGTTGTGGGAAAGGTATGTATTGAGCCTGTTAATAGGAGAAATCCATCACCCTGAATGAAGAGAATTGCCACCAAGTAATTACCATGAAGTAAATCAGTGTAGTAGTCTGAAGCTAGTGCCTGACAAATTCTGCTTGTTGTTCCTTCTCAACAAGCAGCTTTAACGTTTAAGTAGTTTTGAAGAGCAAATGCATATCAAAATTGAACCCTGCATGACACGATATATGAAGACTAAGAACACTACATCAGAGTATTTGAATAAGCAAGAAGCAGGGCATTAATAGGGGATGTGCTTGATGTGGTAAACCTCTAGAAATGGACAAAAGTGTAATTTTTTATTCTTTAAAACATTTTTATTAGAGTTTTATATAGCGCGAACTAGACCCGAATTGGGTATCAAGAGCGCTTTACATGAGCATCAGTTTCGTTACAGAAGGACACATTCATTTTTGGTAGACACAAGGAGATTAAGTGATTTGCCCAGAATCACAGGATGTTGAGCATCGTTGCCGAGACTCGAACCCGATTCCCCAGCTTTGTGGTCGACCGTTCTAGCCGTAAGGCTACATCCTGGTGACACCTATATAAAGCTAAAATATTATTATGTAAAATCATTATCTATAAAGTTAGAAATCGGGTAACCTGTTGACTGAGGTGTGAGCCATGTTCAAGCAGCAACCACAGTCCTAGTTAGGGTAAGGCACTAGCAAACACCAAATTAACCTGGGCTCAACCCCTCCCCCACCCCAGTAGCTAGGCACAGAGCAGTCAGGCTTAACTTAGAGGTAATGTGTAAAGTATTTCTGTAACGCTTCAACCTGTCAAAATACCACACAAAAAGGATCACAGACCTATTACAACAGTAGATCTCAATGTAATAAATAAAACAAGACTAAAGCAACACATATCTAATCAGTAGAACCAGAGTAAAGAATAGACTGTAAAATAGCACCTAAAAGCATAAAGCACTATCTGGTTGTACTGGACCGAGTCATAGTCAAAACTTAAAGCTGACCTCAATATCGCATGGATCAGCTACAGTCCCAGATTAGTCCCTTTGAAGATTTAATTTACCTTCTCAAGCTTTGTTCCAAGAGTCTCGTCTGCGTTGGAAGAAGGTCACTGGGGCACGGAAAATATCGCTGGTGGTGAGCAGCATGCAGTGAGTAACAGGTTGGGCATCACGGCCGGGTGGGCTGGTACTTTGCTTTGGCGGTCCTCGGTGGGCAATCAATGCTTGCAGGGTAAAGATACTGGCTTGCTGGGCTTTGCACTGATTTTTTTATGTGAACGGCATGGTTTCTGTGCGAACAAGCCCATTCACTGTTGCGACATGCCTAAAAGCTTGAATTTAAGAACCATAGCTAGGGCCCTGTTTCTGGAAGGTGAGAAAAGCCTCTAGACGGTGTCCTTGAAGTGCATGGAATTCCTTACCTGTCCTGTCTCAATCTGGCTGAAGTGACAATTCAGAGTTGTTAAGCCCTTTGTGTGGAGGCCGGGCTCACAGCCTATTCAAGTGTAAGTGAAGCTGGGCCCAGCTCCTCCCTCCCGTCCTGCCAGTGATGGCCCATCCATTCACACTTAAGCTCCTATTGTGTGTGGCTGTCTAGGAAGAATACACAACGCCCAGCTGCCATCTTCTCCCAGTCATGTGACCAGAGACAGACTGCAAGCACCAAATGGCTAACGCAAGAAAATGCCAACTTTCTGAAAGTGGCATTTTCAGAATTGTAATTTAAAATCCAATATCACCATAAGTTAAGATTTTAAATTAGGATTCCAGAGATGCTAAACATGAACCCATTACCTCTTCCCATTTGGGAATTATACTTCTAAAATGTAACAAGGCAACTCCAATGTTATCCTGTGGGAGAGATAAGCCTTGCAGTAGTGAAAAAAGACTCATTTTTTTGCTGCCAGGACACTACCTTGATCTACCCTAGGGGTAACTTACGTGTATTAATAAGGAAGGTTTGGGCCTGGCAAAAGGTTTATTTTGCCAGGTCGAAATGGTTAAACTGCACACACAGGCTCTGCAATGGCAGACCTGGGACATGTTTAAAGGGAAACTTAGGTGGATGGCACAAACAGTCCTGCAAGTCCACTAGTAGCATTTAATTCACAGGCCCTGGGCACATGTAGTGCACTTTCGTAGGGACTTACAAGTACATTAAATGTGCCAATCTACCATATTTTAAGGAGAGAGCCCAAGCATTTTAAATCCGGTTAGCAGTGGTAAAGTGCACAGAGTCGTATGGCCAACAAAACAAATTCACCAAACAATCGGAGAGTAAAAGGCAAACATTTTAAGGGTGACCCTTTAGAGTGGGCCAGGTCCAACATATACCCTGGTGGGAATACATGTTATATTGAGTATACTATTCTTACAGATCTTTCTGTATTGTTTCCCTGTGTGTAGCACTCCAATCTCTATGTTTGCACTTAAAATATTCCCCTAAATTAAATAATCTGCAACCTACCCTCATCCCCTCATTGATATATCCACTGAAGGGTAAATTGTGTTAATAGGCAGCAGTTCATGGCGTGTCTGGTTAGCAGTCTACTAAGCAAATCAACAGAATGGTTTGTGAGATCACAGATAAAAAACAGGAGAGCAGAAGCCTTAAGTGGTAATGCTCTGAATCACTTTGATGTTCTGACACTTGTCCTGCTTACAAGCAGCAAAAAAAGATGCTTCTTGTCCGTTATTAAGGGAGAAGCTTTATTTGAGGACACATCCTTATCATCTGGCTAAGTCTATGGCTGCATGTTGTTGTGCTCCCATCATTCAAAAACGTACTTTTGTTTTTCGGAATCTAGAACTACACTGTGATACCAGGGAACCTATTAGGATGCGCCAAATTTTCCCCTTTGCTTTACTTCAGCAATGGCAGGTTTGTTAGCAGCCTCAGCATCAGGTGAAGCACATCGTAACTGGGGTGTAAGGCTTCAGATCTTTAATGTGCCTTTCTTCTCAATTTGAAGGCATCCTCTCTGTTTTTATATAGTGCTTACTGTGGTAATTTCGCCTGTTTGTAGTGCTGTTTAATATCAGGTGTTAATGCTATTCCTTTATTCTGCCGAAATCAGCCCTACTTCAATAGAAGGACCACCCACAGGTATGACCATTCCAGGCAACCAAACACCTTTTTGGCATCTAGGAATAGTGCCTTGCTCACCTTTTGGCAACCAACCAAGCAAATTGGGCTTTTCCCTCAAGTGCCTTGAATGTCCTAGTCATGATTTGTTTCTGCCTTACTACATGTAATAAACAAATCTAGATAGTATGTAGCATCCAAAAACTCAGAAGTCTAAAATATTTTGCACAGATTGCATCATTGTTTACTGAATTAAATTCTTCACTCTCAAGAAAGCGCTTTCTATAGGCTGGTGCAAATAATGCACAGAATCAATAGAAAGTCTGATCCAAAGAGATAATTAAGAATTCAGTAAGGAAAGGCAAGGTAGATCACTTATTCACTTCCCTTATCGCCGTCAAGCTAACTCGCGTAACGCTTCAATTACATTAAAATATGTTTTCGTTATAGAGATTTGTCTTCATCTTCAGCTAATGTGCATTTTGAAAACATACCACTCACTACTAGAGAAGGTATGTTACTTTGTCATATTATAGGTTTGTCCTGGGACCTCCTCTTCATTCATCAACAAAGTATCAACAGTCATGATGGTCGTGAGATAGATTGGTGAGCAGGCATCTCCAACGAGTAGCTCGTGAGCTACTGGTAGCTCTCCAGCTACCTGTCAGTACCTCTCCTGGATGCATCCCAGCCATCAAAATTGAAACATTTTGCTTGGTTAAATTAACATATGTATGATAAAACTGTGTATTCCAAGACGAAAATGGCTGAATTTCCAAACTATATTGAAATGCGATTGAGTGATAAATCATATGCGAATACTTTTTACCAAAGTATTACTTTTGTGACAGGGGCACTGAACTGGCATGCTTTACCTATATCAAGGCATTCTAAATTTTCCAAACTTTTTTCCATTACTGCTGGCAAACCTCCTGATGCACTGGGGTCATCACTGCTGTTAAACTTGGACATGGTGGTTAGTTTTGTAATGTTGCCTGATGGGGTCACTCCTACAATGCTAATAATATTAGTAACTTGCAATGATTTTCATTTAACATAAGTACTTCTTATTAAAGAAAAGTCTGGAGACCCGTGGATTAGTGAGTTGAGCACTTACTATTGAGATTTTGACCACCTCGCAGTTATTAAGAATGTCTGCTGTTTAAATTCGGAGATCTGTAAGACCTCTTGCACATTTTTTGTGCTAAAGGAAAAAAGACATCTCTAAAATTTATGTCCTACAATTTCATGATTTTCTCCGTTAGGGGTGAGTTAGTGTGGTGTAAGCGTCCTGTTTTTCAGAAATGTGATGCCCAGAAAAGAACAACTTACAGGATATGTGAAATGGCCTCTACATTACCTAGGTATCCAAGCTGTAGCTATGCAAGTCTTTTCTCAGTACCTCAAGGTGGGAGTTTGTATGCGAGTGGCAAGGATTGAACATTGTCAGCCGAGGTTTATTGGAGAACATATTTGTGCTCAGTGGTTGTACGTCTGCTTTTGGGGAAAATTGCCACTTTGCAATACTTGAGCTAAGCATAAAGCCTAATATCAAATGTCCTACAATATTCTGCAGTGTGGGAAATCTTACCTTATTTTGTGCATTCTAAATCTAGCCTGTGCTGAGGGAACCAGGTTGTGTCATAAGCCTGGTTGAGGCAACGTTGAATGTGAAATATGTGATTGAAGAGGTTTAAATAACGCCACACTAAATTTCCTTTCATTCCATCTATGGCTACATGTTCACAAAGCAAGTAATGTTCCCAGATCAACACAATATGTTAGAATGAGAATGTTGGGGTTATAACAGCCTGTGGTTCCATGGGCAACAAGAACAACATTACCACTATATTACATTTTCTCACTAACTTGGTGCACTGTCTGTCACAAACTCAGACATTTCGGCCAAAAGCCTGAAACGACTGGCAGCAGTGTTCAGTCCCATCTCCCAGTCATTAAATGTGTCCCAAAAACCCATAGCCTACTGCTTATTGTACCTAGTTTGCTCTAACCTTTTGTTTTGATGGTCAAAACTACTTGTCCAGTAAGCCATATTTGTGCCTCAAACATTCAGGCCCATCCAATCACAGTTCCAACCCCTCAACCACATAAAAATACCTAAACAGGCACCAGGTCCCAGTCAATAAACTCCTTCTACCCCAACGACCCCGTCCCCAGAGTATGATGACATTATCATCTGAAGATAGCAGTCCGATGATTACTGTGTCTACTTTCTCCACTGTGCCTGACCCACCTGACTAGGCCATCTCCCATCCTAATGCCAAATCTCAAACAAAAATATTTGTTCTGGGCATATGTGCTGTAGATACATGTGCTTTACATACTCCTGCCATCTAGTGTTGGGTCCGGATTGTTTGCAAGTTCTTTTTCTTCGAAGAAGTCTTTCCCAGTCACGAGGTAAGGTGACTCCTCCTTTTGGTGATAGTGTGTATGGGCATCGACTCCATTGTTAGGTTGTTTTCTTTTCGCCATCGGGTTCGGACGTGTATTGTTGCGCTCCGGTTCGAAACAGTTCTTCAGGTTCCCCTCGGGCGCAATCCACTGTACCCATGACGGTATTGTTACCTTACGTGTTTCTCTATTCTCCGCATATTGATTACATTGGGAATCTCTCCATCTTCAGTCGAAAACATTGTGGGCAGCCTTTGGGCCTAACCGGGTCGGTCCAGCCTTCTGCTGATGGAACGGACTCCGTTTCAATTCTGTCCTTGATGACACTCCAAGTACCCTCGCACCGACCCACATAAAGTCTGCAACTTGTGCCTCTCACGGAGCACAAGTTAGAAGATTGTGAGGCGTGTTGGTCGTTCCGATCGAAAAAGACTCTTCGGGATCATTGGGCTCGGCGATGAGAATTGCAGCACCAAAGAATCCAACATCCTCCGGATATCTTCGGAGAAGTATCTGAACAGGAAGAAGCGACAGCAGCGGAAGAAGAGGGGGCCTTCTCTGTCCCAGAATCTGATTCTGAGCTGTAAATCGAACTGGAGTCCCAGGACGTTCCACCAGGACAAGGTGCTATGAGTGCTAAAGCCCCTTTACCCTATTAGCTCTCTACCACCAAACATAAGACTTTGACACCAACTCTGCCTTTTGTCCTTGGTCAGCACCGAGACGATGTTTCTGAGGACCTGCCCTCGGACCCAGCACAGAAACAAACTGTCAAGCCTTCCGGCTCTGGTGGAGACAGATTGTCTTTGGATCGAAACCTTCTGCTTCCAAGGATAAAAAGGACAAGGCCGGTTCGGCCCTGAAACCTTCACCACCGAAATCGAAAGAAGATCTTCTAAAGCCCCCGGAACCAATCCTAGAAGTTATGAAAGAAATATTGGACCCTATACAGGAGAAGCAATACATTAATCCACATATTAGACACATTTGAGCTAAATCACCTTAAAAAATTAGTCAGTTCAGAGGACACTGGTTATAAGATTCCTCTCGTCCTATTCACCCTACTTTGCCATCCCTTCCACATTCTTCATTATTACCACAACGGCCCGGCTCAGATCCACTACACATAAAACCTCTGGGGTCTCCTCATACACATCCTGATTTAGGAAATGATGATGATGATGACTTCAATGGTCATTTACCAGCAGATCCATGGGATGACTAGAATATTGATCCACCCATGGATAATGATCCAGATTTATACCCTGCAAAACCTTCACCTACAGATGATAATGTAGCTTATCAAGAGCTAATTTCAAGGGCAGATGGTTATCATGGAATTAGTTTTTATGTGAGACTCTAGGGTCACATAGGACTAGTCATAGTCTACCACTGTTGAAAGAAATGATGAGCATTGCAGATGAGATATTTAAGGACCCTGTTCATGCTTGCATTTTAACACCTAGGGTTGACAAAAAATACAAACCTCCACCATCTGACCCACCTTTTTATTAAAGAACACCTACCCTTAGACTCACTAGTAGTATCTAATGCTTGTAAGAGAGCAAACTCCCAAACCGTCTTGCATATGCGTCGCTAGACAAAGTCTAAATTGATTGATGTCTGCTGTCGGGTGACATAGAGGCAGATATTAATCTCTTCCAAATGTGGCTTGCGCGCTGTGTGAAGGAGCTGGCGCCGCCCGAGCGGTCCTTTAAGGTCTCGTTCCGCGCATCTGCTTCATGGTTTACCCCAGCGCTTAATTCCAGCCGTAGGCTATGTAAGAAAGCAGAAAGAGCAAGTTATCTGGAACCTCTGAAGGAGGCGTATAAGTGCAGTATCAAGGCCTACCATAGGGAAATCTATCTAGAGAAAAAAGCCTACTTTGCCAGAAGAATCGAGGAGGCCATTAACACCAGCAAAGAAGTCTTCTTGGTGGTGAAGGAATTTACTTCACCGGCCGCCATTACGCCTAAGTGCTCCTTTTCGGAACCTTGGGTGTCCCAACTGGCTAGCTTCTTTGCGAATAAGATCACTAGCATCCAGGATACTTTTCCAGCTGCGGTGGTAGGGGGTGTGCTTAATCCAGGACCTGGTACTCCAGTGGCGACCGCTGGACAGCCCATTCTGATGACTTTTCCCTCCATTGAGCTTCAATCCTCTCTGGAAATTTTGTCTAAAATGAGATCCGGCTCCCTGCTTGATCCATGCCGCGCTAAGTTTTTAGCTAAAATCGCTATTTTAAATAGGTCGTTGGAAACGGGAATTGTGCCGCAAGCATGGAAACAGGCGATGGTTCTCCCCCTCCTAAAAAAGCTGTCCCTGGACCCCAGTAGCCATGCCAATTATAGGCCTATTACGCTGCTTCCGGTCTTGGCCAAGGTGACTGAAAAACATGTGCATTCCTTCCTGGCCGACTTTGTAGAGTCACATGAGATCTTGCACTACACCCAGTCCGGTTTCAGGGCTAACTTGAGCACGGAATCGGCACTGTTGGAGGTGTCAGAGGCCATCAAGGAAGTCCTAGATAATGGAGGGAAAGCACTGCTAGTGTTATTAGATCTCTCGGCGGCGTGTGACAACGTTCCCCATGACCGCCTCCTGGCAAGACTCTTGGAGATTGGTGTTAGGGGAACGGTGTTCAGATGGTTTGAGTCATTTCTATCCAACCGAAAACAGACAGTCTGGGCTCCTCCGTACTCTGCTGGAGGTGGGAGTCCCTCAGTGGTCGATTTTGAGCCCCACTCTCTTTAATATCTACATGTCCCCCCTCGCGGCACTGGCAGAGTCTTTTGGCGCCCAGATTGTCTCGTACGCCGATGACACCCAGCTTCTCTTCACATGCGATAGGAATACGGACTTTGATGGCGAGAGCATTAAGAACTGCTTGGGCGCAGTATATGCCTGGTTTCAACTTAATCAGCTGAAATGCAACTCCGACAAGTCCTAGCTCCTTTTCTTTGGGTGCCCCTCTGACCCCGGATGGAATACCTGGTGGCCCGCAGGGATGTATCCTCCTTCTACTGACTCCACGGTAGCTAAGAATCTTGGAATCAAAATGGACAATTGTCTCTCATTGAAACCACAGATTCTTGGTCTGGTCGGGCAGTGTTTTGGGATACTAAAAATGTTAAGGAAATTCCTCCCTCTCCTTTTTACTGCCCATAGGAAAATAACGGTGCTAGCCCTGATCGGATCGAGGCTGGATTACGCGAACGTACTCTACCTCGGCCTGCCAGAATAGCTTTTGTCTCGCCTACAGGTAGTGCAGAACGCGGCGGCATGGGCAATTTTCGGCCTTGGCCGCAGTTCTCATGCCACCGGCCTTTTGAAGTCCCTTCACTGGATTCCAATCCGGAAACGCATTAAGTACAAGGCCCTCACCATTGCGTTTAAAGCCCTTCATGGCATTGGGGCTCTCTATCTGCGGAAGAGAGCTGTCGTCCACCATCCATCCAGAGCCTTACGATCGGCTGCCTTGTCACTGGCCAGGGTCCCGGCAATTAGGCGCGCACGGACCGGGGGCCGATCCTTTAAATATCTGGCGCCGCGGGCCTGGAATGCTCTGCCACTCGCTCTGAGAAAGAGCGAGAATTAAGCATCTTTTAGGAAAGAGCTTAAAACGTGGCTGTTCTGTCTCTAATTCCTCCTCCGCCGCCTGGGTTATGCTGTGTTAGGTCTGTTTATACAAAACAACAAGGGCTCCCATTCGAGTCAGCACAGGACCTCGGGGAACATATTTTTTTAAAACAACAGTGGTCCCATGCACACGAGAAATAAGAGCACAGAATAAATATAGACACAATGGAAGTTATATTAAGTACTGACTTGTCCAGCCGGACAGAGGTCCAATTTTTACTTCAAACAAAGAATGTTTTAAAAGGATACCTTCAACAATTCCATAGAGAAGGGCACACGCCTGTACCCAAACGTATACAAATTGGCATAGTGAGGAAAGTATTCAGAGAATAGAGCAGAGTTTTTAGGCAGAAGCTATAGTTTTCTGTAGATATTGCAATAACAGAAATTCCATTTAACACCATTACTAGCCTAACACAGCAGTTGCACATTACACAGTATATGGTGTTTTAAAAAGGTCGACGGCGTTTCGATCCCATTTAAAGAATCAGAGGGATCATCAGGACAGAATAATGCCTAAATATTACAAGCCATGATAGCCTAAAGAGAAAAGAAAAATTAAGAAATCATACAAGGTACAATCTAGAAAGAGACACATAGTAAGAATAGCATATAATGTACAATTTAGAAGAGCTCACAGCGATGAGGTAATCATTTAGGAGCTGTGATAGTGACTTGGTTACACCCACATGAAATAGTAACAGGACTGTTGCCTTAAGGGCCAGTGCATAGAGAATTAGGCATAACGGGTCAGAAGAACTTTGCCCTTAGTTGAAAGAGACAAAAGTGCATGCTGCAATCTGTATTACGTCAAGTGATCCCTTAAAAACGACTGTTAATAGTGAATAGGTCAGGATTGTGATGGTATCCACTACAATGATGGTGAGCAAGGTTGTATTCCTGAAGGTCAGAACCGTACTAACGTAGGGAAACGGAAGTGCCAAAAGTGAGGATCTAAAAAAATACAATAAACGGCGAAATGATAGTGAGACTACCGGTGAATTGACCGATACCAGTGACCGTGAAGTGAGCAGGGGAATCAGCCTGACCACAGTGGGGGCCGGCCAGGTAGAGAACGGCGTGTTAATAGATCTAAAAATAAAGAAACCAGGAAGTTAGGAAGTGCGACTACTGCTTCAAATTACCGAAATGCAGAGAGAAAACAATTGGTCTCTTACCCAAGGAACGGAACCATCAAGGTACTGAGTTCCGTGTATTTCCGAGGATCGGTCTCCTATGTGGAAAAAGGCAGGGGGTTGAAATGGCTATAAGGCGACATGCGTGGCAGTGCAAGAGTGAGGATAAAAACAAGCTTACCCGTTGTTCGGGAGAGAGTACTTAAGACGCGCCAGCGGTATGCTCGGACGCGTGGGGGGAAGGATGAGCCTAAATCAAAAAACAGGGAATTAGAGTCTATACCTTCTCTACACCTGATTTCCACTGGGTAAACACCGGTACAGTCGGGCAAGTAGGGGAGGCTTACCTTGTCAATGGGCTGAGGTAGCTTCCCTGGCCGTTGCGATGGTATACCGGGATAACCAAGCTATATCATTGCATGTGGTTGGCTAAGGGGAAGTCACATGCAGTAATTGAAATAAACGTAGGACAATGCAGCGGCCATGTTAGGTGTGCGTTTACATGCACCTAGATACTTGGACTCCTTATAAGTTGAAAGGAGCCACATGTGACGGTGGAAATAAGTGTAGGGCGACCCGGCGGCCATAATAAGGGAGTGATAACACGCACTAACAGTCAAAAAGTGTGGCAAGAAATAGAAATTGTGTAGAGAATTATAATTGTTTAGAGATTAAAAACCTACAAAGTATACATGATTCATAGACATAGCCAACCCAACTTTCATCAGTTTGTTAGATTGGTCCAGTCCTCCTGCTGGTTGAGTCCTGAATTCAAACTGTCAGTTCGCAGGATCCATTTAAGCTCCTCTCTGTTCAGTATTTTCGATAGGTCACCACCTCTTGGGAACAAGGTCACTTGGCTGATTACAGTCCATCTTACATCATTCTTGGTGTGTCCTTTATCAATGAAATGTTCCACGGGAGGAGCATTCTCGGTTTTACATCTGATTCTGCTCCGATGTTGCGAGATCCTTAATTTGATTTTTTGTTTAGTCTGGCACACGTAGATCAAGTCACACGGGCACAGGATTGCATACACCAAATTACAACTGTTACAGTTAGTGAAAGTTCTCAGTACATTTCTAGTTTCTCCAAAGACAAATTCTTTCCCTTCAATGCAAAAGTCACATACTACACAACAGCCACATTTGTAATGTCCTTTCAATGGGGGAAGTAACCACAGGTCAATAAGGGTGAAACTGGCCGATCTCGGGAGGGGGAGAGCAGCCCTCACCAAGTGGTCTTTTAAGTTTTTGCTTCTCTTGAAAGCAAACATGGGAGTATCTAGATCTAGATTCCCAGAGTTAAGGATGTGCCAATTCTTTCTGATACTTTTGCGAATTTTGTTGGACACCGGTCTGTTAGCGCCGGGACACTCTGCTTGAGTAGCTGAGCGCTCAATAAAACTCCCGATAACATAACATAACATTGAGTCATCTGGTAAAAGGGTGGCCACGCAAGCCGCTAACCACTGGCGCATTGCTAACACGCAGGGTTACTAGCTAAGTATGACAGGGCTCACTGAGACAAGATAAAAGGCCTATTTCAATACCTTTCAGAAGAGCACAAAAAGAAAGCACAAGAGTTGGTTCAAGAAGGCAAACTTCTACCTAATTCCTCCATTAGATGTGCTTTAGATCCAGCTGACGGTGCAGCGAGGGGAAATACCACCAGCATTTTCCTATGTTGACATGCTTGGCTTAGAATTTCAGGTTTTAAACTTGAGGTCAGCAGTCTATTTTAAATACCCCTTTTGACAAGCAACATCTTTTCGGACCTCAAGTAGATGAGTCCTTGGACAGGATGAAGAAAGACAGATGTGGCGAAATCCATGGGGGCGCTTCAGTCCAAATCAAACAGAGGCTCCTTTCGCCGCTCGTTTTACAGGGGAGGGTCCAAAAGTACATCCTCAGACCCTAACGCTTCCTCATATAAGTCAAACAAACTACCCTCTTCCTCTAGAGGCCTCTATAGAGGAGGGTACAGAGGAAACCACTTCAAAGGTAGGGGTAAGAGAATGCCAATGCGTAACTCCCCTTCCCCCAATAAACAGTGACTTGCCTACACTTCCCCATATCATTTACCACCTGTCGGGGGGGAAAACTTCAACAATTTCTCCCCATTTGGCAATCCATTACATCAGACAAATGCGTGCCAGACATTATCTGACATGGTTATTGCCTGGAGCTCACCAGCTATCCTCCCAATATTCCACCTTGCACTCATAAACACTCGTTAGACCACCTGCAGCTCCTCAAACAAGAGGTGCAGGCTCTTTTATCAAAAGGAGCTATAGAACCCGTTCCGTTACAGTACTAAGGTTCAGGAGTTTACTCTGTACTTTCTAAACCCCAAAAAGGACATCTCCTTAAGACCAATCTTAGACTTAAAGGGCGTTAAATCATATATACTGTCAGAACACTTCCATATGGTCATGCTTCAACAAGTGCTTCTACAGCAAGGCAATGTTATGACCACACTGGACTTAAAAAACGCATACTTTCATAATCCGGTTCACCAAGCACATAGCAAATATCTGAGGTTTGTGATAGCATAAAAACACTATCAGTTCAAATTACTCCCATTCAGAGTAACTAGTGCTCCCAGAATGTTCACAAAATGTCTAGCAGTAGTAGCAGTATATCTCAGAACACAACAGATTAATGTTTTGCCCTACCTAGATGATTGGCTCATCAAAGCCAGTATACACAAAATATGTTTACAACACATTACACCTACTCCACCAATTGGGCTTCACGGTCAATGCGCACAAGTCTCATCTCCAGCCTTTACAAAAGCAGTACTATCGGGGAGCGACACTAAACACTTGTACAGCTCTGACCTCTCCCAGTGCAGCCAGAATTCAAAATATTCAAACTCTGTAATACAGTTTCAGACCAACCAATACTTAGCAGTCAGGACTTTCATGCAACTGTTAGGAATGATGCCATCATGCATTGCATTAGTGCCTCATGCAAGGTTACACATGCGTCCTCTACAAGAATTCTTAGCACATCAGTGGAATCAGTGTCGGGGTCAATTAACAGAGCTAGTGTTGGTAGACAGCCGCACCCATCGCTATCTGCAGTGGTGGAACACACAACTTCTCAAAAGGGTTGCCCTTCATCAACGCTGTTTCTCAGATCGTGCTAACAGCAGAAGCATCTCTCGTAGAGTGGTGTGCCCATCTCCACAGTTTGACAATTCAAGGTCTATGAGAATCCTTCACATCAACTATCTAGAGCATCTGAAAGCGACCATAGTTATAGATTCGTTACCCTAAAATTACCACCAGTCGTCAGACTCTATCTGAAGGTTTTTCTTAGCAGTACCCCTGCATGTCGGTAGGTGGCGTCGGTTGACTCCGTGTTCAGCGTTGTGATCGCAGGGATGACCTCACGGTGTCTACTTAGACGCCGCCCCTCTGCACTGATGCCAGTTCTTTCATTTTCTGCGCCAGCCAGCGCAGAACCGGAGAGTGTGTGCCCCTTAGGCACTTTTTGACTAAAGCTTTTACGACTTTTGTCGACATCTTTTTCAAGTCCTTTGACTCCTGGTGCAGTTAGGGATGCCCCATCGTCCGACCTGCTTCAAGCCTTGTGACTCCTGCACAAGCTGATGTCTGTCACGGAGCCGCACCTCGTCTGCCTCTGGTACCTGGAGCATGACCACGACCCGAAGTCATGCTCCGTCTGTTGGGCCATGAACCCGAAGTCTTTGCGGGAGCGGTCCTGGAAAGCGGCAATCTGCTCCGCGCCGCTCGAGGTCCCGGTTGAGAGGAAGGTCTTGACCGGTCGCAGAGCCATAACCACTCGTCATCTAAGTTGATGACGAGTGGGCGAAGTCGAAGCACAGGAAGAAGGTGAAGAAGCATCGTCACTCTTTGCCTTCTACCCGTCCGTCGGCTGACATGGCATGGGAACAGGAGTGGCGTCACTCACCATCTCCACCTTCCGAACCCGCTTCTGGGACGGCTTCCTGCTTCCCTCCCATTCTAGGAGTCGGAGCATCCGCTGCCCAGCTTCGAGCTTTCTACGAAGCGCCACATAGCGTCTTTGGGCAGCCAGATTCCGCCGGTGTGCCTTCGGGCCTGGCAGACTCAACTGGGGGTCCTGGGCCTTTGAGGTCTGCGGCTTTGGCTCCTGTGCCAGAGGGACACGAGGATCCAGGCTTGGATCCGGGTCGGTGCCGTCGACCTCAAGGTACCTTCCCCGGTGCTGATTCCAGTGGCGATGCCCCCGATGCTGGTTGCGCCTCCAACTGGCGTCAACACCCGCCTCATCCCGACTTGGAGCCGGACTGGTGTCGACTGATGCCGGTATCGGCGCTGACCAGTACGTTTGTTCCACTGTTCTTTCCTGGCGTTCACTACCGCCCTGACTTAGAGCGAGAGGAGGGTGAGGAGGACTGGGAGTGGTCTGGTGACCCTCTAGCAGGCCAGTGGTCTGGATACCTCACCGGACCTTGGTATGCTTTCTTCCCCTATCATGGCTACAGAGGAGGGAGCCTACTACGCTGTGGTGTTGCGTAGGGTGGCTGAGGCCTTGGGCCTTGAGCTTCCTATGGTAGCAGCCAGGATTAACCTCCTGACTGAGGTGTTTCAGCCGGCAGCGGCCCCTTCGGAGCCCCTGCTGCCTTTTAATGAGGCCCTCACCAACATCCTTCTGGGCACTTGGTCCAAGCCCAGCACATGAGCTCCTGTGTATAGAATGATTGGCCGACGACACACCCTGCGACCCACTTTTCCTCTCCCAACACCCAACCCCCGAGACCGTGGTGGGCCAAGCCTCAGCATCAAAAGGCGCATTCCCTACTGCTCCTCCAGATAGGGAATCCAAGAAGCTGGACCATCTTGGTCAGAAAATGTTTTCTTCCTCCAGCTTAGGACTGCATGTCTCTTGGGCCGTTGCACACACTCTGTGTGGGACACGGTGGTGCAAGTGCAGCCACAGTGCCCAGTGGAGGCCCGTGCTGTGCTCACCTGCACTGTCGCAGAGGGTAGAGACGCAGCAAAGTTCGCCATTCAGTGTGGGCTAGATACCGCTGGGTAGAACGATTTCAACTTAAGTAGACCTAAGGTGCTACACCTGGCTGAGTTCCACTGGCTTCTCTGGGGATGTTCAGTCGACCCTTTTGTACATGCCCTTTGATTTCGGTCACCAGTTTGGTGACAAGGTGAACAACGCGCTCGAGGGTTCAAGGACTCTATGGCTATGGCCAGACCCTTGTGCCTCGCTGCCACCTCTCATCCCATGCAGTCTGCCTTTCGCCACTTTTTGGCTATGGAAGGGGTGCCCCACCACGCTCCACCCAGAGCCACAGGCCTGCGCAGGCTACCCAGCCTCTGTACGGCTAGGGATGTGGGACCCAACGTCGTCGGTCTGGGGCCAGTACACCACCGCCCCCCGATGCAGCCTCCAAACCTTCGTAGTCCGACTTTGCAGGGCCACCACTAGACAGTGCGTGGCTGGATCCGCCATCACCTCCCCCACTGGTACAACATCACGTCGGACAGGTGGGTTTTGCAGATAGTTCGAAGTGGCTACTCCCTCCCTTTCGAGACTACTCCTCCATCCATGCCACCTACACTCCATCGCATGTCTGAGGATCATTTGTTCCTTCTCCGCCAGGAAGTTGCGGCTCTTTTGGCCAAGGGAGCTATAGAACGCATCCCTTTGCCAGAAGTAGGTTGTGTTTGTTACTCCCACTACTTCCTGGCGCCCAAGAAGGACAAAGGCCTGCGTCCTATCTTAGACCTCAGGGACTTTAACTGCTTTCTCCGGAAGCAGAAGTTCAACATGTTAACTTTGACTCGGGTCTTGCCTGCTCTCTACACTGGAGACTGGATGGTAGCGTTGGACTTGCAGGACGCTTACTTTCACATCCCAGTCTTGCCTGCCCATCGGTGTCTCCCACAGTTCCAAGTAGGCCACAAGCATTTTCAGTTCATTGTGCTCCCTTTTAGCCTTACCAGCCCCCCTCGGTTGTTCACAAAAGTGATGGCGGTGGTCGCAACTCATCTGTGCGGATCAGGGGTTCCAGTCTTCCCCTTTCTCAATGACTGGCTGTTAAAGGCGGGCTCGCCCCAGGCTTTCGTTTCCCACCTCCAGACTTTGACGGACCTCCTGCATTTCCTGGGTTCACTATCAATGTGCCGAAGTCACAGCTGATTCAATCTCAGAAGCTCCTGTTCATTGGAACGGTTGTGGACACAGCACAGTTTCGGTTCTATCCTCCCGAGCAGTGAGTCTGATATTCGGGCTATAATACCGATGTTTCAGCCTCTATCCCGGATTTTGGTGAGAATGACCCTGTGGCTGCTAGGCCTCGTGGCCTCCACCAAAATGGTATACACCTTTAGATGGAACAAAATTGTGGCATGGTGCACACCATAGGCTGTGGATCCCCTTTCTGCCCCTCTTTCAGATGTTCTCCTCTTCATTCTTTCCTTGGCCCAGCAGGGCCCTGCTCTGAGCACTCTTAAGGGCTATCTTTTGGGCATTTCGGCCTTTCTTCGCCTTCCTGATCAACCTTCTCTCCAAGTCCCCGATTGTTAACAGATTCCTGAAGGGCATTACTCAATGTTTTCCTCCTCCTCCTTTCGTAATGCCCCAGTGGGACTTGAACCATGTGCTCATTTATCTTGTGTGCTTCCTTTGAGCCTCTACATTATTGTCCTCTTCGTCTCCTCACTTTGAAGACTGCTTTCTTGCTTGCCATCACCTCTGCTCGCAGGGTGAGTGAGCTTCAGGCTTTATCTTCTAAGCCTCCCTTTCTTGCTGTCCATCCGGACAAAGTAGACCCTCCGTATAAGGCCCTCTTTTCTGCCCAAAGTGGTTCAATCAATCAAATCAATCAATCAAATCAATGGTTACTTCCTTCCTCATAGGTCAGACCATCACATTCCCCACCTTCTTTCCGCCTCCCCACCCTTCCAAAGAGGAGGAGAGACTCCACTGGCTGCACCCAAAGCGTGCACTGTCTTTCTACCTTGACCCCACAAAAGACTTTCGGTTGGACGATCAACTTCGTGGGTTATGTGGGCGCTAAGAAAGGTCGGGCAGTGCACGAACGTACCATCTCTCGATGGGTTGTCCTTTGTATCACCGAAAAGAGGAGTCACCTTACCTTGTGACTAGGAAAGACTTAGAAGAAAAACAACTTGCAAAGATCTGGATGGCAGGAGTATGCAAAGGTAAGTAGCATCGTTCTTTCCTGCATATGCTTGTCTAGCCATTCGCTATTTCTATGGTTCAGGAAAGTTGTAGTTCAAAAGCTTTTTGTTTGCTCAGGATTATGTTGGGTTGTTGTCCTGGATTAGCATCTGGTTGCATCCCTTGCGTCTGTTTCTACTTAACAACTAGACTGTATCATCTCTATAAAGATCAGGGCTGCCTGAAACATGATTTGAAGACTACATCTGCAACAGGCTATTGTGGTGTTGCATTGCAAAGTTTTCAGCAGCTGCATGCTCTTTTTTTTACACTTTTCGTGATATTCATCAACTGCTGACTAGCAGGGTCTGTGAGCTGGATGCTCCCCACTACTATCTGTACTGATTTACATGCCTTAATTTTAATCCATGCAAGGCCTGCATAGCTATCCGACCTTCTTGTGTCAGTAAGTTAGTTATCATTGAACTAAATAAAAGCTGCACTTGTGATTAACAGCATTCATTTTATCAGTGGGTTCAAGGTAGCCTTACTAGATCAAAATAGACAACATATCACCTTCTCTAACCAACATTATTATATTCTTTAGTTTTGGTGATCTTCCTTTATATTATGTGTATACACAACTACAGTACATGTACTTACGCTTTCTAGACCTGACCCCTTAAGAGATGTGTATGATGGCTGCGTTTGCTATGCGACACCTTTTACAGACACTAAGTTGTCAATGCTTTCTCTAAGGCATTACACAGTGTGACAAGTGGGCCTTAAGAGTTCTGTTTGCTCCAATCATTGGTTGTTAACATGCCTCCTTCCTTTCAACTATTTTATCTTCCTCAAAAATTTGCTAGCAGGTTCTGAATCTGAGGGCCTAGGGATCATAGTAGGATTATGTTTCCTACATGTAGAGACACGCAAACTTGAAAAGTATTTGGACCTGGAACTTCACCAAATTGTTTACAAGCTTCATACGGTAGAAAACTTGCATAGTTTAAAAACAATGAGTTGGCTGCATGCAGCCTTTGTGGCACTGGAAAAAGAACATACTGAATTAAAGGACGGGTCAGTGCCATGCTTCCCATCTAAAAAAAGTATTCCAGCCAAACGAAAAACGAACTAAGTGCTGCCTACATGACTAACCAAAAATACCTTTCTTCCCTCTACAATGTCCTGCCGTCAACCTCCTTCTCCGAACTTCCCAAAAAATGTCCTGCTGCCGTCATTCTCTCCCCTTTATCGCCACCTTCAAGTCCTGACAAAACAATCTCCTCACCACTACCATGCACAGGGAACCTACTGCCTCCCTTCTCCCACTCCAACCCGCTAAGTCACCCTGCTACCATTCTCTCACTTGTCCTTTTTAGGTCTCGCCTGCATTGCAGCGCATGCGCTGCTCACTGGCAAGAAATGTTGTGAGAGAGGGATTTCAGAAAAGGCCTTTAACCCCACCCCTCATTTCCATTGGCTGGTGTCACGTGGCCTGCCATTGGAAATTAGGGTTTTTTGTGGACGCTCTTTCGCCTCCGATCTGACTTGGTCTCCTGCTTTGCTGCTGTCTCAAAGCACTTTCTTATTTTTATGATGCCATGTGTTTCTAATTAGAAACACATGGCCCCATAAAGACAAGAGATTGGAGCTGTGAAGGGTCAGCCCGGCTGTGTGATAAATGAGAAGAGGGGGGAAAGAGGGGAGGTGGCTGGAAGGGAAGCCCCTTTTATTACACTTACCATGCCAGTTGGTCACCCTAACCCACCCGTCTTGCAGAGAACATTACTGTTCCAATACCGCATAGCTACACACCCCCATGTGGCAGGAAACAGACACATTCACCCTCAGATGCTGAATGTTTCACAGGAAGAAGAACATACATAACACTCTTTCTTTTGACACCAAGGCCTGTCGCTAGCATCTCGCTCTTTTAAAGAGAAATAAAGGCGTCCCCACTGGGAATGGACAGATATTCGATGTCCAATTACAAGAGTAATCACTCAAGTGGAAACTAATTGTCTACAACACAGCATGCCGTCAATTGGGCGGAAAAGGTAAAGGTACAATGATAAATCCTAAGTTTCTTGTAGGGAGTTCAGAGTTATGCTAGGTACCCAGAAACAAATTCACATTGCTTGTAATAGTATGGTACAAATTTCAAAATTAAAATTCAAATTATTAGAATTCAAATTTTTAGAAAACTAAAGAAAACCATTTTTTATCAGAAAACATGCATAAATTCAAGAGAGAGATGTATTTTCCACACTATGTCTTGTAAAAATCTGTTACACTTTATTCTATCACAGTAATTTCACAATATTACAATAATCTTAAAATCACATGATTACACACTTTTAAAAAAAAAAAAATTTTAAAAAAACATTTTTGCAAAAGAACAAAGAATCAAAACAGTCGACGCGGCGTTTCGGTATTTTTGATGGTGGACCTTCCTCAGGACTGATTCTAAATGAATTTAAAAACAGTGTTACCATACTTTTTTGGTACAGGTTCAACATACATCTCTCTTATCTCTAAACAATGTCACACCTATGTTTACATCATGTTTCGTACTACACTTTTGTCTTTTATCTTTTATTCTCTATTATTACCACAGGGTACCGTCCACTCTATGACAAAAAAAAATTTTCTTAGTGTTTTTTCATAACGTTTTCTAAAACATTTTAACATTCTACATCCATACTCATACTCCTGTTACAAAACTAACAAAGTTTACCTTTTCCTCGGACATCATGTCCACTGCTGTTAACACTTTACTAACCCATAGTGCAAGTATGTGTGTCAAGTTCTTATATTCAAAAATACCTTATTCATTGAAGATGTTATTCCTTCAATAAATGGTCATATTTCCTTCCCATATATAAATTGTGGGTTTCGGGATCATAGACCGCACTAGACCTGCTAAGGGTATGTTGTTCCTGTATAGGATAAACAATATCTTGATTTAATTGTTTGTGTACAGTTCTCTTGCTTTATAGATTTATTGCCTTTACATTCTATGATCAAAACAGTCTACCTTAATAGTAGAGGAGATATACTCAAACTTCCATATAGTAGTTGGATCTAAACTCCATTCTTCCACTCAGCACGTGTCTTTCTGTTGAGTGGAACAGAAAAAAATATATATATATAGAGACTAAACTCATTTCTCTGACTATTACTTCGCTTATAATTTAATAGTACACATCTTTAGTCTCTTGATGTACCTGATTATATTGTAACGCTTGCCGTATATTGGACTAACAGGAGGAGCCACCGTTTTGCAATTCCTGGTTGCCGTCTCTTTCCCCTTTATAATTTGGGTGTTGAGTCTGGGTATAGTATCAAAGAAAGGATCCGTTTTACATTCGGTCCGTTTTCATGTTCTAAATCAGTGGAAAACAGATGAACACACATGAAGTTTTTTATCTTTTGTTCATTACCGTCATGATTTAGTTTCTCCCTTATCTTCATATTACCCAAAACAAAGGAGATACTTGGGGTTTGTCTATTACCTCCCCCCTTCTTTTTAAATAAAAACATTTCTATCTTTTTTTCTTTTCTTTTTCTTGTTATTAGGAAGTGGCACATGACCAGCTCAAAGCTCGGGTGGCCGCTCTTCGTAGTATTGCATAGCCTGGTTCGTCGTATCACTCACCGAGAATCTTTGAATCGGCCTCCCCGCTCCTTTTTCTCCTGGTAGTCCGTCCGTATGATGCGCAGTCAGTTTATCCTGAACTGAAAATACGCCGGCTTTCTGTTTCCTTGCCATTATATACAAGCCCCTATCTCATTGGCTCATCGTATTCTAGTTCCTCATTGGTTGAAAAATAGCCCATCACACAGCTGTTGCTATAGTGATTGAACGCGTTTTGGTGCAGTTCCGCGTTGTTTTTCTATTCGCTATTACGTTCTCATGGGATGTTTCTTATTGGTGCCTCACTAATGCGCGCGTTGTCTTGGTGATTATTGTTGACATTTGGACCGATGTTTTACCCCGCCCAAGAATCACGGAGCACATTCACGAGCTCCGTGTTTACCGTGGATTACATCTGCCTCAAACTCTGCCTGTATAGTCTATACTGATTTCGATATTTCTGGGCTATACCTACTCATCCGCGGATATATGGAAAGAGCGAACGCATCAATTCGGCAAATGTGTGATGTTGCACTCAGTAACTCAACCAACATTACCACATTGCTGGCCTATGATATGGCAACAGCCGCTATCTAGTTATATGTCATCTGCTCATCTATTCCTTCATAGAGGGGACGGTAATGCTCCTCACTGCTCTTATGTTACTTGCCAATCGACATAAAATCCCCATCAGTATACAGTTATTTGGGGGAATTATCCCATGGCTAGTCCCAGCATGAACTAGAATGTCTCTCATCTGATAATAGAGAATAAAAGATAAAAGACAAAAGTGTAGTACGAAACATGATGTAAACATAGGTGTGACATTGTTTAGAGATAAGAGAGATGTATGTTGAACCTGTACCAAAAAAGTATGGTAACACTATGTTTTTAAATTCATTTAGAATCAGTCCTGAGGAAGGTCCACCATCAAAAATACCGAAACGCCGCGTCGACTGTTTTGATTCTTTGTTCTTTTGCAAAAATGTTTTTTAAATTTTTTTTTTTTAAAAAGTGTGTAATCATGTGATTTTAAGATTATTGTAATATTGTGAAATTACTGTGATAGAATAAAGTGTAACAGATTTTTACAAGACATAGTGTGGAAAATACATCTCTCTCTCTTGAATTTATGCATGTTTTCTGATAAAAAATGGTTTTCTTTAGTTTTCTAAAAATTTGAATTCTAATAATTTGAATTTTAATTTTGAAATTTGTACCATACTATTACAAGCAATGTGAATTTGTTTCTGGGTACCTAGCATAACTCTGAACTCCCTACAAGAAACTTAGGATTTATCATTGTACCTTTACCTTTTCCGCCCAATTGACGGCATGCTGTGTTGTAGACAATTAGTTTCCACTTGAGTGATTACTCTTGTAATTGGACATCGAATATCTGTCCATTCCCAGTGGGGACGCCTTTATTTCTCTTTAAAAGAACTTTCTTTCCCCCCCAGTCCCCTATAAGTCTGAGCGGGGTCCTCCTTCATTTTACTACGCTAGCATCTCGCTGCCACCACAACAGCAGCACATCCAACAGCTGCCACAAAAACAAAGGATATCAAACACCCCTGGGCACCAAAGTCATTGAGCTATAGAAGCGGCAGTACCCAACAACACATGCCACTCCAGAGAGCACACCAGTGTGCAAACATACACACCACTCACTAATGATGCATCACATCTACACCTTCTCATACATGCCGTCTTTGGGAAACAATATTTCCAATAGTGCACCTCTGTCCTCCAGACATGCAGTGAATGAATCTCTCAGACATGCACCCGCAGCGCGTGCACACAGCACTAGCGCCATCTTGTTGGGAACCGGTTGCTGCCTCAACAGCGCACCTCACTCTTCATACAGTGAGGGGACACCTTATGTTTATGGTTTTTATTAACTAATAAACTGAAATACCGCTCACTTAATCAGCACAGCTGGACCCTTGTATAGTCAACACAGAAGCACAGCCAGCGACCCCTTCAGTACATTCCAACCCTCACACAAGCACCCTCATACAGCTGACAGAATGTGCCAGTCAAACTACCCCGCACCCTCGTGCAAACAAAGCAGAACCAAAATCCACTATAATCACTACACTGAGGAAACACAAAAAATACTGACTAAACATAGTGACACCAGACCAGTAGGATTTCCGTCGCTAGGAACTCCCGGACCATCAAAGGAGGCCACTCGGGATTGAGATCACCGCGAGGCCAAGCAAGTGGCAGACAGTGCGACCCTGGCAGGTGACATAATAGAAACTACAAGTACCAGCATGCAAAGCACAGTCGAAGGCTGGGTGAGCTATTCATAACCCAAATGGAAGAGTCCATCTGGTATGTGAAGGAGCAGCAGAAGCCTCTGAGGGCCTGTGGCCTCCCCTTCTTTCAGTGGGCAGACCTCCCTGGCTCTGCACCGCTTCATACACTACCCTTTGACACCCCTAGGTGCTCAAGGAGAGAACCATTGGCTCCAAGATTTAGCTCCCCACTTTTCATGCATTTGTATTTTGCTCAGTATTCCCCTATTACCAGTTAACCCCCTCCCCCTGTTGCCACCCCGCCCCCTCCCCTCCCCCTTGCTGCTATTGGCTGTGTTTGGTTGGCCACCGGGGTTTGTCTGTTTAACATGCAGCCTAGGAGGCAGTGTTGTCATGTCGACCCATCACCATATTCATAGGGCAGCACGTAGCCAAGATGGGATGATAAACATAAAAGTAAAACACATCGGCAGTCTCCCTGAGAGTGACTCGTACTAGTCAGCATATAGAGTAACAGCTTTAAGCGCGTGGGCAGCCGCCCTCCTCTCTATAGGTGACTGCAGCCTACAGGAACATTATTACTGGTGTCTGTATTAGCAGTCTTTTCCTCGTGGGTCCTTTAGGACACACCACTGTGTATAGGGGCAGCTATGCCATGGTCTGTGGGACATCGCTGCCTAAAGAGACTGCCTGGGTTCAAGTCCTAAACAAGCCTTTGCAATGCAATAGGTCTTGCATTTCGCGAGTTCGAGCTATTGGCATTGAAATGACAATTCCTTTTATTTATGTTTTGGTTTTTAAAACATAAATAAAAGACATTGTCATTTACAAATCCAGTAACTTAAACTCGCGTAAATGCGAGACGTATTGTATTGCAAATGCTTGTTTTGCGCATGCAAACATAAACATGTTATCTTGCATGCAAACATTTAATTCACTTACTTTTTCCCGGAGTACAGCAGTGAACCTCACTGACTGTTACATGTTTCCTGGAATAAACAGTCAGAATTCTGCTCTCATACAAGGTTGGAAACCTGCAGGGACAGACTACTGACTGTTTTTAAGAATCCAGCCCAAAGCGATTCAATCTCATCCTACTGAACTGCTTTTTTGTGCTACTTGACCGGTAAACTGATCTGTAGACAGAGTTAAGATACCTAGTGGCACTTTTTTTGCGCCAGTGGCCTATTGTCACTATTTATTTTTGTCCAGCTTATTAATGTCTTAGGACATGTTACAAATTCGGAAAGCCTTTTGTAACTAATGCCCATATAGAAAGTTTAGCAGGTAAGTCATTTCCTTTCAAAATCTCTTGGGTTCTTTAAGAGATTTTCTAGCACCCATGTATTGTGAACATTCCACTCAGAATTCTTCTTAATCTGCATGTACCCTTTTTGGCAATTTTCTAATACTATTATACTTGGGTCGTGTACTCTTTCTACTACTCATTGTGGTTGTACCTTTGTTTGGGGTTAGAAGTGAAACATACATAAGAGTGAAGAAAGATTTACTGCATAGTAACTTAACACACCTAAGCTCTCTTAACTGCCTTGGCTGTGTTTTGACCGTAGGTTTTTAGATGGACTGACACTGAATTTCAGAAATTAGATGGGTGGGTATGGCATGCTTGGTTGAGAATAGCTACTTGAGTTTGGGGGGGTGGGCTGTAAAAGGTGGCGAATACTTTTGTTACTGGCTGCGTACTTTTAAAACGTAATCACACTGTTTTCATTAATGTAAATGAGTTCTTCAACCTATTGTACCAGAGTTACTTTCCAATATACATTTTCCTTTTTAAAATGTATTAATTAATTGATATATTTCATCATTAGGTATTTTTTTAGCATTAAGATTTTTTTTGTTCAAGCATATTGGAACTTAGTAGCATAGTTCTCTTATTTGGAAAACAAGTATGAAAATACATTGTTAAACAATCTAACAGAATAAGGTATCCATCAGCTTTCTTAAGTAGGACTGTAGATCCT
This sequence comes from Lissotriton helveticus, assembly GCF_964261635.1. Taxonomy (NCBI): domain Eukaryota; kingdom Metazoa; phylum Chordata; class Amphibia; order Caudata; family Salamandridae; genus Lissotriton; species Lissotriton helveticus. The sequence goes on from NC_136072.1 coordinate 1,033,567,052, forward strand.
GTATGAACCCTTTGGAGGCTTGTTTAGATTTAGCCTCTATCATGTTGCTGTTTTTACTTCACAAAACTACGTTCGTTTTTCGGCATTAGAAAGTACATCTTGAAACAAATACCTAAAATGGTTGAATGTATAGGAAATCATTTTTGTCATACTTTTTTCTGTTGACTTGTTTTCCCCATATTTTTCTTTAGTTTTTATACTTTTCCTTCATATCATTTGTTCTGTCAGGTGTTGCCTGGCCATCGCCTTGCCCATCTCCTTCCTCTCGCCCACCTTCTCGCTACCAGTCAGGCCCCACCTCTCTTCCACCTCGTGCAGCCACCCCTACAAGGCCGCCCTCGCGGCCATCAAGGCCCCCGTCTCACCCCTCTGCTCATGGTTCTTCAGTTCCTGTCTCTACTATGCCTAAACGCATGTCTTCAGAAGGTACAAACCATAATTAATTCATGTTTGTTTGTCTTTACTTAACTTTTTCTGACTTCATAGTTACACTATTGTTTCCTTTTCATTTCAGTAGCCTATTTATCTGTTTTGTTTGACTTGTAACATACTGTTTCGATTAACCTTTGATGTGGCAAGTTTAATTGAAGCAGAAATTGAATGTTTTTTGGCCTGTTTAGATTGTAGAAAAATAGTCGTTATGTGCAATGCCTAGTCAATTATTTTTTTCTATAACAACGTACTCTCAGTTCTCATTACAAAATTACTTGGTACCAAGTAGTGCTAGCCTGCTGTCTCCAGACTTTCAGAACTTTGTTTTGGGAGGATATAGTTGTTGCCCGTGAAACTCCTATTATAGGTCTGGCATTAGCTAAGACCTTTTAATGTTATTAAAATAAATGTTTAATATTCTTACCTATAGGGGTTTTTGGTCATCCCTATTCATCCTTTGGTCTATTGTCTTCTGTGCACCACAGCATAAAGCCTAGGGCAGTGGGTTACCAGACATCAGCCATTGGCTTAATTCAATCGCACACACAAAGTAGTCCCCTTAAATGACAGGAACCATATGGCAGTGTGTTTGCTTTTTTTATTTTAAGACCCATTTTTCTTTTAGCAAATGTTTTTTTTTCTTTAGATTGCTGGTCCAGCAGATTCTCCAACAACGTTTTAAAAATATCATGGCAAAACAACCATTGGTCAACACCAGACTTATTGGCTTTGCCAATACTTTTTTTTATTGTGGTCTGTAGGCAGCATTAGAAATTTAGCCCCCCTTGTGTAATAACGTATACAAAAAAGTCATACATCTGCACAAAGAGCCTTTGGGTATGCCATCTTCATCCTTTGGTCTGTTGAGCTGCCGTTCATATTGTGCTTCCACCCATTAGAGTGTAAGGCATGGGGCTGTGAATCAGTCTTGTTCAGTGATTGGCATTCGTTCACTGAGAACGTACGCACAAGGACCTGATCACATGCACATCCGCTCAAAAAAGTGCATTTCAGACATCACACATTGGATTTTTTTTTAAAGCATTCTTGTGTGATTAGACTATGTTTTCAGGTTACAGTAGTTTAAAGCCAGTAGTACCGCCTATGCATTAAAACAGAAAGGGTGTCTAAACTTTGTTGTAACACAATTCTCACATGGTTTACCTCCTTCCTCACTAGCAGACAAAAAGCGCATCCAGCTGAACTCACCTAGATTCTACCTTTCCCAATAAAATAACTAAGAACCTCAAGGCTCCATTTGGGCTCCAGTGTTAGCTAACATATACTGTAGCCCTTTAAGTGAACCTTTTTTGCTTATCATGGCGTCTTCCCTTCAAAGATAACATGAAAAAGGAAGCAAAAATAGCACATAATCAAATCCATCTCCTAGATAAAATGTGTTGCTCCTATTATCCATCACTCTCTACACAATTGTACAAACTTTCATTCTGAGAAACCACAGTTGAAGGGAAATGTAATCTCATTGCTTCCACTCTCCAAAACCTTCATTGCCTTCCACTGTCAGCATGCATGGGTTTAGTCCCTGCTCGTCTATAATGCCATCCACAAAATGAGATGCCAATAGGGAAAGCACTCTTCCATAGATATCTCCTACACTACTTGCAACACTAACCAACTGCTTCTGGCTAGTTTGTTTTTATTTATTTTATTTATTTATTTTATATTGAATTTTCGAATAGATGCACAGTATTCATACATGTCATCATACAATGCATTTTTCTACAAAGTAGTGATCCTGTACATCCCCCTGATTATCTATAATTCAAACATCTGTCATATGAGCATCCAGCATTGCCCAGGAGTCTCGTACAGGGAACAATGATATTTGCATCCTCAGGGTAAGCCTTTACAATACATGTTTATCCCGTAGTGCATTCAGCAGCTTTGGTTCGTGCGTGTGGTGGGCGAAGTGTGATATGGAGGCCTTGTTACGCCACTGTGGGTGCATCTGGCCTCTCGCTCCCCCTGCATTTGACTGGTGTGTTTGGTGTGAATTTGAAGAGTAGCACTCTTCCCAAGGGAGCAATCAAGCTGAGTGTGTTCCTAAATAGGACAGAAGAGGACCCCATATATCTTTAGGGCGAGATGACTGGTAATAATTCTGCATATGTTGTTAGTTGATCCTTGCAATGTATAAGACCGTTCAGCTATTCCTTGAATTTAGGTGCCCGACCTCTTCCCCACCTGCATGCCACTCTGCATTTTGCTAGGAGTCATCCCAGTGCAAGGAATTATCTGTGTGTGTGTGGCTGTTCCTCAGTGTAGCCTAAAAGTGTGATAATTGGGGATAGGGGGACCGTAGTGCTTATCATTTCAGCAAGGAAGGGCAGATGTCACTTCAGACCACTGCTCGCCGGTCAGCAGAGCAAGTAACAGCAGGTAAGGGGGTCTCGTGTGGACCCCAACAGCGGTCCAATGCCAGGGCGCCCCCCCTCTTCACGCAGGCACTGATATCACTTGTTCCTCTCCCCACTGCCAGTGTTAATCTCATGGTTCCGCCATCTTGTCCAGACTTCTCTACTCCCAGTGGCTCAGCGTTTTATTGTCTGTCAGCGCTCGTGCCAGAGCCTTTTAAGTTAGATCGCTGCCACTCTCTACTCCTTACCGATGTTTTAGAGCAGCTAGGGCCGAGCCCGAAGTAGGATTAAGAATCAGTGACGGGCACGACCACTCATAGTAACACTAGCCATTTAGACAACCCGCAAGACGCCATAGAACCTACTAAAGCACTAACAAGGAGAGCAAAAAAACGCTTGAAGCAAGCAAAAATGAATAAACAACGTGGGCGTGCAAATTAATTACAGCTGCGCCTGGCCCCGCTACATGGTAGTCAGAGTAAAAAAACAATCGCAAAGAAGGCCCACGCACAAAGCCACCTGGAGCCCCAGAAATGTTATTCTATATTTCATAAACGTAGACCAGGAAATGATGATTCAAACAAAACATCATCAACCATAAATTCAAACTGTGAAGATAAGCAGCCAAATAAATCGCCAGCAATTAAATTAACCATAAGTACAAATCCTGAAGCTGGTCATACCACCGAGAACAACAAGCAATTTACTGGAGCCTCACATGAGCCCGAACCTCCGCTAAAAATAGACACCAGAGGTCGACACCTCATAGAACAGAGCACAAGCAAACAAGAGTTGGTTGCATTGCCTCGGCTATGGGCAGCGCATGGACATCCTTCCCCTTAGCTGAAAACCCCGGGTCAAGGGGGAATATGGCTGCCCTCGACGACAACAGAGTAACCATATCAACGGCCCAAACCCTGGAAATACAACCCCCCGCTGTCGGTCAAAGGGCCCAAGTACACGTAATCAGAGAATAACATCATCATTTTCACACCCGAATATATATCCAGTGGAAACTCAGATACATTAAACAGGTCCAATGTTTTACACATTTTCCAACACATCCCAGAGCTCTCTTTTATCGTGACCGAAGAACTTACTCAAGTTCAATTCAAGACATTGGGGAGCAACACAACAAGAGTCAACAATATTAAAATGGAAAGACAACTCAATAGCCCACTACATCATGCAAGAAAGAGATCAATTTGCGAAATGGGGGATCAGTGTACACATACCAAAAGAGGAAAGGTACCCACACATGCTAGGAGATGGTCCTATTGATAAAAAGACACTAACCCCAAGAAAAACCATCTTAAGAGGGACAAAACAAGTTCCTCGCATGTCAGCATTTCTTAATTTAAGAATACATCTCTCACCAAACTCCAACCCAATAGAAAGAGAACAAAACGACCAATCTAGAAAGCCCCAAAAGGGAGCTGCACAGGTATAAAACCAAATTGCTCCTACCATAACAAGGAACAACTGTCGGGGGAGTCGAAAGATCACCAATATGAAACTCATCTCATGGAATTCGTACGTTCTAAAAACCACGTTGCAAAACAGAGGCGCATTCGAATTTTTACTGTCTGGGGACCTGCTGTGTCTTCAAGAAACGTGGTTAATCGCTCCAGTGGTCATCCCAGGCCTTGTTCAATTCCAACAGCCAGCGAAAAAGTTTAATATATTTTGCAGACCATCATGGGGTTTTATCCATATACATACGAATCGGCCGCAACACAAAAGCTAAAACCGTGTTAGTCCCGGACATGGTTCAAGCTATTTACCTCCAGGGATTAAAACTGAATGGCCACCCATTAACAATCCTCCTTTTGAATATCTATTTTAATTGCAAAGACAAACCAAGACACTCTGAGATGAGAATCCTGATAGACACACTTGAAGATTTGCTCAATAATCATTCAAATAGTGGGATCATATTGGCCGGGGACTTTAACACCCTGAATCTGGGGACAGCAAATGATGCCCTACTGCACAAGGATTGGGCTGGGCTCTTATTAAATACATTTTTAAACACGTACATCTTGAGGCCAATACAAGATCCACTACTCACCAACTATGTCACGAATAATGCTTCAAACGGGAAAACCAGGCCTCCAATTGATTACATCTTCATGTGCAATCGTTTGCATGACCACGCAGCTGCACTACGAATCCCAGCGTTGCAGACTAGTGACCATCTCCCATTAGCCACAGCTATTTCACTGCAAACAGCAAGTCTCCTGTACATTCCCCTCATAGGTCACTCCAATGGGGAGGAAACTCACGTACTTCTGAGAAAGCTAAAATGGAACAAAATAGACACAACTGGTCTGTTAAACTGGAAAAGTAATTGGTCCATGTTTGCTAAAGATTTTCGCAGCTGGTAATATAGCCGAGAACTGGACTAACTTTGCACCAGAGCTGTATCACCTCTTGTCAGGCAAAAGACCATACCATCAGCAAGATTGTGAAGAAAGAGAGTGCTGCCAATTCCAACCAAGATGTGAAAAAGTCGCACAAAGTAAGCTGGCCTTGAGACAAGCCAACCGTGATCATAAGAGTGAGGGCAATGACAAAACATTTCAAAATAGTTTGCTAGCTAGAAAAACTCACAGGAAAAACCTATGGGACTTCAAAAGGCAACTGCAGGACTCGCAATGGTTGCATATCTTCTACCTGCTGACGCCCAGTAGACAGGCTGAATTTTGGTAATACATCAACAGGCTGACAGGTCATGGGCACGACCGGCGCAATGGGGTCGCCAGCCACACATGGATCTCCCATGTGACTACATTGTACTGCAGTGCTCCAGATCATAGAACAGCACATCATCAAAGAGTTCCTAGTAACACCAGTTCGATCAACTCTCGCATTAGGTGTCACGGACGAACCATTTGAAGTAGGAAATCGGGTATCTCCAATATTAAAACACATCAGAAAGGACGGGGCCCCGGGACCCAATGGCCTGCCTGGAATCCTCTTCAAAGAAGACAGTGATTTTTGGGGAACCTTATTTACTCCGCTTTATCAGTTTTGCCTGTATAACTCAATGGTGCCCGAAGCTTGGAAAGGCTCCTTGCTTCAACGGATTCATAAAAAGGGCGACACTGGAGACCCAACCAATTATAGGTTGATAGCCCTTTTGGATATTGAGGCAAAAGGATATACAAGCCTTCTTCTACAAGACTTGCAAAACTGGGCTAATGATAATGAAATTCTTCCACCATACCAGTCCGGCTTTAGGCCAGGATTTTCGACATTAGAAAACATCCTAGCCCTTGCCTACCTGGTAGAACAGTCTACTAAGGAAAAATAGCCCCCTCTCTTCGCATACTTTGTGAATTATTCTGCAGCATTCGATGGCGTCAACAGGAACTTGCTGTGGAGGAAATTACAAGATTGGGGGATTCCGATTACCCTGTTAAAAGCAATCACTGCTCTCTACAACGGAACTTGGGTACGAAGGAAAGTAACTACGAACTCGGTGCCCAAAAAAAATCTACATAGACCGTGGTCTAAAACAAGGGTGCGTACTGGCACCTTTGCTTTTTAACCTCTACACTGCAGACCTCGGCAAAACAATTTCCAAAGCCAATTTGTTATCTCCGAAAATTGGGTCTATCAGACTGTTTTTACTGCAGTATGCTGACAACATGGTGCTTATGGATCATACAAAAACAGGTATGCAACGAATATTGGATGCATCAAATATCTATAACAATGAAAACGACCTAAGAGCAAATGTTGGGAAAACAAAGGTTGTAATCTTCGGGAAGTATACGAATAAACTAAAAAACAGTGGAGAATGGGTAACCTGAAAATAGAAACAACAACTAAATACAATTACTTTGGATCATACGCAGTGGGAAGTCTGCAGCACACACTGCATCCATTGAAGCAAAAGCCAAATTAGTGACATATGCCCTCTGCAATTTGAATTCCAAACTAAGCAGTTCGACAACGGGACCCATTAGAAAGGTTATAAGAGCCAAGTTACTCCCCTCAATTACATACGGCCAACTAGCATTTCCCGCGGCAGCAATCAACATCATGGAACGCGCCAACTGCTGGGCATTTAAACAGATCTTCCATATACCTGCCCATGCCCGGAACACCTTGGTACGCCTTGAATTTGGGCTAAACAACAGCGCTATGAACATTGGGCATCGTTTGTTCGGTACTACCGAGGGGTTTGTGCTGCCCCCCCCCAAACACAATGAAGGCAATCTTGAAGGAAATCTTTGTGAAAAGTAACAACTCGTGGGCCAACGGCCTTTTAACTGCTTGCACTGAATTGCACCTAGACTTGTCCAACTGGCAGGATTTTATTTATCAACCTGGAACCTTAAACATTCTAAAGAAACAAGTTAGATTGCTATCCAAGGAAGAGGAACTGAAGGAACTGGAGTCCTCCAGCAGCAACATCAGGCTATTAGCCAGTTCCTTCCATGATAAACTGAACCAGCCATACCTTGACTCTGCCCTGAATAAGTCAATTTTAAAGCAAATTCTGTCAGTGAGATTGATGGTACTACCGATAAAAGACATCAACAGCCGTTGGAAAACATTAGAGGTTGTTACTACTTGCAGATTGTGTCACCATTATGAGGAATTTATGGCCCACATGGTCTGTATATGTCACCGTTTGAATTATGCACGTCGCACTTTACTTACACCCTTGTTTTTAAAATATGGGATACGCACCTGTTTAGATGCCATGAAACTTCTCTTTAAGCTGGACATCCCAATGGAACTAGCAAGATTAGCGAAATTTGCCCACAAGGTGAAAGAACTATTACATAATGACTCAGTCAAAGACTAGAGACAAACTGTAGTTTTAAACTTGCGGTTCCCTTTTTTCTTAAGTTAGTAATTACCAGAATGTTTTAAAGAAATGATTATGTCTTATATATTACTAACAGTTCTGTTAAATGAAATGATCATGTTTTATTTATGCTCAAAAAGTGTCTGGATGGAGTGTTTTCCAACCAGCCTTTTTTTGTTAACAATTTTAATTAATTGAAACAATAAATAAATACAAGACAGATTTAGGCCCCGGACAGCTGGAGCCTTCCGGAGATGTGGCCATCTTGTCTGCCTGCTCTCCAGCCCCCACCTGCTTCTGGCTAGTTTCTAAACCAGGAAAGAGAAGACCGAAAGTAATGTCTTGTTATTCCTTCCTAATCTATGCTACTATGATCTGTGGAACAGTTGTCGCACCTAAAAGTTGTACCTCGTCTACTCGGCTCTAGAAAACTAGAAAAGACTCTATAATAGTCGTTCTCAATATCTCTTTCCAAACTAATATTTGCCCTTGGGGATCTTGAATGAAACATGCGAATCTTGGACATTTGTCAATCTAATGAATGTGTGCAACATTTTTAAGAACTATGCATCCATGTAAGTCATGTAATCCTACATTAATGCTATTTACCTTTCCTAATGTTGTACCCACCCCTTCTATGGTTTTAATAATGCTCACCCATGCCTCTGTAATTTAAATGGACTAACACTTAACCCTGATCTCTGTAAAGCACTTTATTCCCTTAGTACAAAATCAGTGCTCCATTTTCGACAGCTAGGTTATATGATACTTGTGGCTCCTAGGTTTCTCAATTCAGCAAGCTGAGCTCCAGACGGGCCTTCAGTCATTTGGGCCTTGTGTGTCTAAAGCTCAGTCGGGGCCATGCTCCTTTCTTCGCTGGGCAGTTCTTCTCTTCCCCCCTTTTGGTCTTATAATAGTAATAACATTTCTCCATGTTTCATCACCAGCCGGTAAAGAAGACAGCCTCCGGCAGTATTCTGGGTCTGGATGTCCTCTCAGCACTGACATGTAGTATCTATACAGGCTCAAATAAAAGTAATACATTCTTGATTTAAAATGAAAGATTTATTTTACTTGGAGGGCAGAGGTGTAAAAGCACAGCCAGACAAAATACTGGTTTGGTATACATTTTTAAATGTTCTTCCAGTAAAGAAGTACCTTAACTGTCATGCAGAAAATAAATATCATGACCAGGGAAGGTATTATGTAGATTCCAACATCGTTCCTTGGATAACAGTGCTATAGTTTCTAGGTAATGGCTTCCATAATCCAAAATAGAGGAACGGCAGGCAGATGTGGAATATTCCCAGATGATGCATCACCTACCGCATTCGGAGGATGTACTGATAAAATTACAGACAGGATGTTATATCTACAGTGAATGAAATATCCTGCAAAGGAGCCAACATCTTGAGCAAATGTCACGTGGTGGTCTCCTCCACAAAATGCAGGACAAATTCAAGGAAAGGGAAAAGGCCCCTATTTTAGGTGATTGATCGGATTTTATACAGGAGTCACTAGGAAGTCTTTTCAGAAGGATGCATTTAAGAGCCTATAGTCTTGAAAGTATGTCAACCACAGCCAGCCACCTCTTTCTGTTGCCAATGGTCGCCCTCACCTAAGATCGTGGGTACCCTTTAGTGTTCTATATTTTCTTTAGGCACAACCAACATTCTGCAGTGGAAGGTCTGTGAATATGTAGATAATCTCAGTAGATTTTCAAGTTTGCTGAAGAACAAAACATGGCAGGCCAGAAAATAACACACAGGAGGAATGGAACATCTTTGTCAAGCCTTGAGTAACACTATTGTACCGCGACTGGTTTTAATCCCAGATCTTCTTAGGGGACGCTGGAGAATATGAACCAGGATTGACTCGATGGAAGAAGGAAAGATATGGTGCATAATATAGAAATTCAAATATATTAAATCAGCTGGCAGTTAAGACAATGGGCATATATTTCTTCTAAGAGTCAAGGTCACAATCTGATACTGCAGCTTTCCTTATTAGAGGGAGTGTTAATTAGTGAAGGAAGCCGCTGGGAAGCTGTGGGCTTTAGAAGTCTGAAATGACTAATGTATAGGGTAGAAATTGCAATACCCGTTTGTACAGCCCAATAAATACATACAGGAATACGATTCATAGATACTTAACGCCGCCACGTGTTTCTTCGGTGTGAAATAAAGCAGATTACAAAAGTACAATTTCCTCCAGTGTATTGGTACAGAACTCCTACGTTCGGCAAAGAAGTTCCGACCTGCCTTGAACGTTTTTTTCTGACCTGGTAAAGTTGTACCCTTCAGCAATTGAAAAAGGGGGTGAAATATGGATGTTCGGGAAGGCAGCTCGGTAAAATGTGGTAAACCTCCGCAAACCAGTTAATTAGTGGTTGGCGTGAAACAGTTACACATTGTTGCCGCCCTGGAAACGCACAGATTTCCTCAGCTCAAAAAAATAGAAGTGCCTTTTCCAGGTAGTCAAATGTTAAAATAAAAAATAAAGAATCCCTGTCTTTTATGGAGCAGAGGACAGAGCGGTGCCTCAATAGAACAAAATATTCTCAGTGGTGGAAAGCATTACCGAGCAATTGCACATTTCCACACCAATTATCCTAGCCAAATCTTTATGAATTCGTTTTGCAAAGTTGAATTCAGTAGAATTTTAGGAGTACTTGTGGCGCTCTTAGAATTGCTGTCGCGGTTAATGAACCGTCACTGCTCATTAACACTCCTCACATAATTATTTAACATTTTGCCAGGTGTGAGGGTGAGGAAAAACTAACATTTTGTACTTCTCCGGTGGGGTGGAAAGCTACATCCGAGAGCTAATTCGTGAACATAATAACAGCTGCTTATAGTAAAGCGTTGAGTGCTTCTCAAACAAATCAGGTTTCTGAAACAGAACATCTGGCAATATGCTCTACGAATATTTCAGGTCTCAACTAATCAAATCACATTTTTCATTGATAATTGTACTTTATAAAACAGTTCACAAACCTAACTGCAGACCTGTATATGTATGTTTCCTTTTTTTTTTAAAACAAAAAACTATTTAACTTATTTTGACCAAATGGAACAACAAAGTTTTGTTGGATGACGCTTTTATTTTCATGATAACAATGAGTTTATTTTGTCCTGAGGTTTTCGCTGTAGAGGAGAGCATGTGTCCCAATGAATTTTGAGATAGAAATGCAGCTTTTCGAATATGCCTTAAATATTTCCACTCTGTGGTCAACATGCATGAATCAACTGTGCCCAGAACCACCCAATTGTAATAAAAAGGCAACCGGGGAACAGTTAAAAAAAAAAATATATATATTTTTTTCAAATTGACAAATATAGTTTTTTTTACATTGGTTTATCAACGGTGGAATTGAAATCTCCTTTTTATACTATACATGTATAAAAAAGCTATTTTCATGGCAAAGGCAGAGTTATGGTGTGTGTAACCAACTGACCAATCCAGGGATTTTTAGTTTTTTAAAATCTTAACTAGAACTGCACTTCAGCTGTTGTTTCTCACCGGAAATTTTTATTTTTTTACACATATGGTTTCATAAGCAGACGGAAACAGAACTGCTCTTCAATGAACGTTTTTTAATGATTTTTTAATAAATATATTGTGTTTAATTTGTATGAAAGCAACCTCCGCTGCTGCTGGTCTTTGTCCTTGCAAAGTGGAAGTTGGTCATAGGACCTAGCGCTTAGTCAGCTCCTGCACCTTACCTTACTTGGACTGCCGCCAACCCCTGTTGTGCACTGCCATTGTCTTTGTGTAGTGGGGGTTGTCTGAAGGGCCATGTCTTCAGCCAAGTCCTGCACCCAGTCCTCCATGGGCGGCCACTCACCTGTTGCACATTGTCTTTGTCCATGCAGGGTGGCAATTGAACACCGGCTTAAGTCTGGGGGCTGAAACTGGCCCAATCATTCAAGAGCAGCCAGTCCCACCAGTGTCTAAGCCCTGAATCAGCCCCTGAATTGACAGTGCACACTGTGGGCTTTCATATATTCATATTTTCGTGCGACACAAGAGCAGGTTCTATATAATAGATATGTAGAGACTTGACAGCCTCGTGGTTCAGGCATGACCATCCCACGCAGGTCACATTTTGAAACTATAGTCTAATGCCATCAGCATCACATTATCAGTGGACATGATGATTTCATAGCTATTGAATGTAAAATTGGTACAAATTCCAGTTTATCGAGCTTGTACTGTAGTACTGTATCTCCAGGACAACAAGATTTGTACTGAATTTTATTTTTACGATATACAGTCGATAGATGTGAATAATCTTTGCGATATTTTAGTCAGTTTATACCAATTACATGACTTGTCCACAGATTGTTTCCATTAATATTTGAGTTAAGGCATTGATACCATCTAAACTCACTAAGTCTAGTATACAGATTTATGAAAAGTATCAACAGACATTGCATAGTTAGTTTAAGTGCAGTTCATTAACCAGTAACATTTGCCGGTGGTACATGCAATGCATGCTTTGACCGTGTTTCTCATTATTATAATTATGGAGGCCGTTATCCGTACTCCGCCTGATTGTTTGGCTTGCACGTTTATTTTGAAAGATATCCCTCTCATATGCTATTTGTAAGATGAGTCAAAGGTACAAGTCAAGACATAATTTACATCTCAATGATGGCCGTTCTCACTATTGTGACCATATAAATTAGTAATTATGGCAGCTTGGTCCCATATAAAGACACAATTTTGCTCCAAGTAAAACTTAGCTTGTTATTTTTTTATACTTGTACAGTAAATGAATAACTGGTGAATTTCAAAATATATTTTTTGTTTTATAAACTTTAGTTCTTTATCTCATTTCAACACCTAACTAAACTGTTAATTTTGGGTTTTTTTCAGTGAATTTCTAGGGTTTCTCTGTTAATAAAAGTGAAGATCTTATACCGTAACATCACTTTTAAACTGTTATTTACAGTAAATATGTGCATATATGTGTGTGTGTGTATATATATATATATATGTGTGTGTGTGTGTGTGTGTGTGTGTATATATATATATATATGTGTATGTATGTATGTGTGTGTGTGTAGGCATAGGTTTTCACATCCAATGTTTACAAATGCTCAGCAAGTGATGTCATTAAAAACTAAATTGCAAAGGAGAAATAGACACCTGGGGATGCCCCAAACTCAGTGATCGAGAAGAGGATTGAAATGGGCTTAGTGGTGCTACTTAGTGTCTATTTGAAAGGAAGGAAGGAAACCACAACATGGCATTGCTGCCTATAGATGCAGGAGGAAAGGAAGTGTCAGACCATTTCCTTCTGGAGGAGGTAACGATGTTCAAAAGAATCAGGACCCCTGCATCACCCTTGTTTACCAATGCTCTCAAGTCATTCACTGGTGAGATAATTACTAAGTTGGTGAGTCTGCTCTGCCTGTAGCTGTCTTGCATCAGATTTAAGATCTGGTTGGTCTCCATGAATGCTTACAGATGCTCCATGAATTATTGCAGATGGATGATAAGCGCCTGGATACCCTGTTGGTTGATAAGTCACCCTTAAATCCTGATTGATTGATTGATGTGTGGCAACTGCTTTTTCTAAGTTTAGTGATTTAGAGCAATAAAGAGATGTGTTGAAGTTTGAAGGATCCACAGGGTAAAGACATGGAAGAAGGGTGGCAGTTAAAGGTCTCAGAAGGTTAACACTGGCTAAAGAAGAGTTAAATATGCTTCTAAGGTAGGGAAGTACATCACCTTTTATGACAATACAAATAATCCAGTAAGTAGGTATTCAAGGTTGTAGAAGGTTTGCTACTCTGCATAAGTTTGTTACAGTTCGGAAGATAGATATGGTGAACTATTACAAAGGTGGGCTGGGGGGGGCGTGGTCTGGCAAGGTGGCTGACCGCACGTAATAGGTACGAGCAAGTTGAGGACTGTTCAGCATCGGGACTTGCAGCACCGAGGGAGAGAGGCGCTGAACGAGAGGGAACAGTGCAGTTGCCAAAAGCGTGAACTGAAGACCCTATTTCTGCAGTGCTGTTCGGGAGACTGAAGAGGCGAGGGATCCAGCAATGGAGCACTGAGACCGGGATGTGCGAGGAGGAAGGTGGACCTTGCCTACTCCTTCTGGATTGCTTCCTGGGCTGCTCCCACCTGGGAGTGCACCACGAGCGCTCCTGATTCCGATGACCCTGCTGGATGTGCCATGGAGGAATTAAGGCGTTGCGGGCACAGAATGATGGCCACACAGATGGGGAGACATAGCTGCTGGAGCAGGGCTGCACAACAGAGAGGGCGGAGTTGGCCCAAATTCCCAAGCTGCTGGACTGAGCTGCTCCGGATGGAGTTTCCGGGTTGAGCTGTGCTGGCAAGGGAGGCCTGACAGTGGGTGTCCAGGAGGTGCATAGCAGTTAGGAGACACAAGCCCTCACACGCTGCAGAGGAGGAGGCAGATCAGCAGTGAGGCGAGAGCCACCCAGCCCCATGACAGGTCTTGAGACCAGGGCAACTACGGTGGGTATGGGACGAGAACTCTGCAGCTTGCACAAGATTGGAACTGGTGAGCAGCAGTAACATGGGGCTTAGATTCTAGGGGCACAACTAAGAGAGGGGTCTATGACTAACTTCCTCCAGGGGAAAACTGAGATTTATTACTAATGTGATACCTAAAACAGGGCTGCCTGTGAACTGTGTTAATATGCATCCACATGATGGGTCCGGAAAGGGCCCTATGCACCTCCAACAAACCAAGATGGATCAGTACACTGACAACACTAGGGACACGCAGCCATTGAATGAGAGGGGCTTGCACAGTTCCTCACAGGCCTCTGGAATTAATGGAGCTGAGATCTTAGCAGCTATAGGGAAAACGTAGCACCTACTGAAAAATAAAAAGGGCTAGCTATCTATAGAAGTGAATCGATTGCACGTAAATTTGCCCAAAGTGAACAAGAGAAAATTAGCAACTTACCAAACAATAACTGGATTGTAAAGGGAAGGTAGTGGAACGGCGAACTATGGTCAAATCTCTTAATAGACCTCTGACATCAACTGGATAACTGGTTGGAGGATGCGGAGGAAAGATCTAGCAGAAATAGCCTCAGGTGTGTTAAAATATCCGAGAGAGTGGTGGGTAACTCACCGAAACACTACATAGAGCGCTGGATCACGGAACCACTTGAGATGTTTATAGTGGAACGTGCGCATTGGTGCCGATGCACCCTCCCAGAGTCCTACCCAGGGTCATTATAGCTCCAATCTTGAGTTACAAAGACAGGGATATCCTACTCCAACAGGCACAAAAAACTGGAGAAATAAATCTGAGGGCCTCCTGGTTGGCATTTTCCCAGATTATTCCCAAAGGGTACAGAAACAGCCTAAATCCTTTGACACTGTTAACTTAGAGTTAGTGTGGTACAGTCCATATTTGTTGTTTCCAGCAAAACTGAATGTAATTCAGTAACGGACACGCCCATTTGTTTTGCACAACCGGAGGATGAATGGGAGTGGCTGGAGCTGGGAGACAGAGCTAGACGAGATCTGGGCACTCTTACTGCTGCAGAGAGAAGGCAACAGCAGAGGTGGACAAGGAGAACCCACAACGCGACGCTGGGAGGGTTGCCTCCATCCACTATGTTATGTTATGTTATGTTATCCGTATTTATAGAGCGCACAGATGCCCCAGCAAAGGGGCGTCCTGGCGCTGATAGAACAGAAATCCGGAACACAGGTAATACCAAAAAAACAACACAACAACCTTAGAAATCCAGTGGGAAAAGAAAGGTTTTTACAGCTCTCCTGAAAGCCAAAAGACTATCAATAGCGCGGATATACACAGGGAGGGAGTTCCACAGCTTAGCAGCAAGCACACGAAAGGAGCGGCCGCCGGTTCTGGTCCTCTTAAAGCGTGGAACTGTAGCCAAATGAAGACTAGAAGACCTCAGAGAGCGAGTAGGAACATAAGGGGAAATGAGGTGCTCCAAAATCTGAGGAGACGAGTGTTTAAGAATATTAAACGAGAGGCAGAGGGATTTAAACTTAATTTGCTGGGCTACCGGCAGCCAGTGGAGCTTCTGAATAGTTTTTTTGGCTGAGCAAAATCTCGGTAGGCCAACCAGTGCCCTGGCGGCAGCATTCTGCACGCGTTGGAGTCTTAAGAGTTCAGCCTGATTAGCTCCAAGCAAAAGGGAGCTTGCATAATCCAATCTAGACAGGATCGTAGCTTGTACAATAAGCTGTCTAGTAGGAGCATCAAAGAATCGGAAGGTAGACCTGAGTCTGCGGAGAGTGCCAAAACAAGTGGCAGCCACTTTTTTTGTATGGATGACAAAATTAAGTTGGGGATCAAGCCAGACCCCTAGGTTTTTAACCTCGGTGACAGGAATAGGGGTCGGGCCGAGCTCAGATGGCCACCATTTATCACCCCAAAGATGGCTCTGCTTACCGACAATGAGCACCTCGGTTTTTTTGGCGTTCAATTGAAGGTAGTTGTCCGTCATCCAATGTGCCACTGAGAGGAATCCCTCACGAAACCTGGCAAGTTCTAGGTCAGAGGTCCCACTTATTGCAACCGCCTGCTGCGTGTCGTCAGCGTAGGACACCATGGTAAGGTTTCAGCGCTTAGCGACAGCAGCCAGCGGCTGCACATAAAGGTTGAATAAAGTGGGGCTGAGGGCTGAGCCTTGCGGCACTCCCTGGTCAATGGAGTAGGGTCTAGATTCAAATGGTGGGGTGATAACCTTGAAGGTACGACCAGATAGAAAAGATCGAAACCATTCAAGTGCCACATTATCGACACCTGCCTCAACCAACTGCTGTAATAAAACAGCGTGGGAGACCGTGTCGAACGCGGCACTGAGATCAAGGAGCACAAGTGCCGCAGTCTGACCAGAATCTACCACAGTCCGAAGATGTTCGACCATAGAGAGCAGCGCTGTCTCGGTACTGTGACCGGGCCGGAATCCGTTCTGCGAAGGATCTAATATGTTCGCAGAGTGAAGATGGGTAGATAAGATGGCATTGACATGGACCTCGGTCAATTTAGCAGCCATGGGAAGGAGGGAAATGAGGCGGTAGTTCTCCAGTTTCAGAGGATGGGCGTGGGTTATGGTGGGCGAGGATGGCCCTCTGGTTACTGATACACGTGCTCCTAGTGCAGAGGAACTAATGCTGAACACTGCTTATGTGAAACGGTTGGAGGAGGAGGAAGAGACACAGGCAGTAGATGCAACGATTCCAGAGACGGCTATGGTAGCGGATGACGCTCTCTCGCAGAGGCTTTTTGAATCCTGACCAGCTTTAGCTAGGTGAAAGGGGGAGCAATATTACTACAATATCCCAAATGTTACTGTTTTGTGCGTCATTCTACAGTTGCAGATGGCAGAAGCTTGCCTTTTGGATTTGACTGCATAGTTGCATGTCAGCCCATGGCAGACCAGTGTGCTACCCCACGTTAGATAGATGAGGGCCTGTGGGTGTATGGGCCATGGAGGACTGGAAACCTTCAAACACATAAATATAGTCTTTGTGGAAGACTTAGTTTTTTGTTATGTTAAGTTATTGATTACTGTGAAGTAACACATATCAGGGTTGAAAAAAGTGGGCACACCTGCTATAGGTTTACAGGGGTTTACCAAGGGGGAAGATTGGGTTTAGTTTATTAGGGGGAGGTTCTACATGAATATGTGAATGAGACAACCGACGACTGACTGGGGGCGCAGGACCCGATCACCACTTCAATTGGTGAGCATGATTGCATTATTGATCAGGATGTTAGAGTGGTCGGATGTCCCACACCCCACAGTGCATGTTATACATATTGCTGTACATGCTGCCCATGACGAGAGTGAATGTGGGAGGGCAGTGTCTAAGTCCTGAAACTTGGAAACAAGGCCCTCTATCACCCTTACTGTTTGTGCTGGCTCTGGAATCATGTGCAATAAAGTTGTGAATGATACTGACCAATTGTGGAATATAGATCAGTGTTGTGAAGCATTATGTCTTGATGTGCATAGACGATATGTATTTTATTTATTTATAAAGTTTTTTATAGCGCGAACAAGATCCCGAGGGATAACCGAGCGCTTTACAATATGAAGGGAGGAAGACAACAAATAGAGGCAATATCCAGAAGAGTATGGGAGAGAAAGAGAATACATTATAGATTACAAATTTACGAGACACCCACATCCTCCATACCCCTACTACTGAACGCATTGGAACAGTTGGCAGAGGCTGTGGGCCTGCACATTCATCACGCTATGTTACCCGTCTTCCAATAAGTACGGCTGGTGAACACTTCCAGGGCCAAACTACTAAGCATAGGACTACATTGAGAAACGCAATATTTTAGATACCGGAGGGTAATGGTATCGCATCAGAAGGAGATGCAGTATGCAAATAATATTGGCAGAATTCTAGAAGGTTTAAAAAAAATCCATAGCCTTCTGGAACACGTTACCACTGTCGCTGGCCAGACGAGTTAGCCCACCAAAGATAGAGTTGCTGCTGCGTTGCCTCTCTTCTCTCCAGAATGCACCATTCAAGATTCCCTAGAGCCACTTTCAAAGAGCTTAACTCCATGTTGATTTCGCTGGTCTGGGCTGGTAAATACAGCAGAGTAGCTCTGACAATTGTAAAGGTGGGTAGAAAAGAGAGGGGACAAGGCCTTACTGATATAGAATTCTATTATTTTGCAGCACTTTTTCAGCATAGCATAAGATAGTGTATCTCGACATCCAACTGGGAGAAATGACTACTTCATGGATGCTATGGCAATCATGCGCTACAAACTGTGCTAATGATGGGGAGAGAAGCACCCTTAGAACTCCCATATGTATTAAGGGGCACAGGGAAGATATGGAAAACTGTGAGATGCAGCGGGCTTGCGACCTTCCCCTTTCCTAGGATGTTAGAGCTACAATGGCTACAACCGTCCAGGAAGATAGCATGGGACATGACTATGGTATATTGGCACGCAGGGGGCTGTACAACATTGGGAGACCTATTCCAGAGAGAACAGCTCCTGACATTTGCAGAGGCGCAGGACCAGTTTGGGTTGCGTCCTGGCCAAATTTTACAGTATGCAAGGCTGAAAAAAGTGGTGCAGGAAGCCAACATTCTCTGCCGCCCTCCAACTTATGGGACCTTAATGATACTCCTGTTGTCAGTTTTCGCTGCCCACTAGCAATGCAGATTATATAGGGCACTGAATGCTGAAAGACGGAAATTAGAACTACCAGCTCGCAAACCATGGGACAGTGATGCTACAACACATCTGAAAGAAACAGGTTAGTGTTAGATTCCTTACCTTAGAATATCCCCGGGCATCAGACTGGATCCGGAAAGTTTTGCATAGCAGTACCCTTGCGCGTCGGTAGACGTCGTCTGCGGCTCCGGTTCTGTCGTTGGCGCCGGGATGACGTCGTCTGTGTACGTAGACGCCGCGTCAGTTCTTCTTTATTCCACGCCAGCAAGCGTAGATCCGGGAAAAGCAGTACTCCATAGTCAGTTTTTGACTAACTTTTTTCGATCTATTTTGGATCTGATCGAGTCGTTTATCGACTCCGGTGCCGGTACGGATGCCCTGATTCAAGCCCTGTGACGACTGTTGCCCACTGATGTCGGTTACCGACCCCCACCGTCGGTGCCTTTATTGCCTCGGGCCGACCATGATGACAAGTTGTGCCCCGACTTCCGGGCCTTGATGTCAAAAGCTAGGCGGAGCGGTCCCGTAAGCAACTCGAGATCCGTCAGTCGGCCGCTCGAGGTCCCGGTCCAGGAGGAGGTCGAGGGACCAGTCGCGGGGCCGCAGTCAACACAGCTCGGCAAGTCGACACCACTCGTCTGGTTCAAAGTCCTCAGGTAAGTCGAGGCACAAGAAGTCGGAGAAGTGACATCGCTCTTCTGACTCCCCCCGACGTTCGGGCGACGCGGCCGAGGGTTCGGGCGACACCGCCCACGCGGCTTCGCCGGAGCCGCAAGCGCCGCGTCCAGCTCCATACCTGCCGGTCCCTGGGCTGCACGCGACGCCGGAGTACATAAGCGCCTTCCTCACGGCCATTAGGGCGCGCTTCCCTCGGCCGATTCCCGCTGAGGCGCCTTCGAGCCCCGCGTATCCGTTCGAGCCAAAGCGGGCCGGCGGCTCCGGCCCCGGCGCCGTCAGGTGCTTCGGCCCCGACGCCGTAGACGACTCCAACCCAATGCCGCAGGGCCCCTCAGGATCCAGGCCTAGATCCGTGACGATGCCGGTCGACCTCACGACCCCTCCGCCGGCGCCGTCACTAAGGGTGTCGCCCCCGACGCCGTCTCCGGACACCGTCGTCCCCGGTCCGGATCCGGCGTCGGAACGACGCCATCCGGCGCCGGCTTCAACGCCGAGAGATGAGCAATTCATCTACGATCCGGCTCCATCATTTTACCCTGACTATCAGGAGATTGATGTCGGGGAGGACTGGGAGGGGTCTGAGGAGTGCCAGTTGGATCAGGACAGGACTGGGCAGTTGAGCTAGGGGAGGCCAGTGGACTGGACACTTCGACCGACACTGGATTTGTCTCCCCTCCTACCGTGGCTACGGAGGAGGGGGCTGCTTACAGCGTGATGTTGACGAGGGCGGCCAAGGCCTTAGCTCTTGAGCTCCCCGTCGCGGCCGTGAGGACTAACCTCCTCACTGAGGTGCTCAAACCGCAGGCAAGCTCCTCGGAGCCTCTCCTGCCGAACGTTCTGCTGGGCACCTGTTCCCAGCCCTCTACATGCCTATCTGTAGATCAGAACATGGCCCGACGCCACCGCCCGGCTCCGGGCGACCCTTGCTTTCTGTCCACCCACCCCACCCCTGAGAGTCTGGTTATCAAGGCCTCTAATTCCCAGACCGCATTCCCGACTGCCCCGCCAGATCGAGAATCCAAAAGGTATGACCAGTTTGCTGTTCTCCTCACTCAGTTTGGGGCTGCGGTCTGTCAACACCGCTTGCCTTTTGGGCCGTTTACACCCACTCTCTGTGGGATACGGTTGCGGACGTGCTGCCGCAGTGCCCGGCGGAGACCCAGGCAAAGCTCGCTCAAGCCCTTGCGGAAGGGCGGGATGCAGCGCGTTACTCCATACGATGTGGATTGGATTGGATTAGATAGAGCGATTTCCACGACGGTGGCTTTTCGTCGCCACGCCTGCTCATGGACATGCCGTTCGATCGCAGTCGCCTTTTTGGCGACAAGGCAGACAGTGCGCTTGAGCGTTTCAAGGACTCCAGGGCTATGGCAAGTCCTTGGGCTTGTCGGGCCAGCGCCAGCAAATTTCTGCCTTTCGTGGCCAAGGAAGGGGCGCCCCTTCACGTCCTGCCATCCACAGGCCGCAAAACCAACCTCAGCGTGGCGGTGCCAGGGGACAACGCAAGGCCAGTCCACATCCACCGCCGCAGCATCCGCCTCAAAGCCCTCCTAGTCCGTGCTTTCAGGCCCACTCGACGCCAGTGAGGGGCATGGTTCGCCATCACCTGCTCCACTGGCGCACCATCACATCGGACAGGTGGGCGCTGTAAATCGTCCAATGGGGCTCCTCCCTCCCCTTAGAGGCCACCCCTCCAGCCATGCCACCGCAGTACCACCGCATGTGGGGGGATCACTTGCAACTTCTGCAGGAGGAAGTTACGGCCCTCTTGGCCAAGGGGGCCATCGAGCGTGTTCCTGGCCCAGAAGTAGGACGTGGTTGCTATTCCCACTACTTTCTGGTACTCAAGAAGGGCAAAGGAGGCCTAAACCCTATCATGGACCTCAGGGGCGTCAACGGCTTCTTCCGGAAGGATAAGTTCAAGATGCTGACCTTAGCTCAGGTCCTAGCTGCCCTAGACCCTGGAGACTGGATGGTAGTGTTGGACTTGCAGGACACATATTTCCATATCCCCGTCCTGCCGGCCCACCGGCGTTACCTGCGGTTCACGGTAGGCCACGAGCACTTTGTTTACCGTGCTCCCCTTTGGCCTTACCAGCTCCCCTCGGGTGTTCACGAAAGTGATGGCGGTGGTCGCAGCTCATCTGTGCAGATCGGGGGGTTCAGTCTTCCCCTATCTCGACGACTGGCTGTTGAAGGCGGGCTTGCCCCAGACAGTCGTCCGCCACCTCTACACTACGGCCGACCTCCTGCACCTGCTGGGGGTCTCCATCAATGTGCCGAAGTCACACCTGTGCCCCTCTCAGAAGGCCCTCTTCATCGGAGCGGTTCTGGACTCGGCGCAGTTTCGGGTTTATCCTCCCGATCAGCGGGTTCGGGATATTCGGGCTCTGATTTCGATCTTTCAGCCTTTATCCCGTGTCTCGGTCAGGTTGACGCTGCGGCTTCTGGGGCTGATGGCCTCCTGCATCCTTCTGGTGCATCACGCCAGGTGGCGGATACGGGCTCTGTAGTGGGACCCGAAGTTTCAATGGGCCCAGCATCAGGGCAACTTGTCCGACCATGTCTTGATCTCGGAGGGCTGTCTTGCAGTGGTGGCTCACGAACCGCGATTGGGTCAGCGGCAGATCCCCCTCTCTACCCCAACCGGAGCACATAGGAGGGACGGATGCGTCCCTCCTGGGCTGGGGGGGCCACATGGGAGAGGAGGAGATCAGAGGCCTCTGGTCTCTGGCGGATTCCCGGCTCCATATCAACCTTCTGGAGCTGCGGGCGATCCGACTTGCACTGAAGGCATTCCTTCCCTCTGTCCGGCGAAGTGTAGTGCAGGTGTTCACGGACAACACCACCACCATGTGGTACTGCAACATACAGGGTGGGGTGGGGTCGGGGACCCTTTGTCAGGAGGCTCTGCACCTCCGGACATGGCTGGTACACCAGGGCGTCACCCAGGTGGTTTAACACCTGGCAGGTTACCTGAACGCCAGGGTGGACAAACTCAGCTGCTGGTGCATGATGGATCACGAATGGCGTCTGAACTCTGACGTGGCGCAAGGTCTCTTTCAGCAGTGGGGAGAGCCTTGGTTAGATCTATTCGCCACCGAATAGAACGCGCAATGTCATCAGTTCTGCGCGTTGGAATTTCCGAGGCGGCACTCACTCGGCGACGCTTTTTGTCGCGATTGGAGCTGCGGTCTGTTGTATGCCTTAACGCCTATACCACTTCTGCCGAGAGTGCTGAAGAAGATCAGGCGCTACCGGACCCAAGTCATCCTTGTGGCTCCGGACTGGGCACGAAGGTACTGGTATCCCGAGCTACTCAGCAGGTCAGTCGATCCCCCGATTCGTCTGCCTCTTCAGGAGGACCTTCTGTTGCAGCAGCAGGGGACGGTCCTCCACCTGACCCTGTCCAGCCTCCACCTCCATGCGTGGAGATTGAGCGGCGGCAGTTGAGGCCATTTGACTTGCCTCCTGAAGTCTGTGATGTGATTCTGGCAGCCAGGCGTCCCTCCACAAAATCGGTGTACGCCTGCAGGTGGAACAGATTTGCGGCATGGTGCACAGCAAAGGCTGTGGATCCTCTCTCTGCCCCCTTTCAGAGGTTCTCCTCTTCCTTCTTTCTCTTGCCCATCAGGGCTCTATTCTGGGCACTCTTAAGGGCTACCTCTCTGCCATTTCTGCCTTCTTGAGGCTTCCTGATCAGCCTTCTCTTTTCAAGTACCCTGTTGTAAATAGATTCTTGAAGGGCATCACGCACATGTTTCCTCCTGTTCCTTTCATTTTTTTTTTTGTTTTTTTTGTAAATATTTTTTTTATTGCAGCAAAATCAGAGAGTCATACAGTATAATCAAACCATTCCAATTGATGTTCAGTTGAAGCGCCGTCCCCTTACTCCTGTGTCACACAGCCATTCAGCTCACACCCCTGAGGTCGAGCGGCAAAGTCACGGGCAAAAGGAATTGCGCTGGTACAATCCGTGTATAACTAAAGCCACCAGTTGGATGGGAGATGGCAGAGCTGCTTTTTAGTCCTAACACACCCTCTCTCATGTCTCAAGCCCAGTGGAATCAGGAGTCAACGTACACCCCCCGCTAACAAAACCCCCTCCCTCCCCCCGTAACATCCCCGTCCCCAACTACCCCGCCCCCCTCGACCAGAGCCCCCCCGACCACCCCCCGCCCCCTTCCGGTCCCCCCACCCCCCCAGGCATGCCAGATAGGCACCTAACCGAGCTCTCATCTCCTCTCGTAGGACCAGATCCGAGACATGGCAACAGGATTTGTCAGCGAACAGTCATAGTTCATCACATTGGAACGCAAGGGTAGTGAAGCAGCAAGGTGGGCCTAAGCCGTCCTCTCGGCGGGCGGGTGCCCCGCCCGAGCCGGACTATGCACCGGGGAGTCCTCTTCTTCCTCGTCCAGGCGTATGAGATCGAGGACCAGCCCCTCCCACGCCCTGGCTCTCTCCATTGCCATGTCATTGTCTATCCTGAGTGCGGCCCGCAGGCGAAGCCCACCCTCACATCTAGCCCATTTAAGCAGCTCAGCCCTCCAGCGCTCAACCACGGGACCCCGGGATGCCTTCCACTGGGACGTAATGGCCCGCTTTGCCAGGAGGAGCCCCAAGTCCAGGAACTTGCTAGTGACTTTGTTCTTCGATGTGTGCGGGAACCAGTGTAGCATGCAATGTGCCATGGTGAGTTGCAGGTCCCTCCCCGTCACCTCCCTCAGAACCGCCACTACCTCCTCCCAAAAGGGCCCCAGCTCAGGACAAGACCAGAACATGTGCCGGAAGTCCGCTGGGTCCGCCGGGCAGCGCGGGCAGGATGCCGGGAAGTATTTATGTAGCTTGTCAGGGGTTAGGTAAGCCCTATGTAGGACATAAAAGTGCACCAGCTGGAATCTCGCGTTGCGCGTGCCATTCCGGGCCCTTTCCAGTATGCCATTCCAGGCCTCCTCGGGGATCTCAGTCGCCAGATCAGCCTCCCATTTTGCCTTCAAGGCCAACAGTGGAGCGGTGGATTCCGAGACCATGCGTCGAGATAGGCACGTGACCGCCCTGACCGTCCCCGACATCATCACGACGTACTGGCAGCCCAGCGAAAGCGTCGGCTCCGACATGCCCGCCCCCCAGTGCCTGCGGATCGCCGCCGTTAAAGCCGCATGTAGGAGGAAGTCCCCCCCCATCAACTCAAAGCGCTCTTGCAGGAGGTCGAAGGGCAACATCGCCCCGTTTTCATACAGATCACCCATGGACGAGAGCCCCCGCTGATCCCAGCCGTCCAGCCCGTGCCACGAGCCCCCGTGCGGCAATGTCTCGCAGAATCTAAGTGGGATCTCAGGTGCGTACGGGACCGTGACACCACACCTCCGGCGGTATCTGTTCCAGCATTTTCTGGCCGTTGCAAACTCCTGCGTGAGATGAAAGTCCCCCATCGGAAGCCCCAGGACAATCCGGGATAATACCTGGACCGGACCCGCCGGCTCCCCCGACCCGTCCGCCTCTCTCCTAGCCCGCGCCACCCACTGCGTCAGCCACTGCAGCTGTGCCGCCAAGTAGTAGAGCTCATAGTCTGGGACAGCTAGACCTCCGTCTGCCCGAGGGCGGAGAAGTGTGGCAAGGGCCACCCTACGCCTGCCCGCTCCCCATAGAAAGCCGATGACCATCGACCGCAGCCGTCGGAAGTAGCTCGCTGGGATCCAGATCGGTAGGGTCCCGAAGAAGTAAAGCAGCCGCGGCAGGGTCACCATCTTGAGAAGCGCCACCCTCCCCATGAGTGACAATGGGAGCGTGCCCCAAAAGTCGAAGCTCCCCTTAGCGTGCCTGATCGCCGTACCGATATTCCCCTCAAGGACATCAGCATTGTCATGAAAGATCGAGGTGCCAAGATATCGCAGGCACCTCTCTTCCCAAGTCACGCCTTCCGTTATTTGCGGGCATTCTCTCCGTGGGCGGGCCGGGAATAGGTGGGACTTCGCCCAGTTCACTCGGAGGCCAGATATCGTACTCAGCGATTGCAGGAGAGTCTTAGCTCCGCGCAGGGAGTCCGCCGAGTCCGCCAGGAACATCAGTAGGTCATCAGCGTACAATGCGATGTGGTGTATTTGGCCATAGACGTCCAGGCCCCGATAAGCCCGGCCCAGCCGGGCCCGCGCCGCGAGAGGCTCGACAGCCAGGGCAAACAGCAAGGGGGAAAGAGGGCATCCCTGACGGGTGCCCCTGCCCACCCCACACATCTCAGAGATAACCCTCCCTGTTCTGACTCTCGCCGTCGCGTTCGTATAGAGCAGTCTCGTCCAATCGACGAAGCCCTCGCCAAGGCCCAGCGTTCGTAGCACATGGAAGAGATAAGGCCATTCCAGGCTGTCGAAGGCCTTCTCCATGTCGACAGCAAACACCACCGCCTCGTCGCCATCGTATGTGTCAGCCTCTAGGATATGCAGGAGTCGTCGCACATTGAGCGCCGTATTGCGTGCCGGGATGAAACCCGATTGGTCCGCATGCACCAGTGCGGGCATGTGGGGGAGCAAACGCGTCGCCAAGACCTTGCTCAGGATCTTGTAATCCAGGTTGAGCATGGACAGGGGGCGGTACGCCGATCTGTCCCACGGCTGCTTACCCGGCTTCAGTAGGGGGACAATCAACGCCTCCCTCGTGGTCGCAGGGAGACAGCCCAGCCGCCTCGACTCGTTGTAGAGCCACGTCAGCCGGGGCGCCAGGAGATCCACGTAGGTGAGATAGAATTCCGTAGGGAATCCATCGGTGCCCGGTGTCTTGTTTCTCGCCATGCTCTTGATGGCGACCCGCACCTCTCTCTCCATGATCTCGTCCCCGAGTCGTTTCGCGTCCGCCTCTTCCATTTCCGGCAGGTCAAGACCCTCCATAAAGGACTGGACCTCCTCCACCGAAGGGAGGACCCTGCTGCAGTAGAGCTCTGTATAGTAGTCGAAAAACAGTGCGTTGATCCCCTGCTGATCAAACCTCGCCGCCCCCGCGTGGTCTCTGAGTTCAAGGATGACTGAGCTCCGGCGGGCCGGGTTGGCCAACCAGGCCAGAAGAGCCCCCGATTTGTCGCGGTCCGAGTGCGCCCGCGTTAGGTAGGCCTTGTAATCAAAGCATCGGAGGCGTTCCACCGTCGCCGCCTCCGCCTCCCGCGCCCCCAGCAGAGCCTCGTGAGTGTCCGGCCGTTCAGGTCTCTCTCTCTCCATCCTCCGGAGGGTCTCGTCCTCCTTCTCAATGTCTGCCAGTAGTGTTCTCCGCACGCCCGATGACGTCGCAATGCACTGGCCCCGTAGTACGGATTTGAAGGCGTCCCATTCCGTCGTGGCCGAACCCGCCGTGCCCGCGTTCACCTGGAAATACTCCTCGATGCCCGAGGCGATCGCGGCGCGGAAGAGCTGATCTTCCAGTGCCTCAGGGCGGAGCTTCCAAGCCGGTATTCTCGGGCGGATCTGCGACCAGCGCAGCCGCACGAGAAGCGGGTTGTGGTCCGAGATCGAGCGCGTGAGGTACTCACTGTGGCACACTTCCGCGTGCACGTCCTGCGAGCACAGGAATGCGTCAATACGGACATGCAACTCGTGAAGGGCGGAGAAGAATGAGTAGTCTCTGTCCGCCGGGTGGTTAGCCCTCCAGGAGTCGACCAGTCCCCACTGGCGTTGCCAGGCTGAGCACGCGAGTGCGAGTCTGCCAGCTGCTGCACTTGGAAGGGGGGGGTGGGATCTATCCTTGGCGGTGTCAGCCACACTGTTAAAGTCGCCGCCCAGTAGCAGGGGCTCCACTAAGAACTGGGCCAGTTTATTGGACAGTAGGGAGAGGAATGCAGGTTGGTCCACATTCGGGGCGTACACGCAACCCAGGTTGAGGTCCCTCCCGTCCAGCTTGCCCCGTACCATTATATATCTCCCCTCCGGGTCAATTACCTGTTGTGTGCATTGAAAGGGGATCCCCGCCCGTATCCAGATGGCCACCCCCCTAGCATAAGCAGAGTAACCTGTGTGAAAGACCTGTCCCCTCCAGCGCCTCTGTAGCGCCTTCCCCTCTTTGTCCAGCAGATGGGTTTCCTGAAGGAAGGCTATGTGTATGCCCCGCCTGACCAGATAGGAGTGGATCTTATGGCGCCTATGCATCGAGTGCATCCCCCTTACGTTCCATGTGAGACATTTGTAGCCTAAGTCGGATCCCATGTCAGAATCCACCAAGCCCCATTCGCCCTCTCAGCAACCCCCCCGGCACGCCTAGGTCCCTCCCTCAACCCCTCCCCAACTTGCATAGTCAAACTACCCCAACACCCACACCCCCGGACAGACAACCAACGTGGAAACCCCATCCAAACTCAAGTATCAAAAAGCGTGTCACTACAAAATAGGGCTGGAGAGGCAGCGATGCCGGTCCCATACAGGCCCGAAACCCCCCGCCCCCGCCCCACACCCTTAACAACAAACAGGAGATGTCTCCCGACTCTCCCCGTCCCCAAGGTCTCAGTAAGAAGTCCCGGGGGGCACTCGCACCTTACTGCATAGCGTCCAGAAGTGGCCCCCCCCGCCTGCACGCCCCAATACCTTACTGATGTGGCCAGTGTCCCACGAGCCTCCTCAGCCAAGGATACCATCCGCCGTCTGGGGAGTCACCACCGGCATGTCTGTCTCTGACAGCTCGTGTCCGCTGCTGGAGCCAGGGCTGGGAACACTGGCTTTCGACTGCTCCGACGCGCTGCTGGAGGGGCTGGCGTCCCCCTGGCTGATGGCCACCACTGCCTGCACCGCCTTGGCCCGTTCCTGCTGCCAGCCCGAAGGGGAGCCAGATCGTCGTGTTGGTGTCGTTTCCGTGGAGTGTCTCCTGGGAGGGGACCGTGGTGTGGGGCCCGAGTTCGGCTCCCCCCTCTCATCCAACCAGCTCCAGGCCTCCTGTGGCGTTGTAAAAAAGTGCGTGCGTTCTCTATCGACCACCCGCAGTCGCGCCGGGAACAGCATAGCATAGGGCAGTTGTAGAGACCTCAATTTTCGCTTGACCGCCAGGAAGGAGGCCCGCTGTTTTTGCACATCCCTGGTGAAGTCCGGAAAGATCATGACCCTGCTGTTGTCGATTCTCAGGTCCGGGACACCTCTCACCTTCTGCAGTATGTGGTCTCTGTCCCTGAAGTGCAGGAGGCGCAGTACAATCGGACGCGGAGGCGCCCCCGGTTTGGGGGGTCGCGCAGGGACCCTGTGTGCCCGTTCAATGGCAAAGAATGGCGAGAGCCCCTCCGGGGCCACCTCGGATCGCAGCCAGCCCTCCAGGTAGGTGACCGCGTCCCGCCCCTCTGTGTTTTCGGGGACCCCAACGAGGCGGAGGTTATTGCGCCGAGAGCGCCCTTCACTGTCCTCCGCTCGGAGCTCCAGCACCCGTACTTTCTGTGCCATGTCCGCCAGTGACTTTTTCAGCTCCAGTACGTCCCCTGGGAGACTTTTCAGGGTGACCTCAGAGGTCGCCACTCGCTCCTTCAGCTTCTTGTGGTCGTCCTTCAGTAGGGTCAGGTCCGACCCAATGGTGTCTATGCGCTTCTCAAGAGCCTCCCGCGACGCCACAATCGCCTGCATAATGTCTCCCAGGGAGGGGTCTCGCGGGTGGGCCGAGCCCCCAGCTCCCCCCCCAGGCGGGACGTCGTCGTCAGGGTGCCCCGGGTCGTCCAGCTTCAGGGTCTCGGAGCCCTTCTTCCTGTTGCCACGTGTCATCCTTGCGGGCAGCGCCTGTCCGATGCCTCCGCAGCAGCCGCCGATGTTCCCGCTCCTCGTCCTCCTCAGGTCTGCCGTCCCTTTAGATCTCTGGGCCCGCGCCTCACGGGGTCCAGTCCGCGGTGTCGTCCAGAGGCCAGGTCCTGTCCCACCAGCGTCGTGGGGCACCAGCGCCCCAGGTCTGGGCACCTGGAGGGCTCAGGCAGGGTGTGCGCCACTGATCACCAGTCCCAGCGTGGCCCCCTGTATTCGGGCGTCCCCGGCCAGTTAGGCGCTTCCTTCCGACCTCTATTTCAGCGCCCCATGAGGGCGGGACTCCAGCAACTCGTCCCCTGCTCTCCCCGTCGCCCTTTTCACGTATGTGCCACCTATCACCTGTGGCGCAGTCTCCCTGGCACTGCCACCGCCAGGAGGGCAGGACAGGCGCTCTCCGCAGGTCCAGCACCCCACACGGCCACCGCGGCCCAGCAAACGACCGTCAAGGCCAGATAGGTGCCTCTTCCCGCCTTCAAAGTCAAAGGCGCGTGGGGGAGGGCAGCCAGTACCTCGTCCCCCGCTCTTCTCGCCGCCTGCCGCACTCGTGTGTCCTCAGACCCCGCGTGGTGTAGGCTCTCCCCTCAGATCACCACCAGGGGGGCAGGTCAGGTGACCCACGCTGTCTCAGTGTTCCACGCGGGTCCAGTGGATCTCCAGCCGGCCGCTAAGGCGATCGCCGGGTCTCTGTCGGCGCCATTTTGGGGTCAGGCAGGCCGATCTTCCCCGGACCCCCAAATCCGCCCGCGAAGGTGGTAGCCTTTACCCCTCACCTCTGCCCGCTCCCGGAGGGTCTCTTCTCACCAGTGGCCCGCCACCTCAGCTCCAGGGGGCTTCTCCCCTTCTCTCGGGCTCCGTCACCAGGCGCGTCTCATCAGGACGGCGGCCGCCATTTTGGGCCGCCCCGTCTCCGTGTGCCGCGCTCACCGATAAAAGTCCGGCGGGGGCAGTTACAGGGGCCCCCGGTCCTCCAAAATCTCCCTGCGTGCCCCTGGTGTCCACCTGGGCACTGTTGGGGGGTCAAGGAGTGAGTCGGGGTGCAGGATGTGTGGTGGTGCGAGGCGGGCACGGAGGAGCTCCGGAGTCCCGCGTCCACCTACATCGGCGCCCTAGCCACGCCCCCCCTCCTGTTCCTTTCATGATGCCTCAGTGGGACTTGAACCTTGTCCTAACCTATCTGATGTGCGCTCTTTTCGAGCCACTTCACAATTGCCCTCTTCGTCTTATTACTCTTAAGACTACATTCCTGGTTGCCATCACCTCTGCCAGGAGGGTGAGTGAGCTCTTGGCTCTAACTTCTAAGCCTCTTTTCCTTTCTGTCCATCCGGACAAAGTTGTTTTAAGAACGCGTCCTTCTTTCCTGCCCAAGGTGGTTACAGCCTTTCACATCGGGCAGTCCATCACCTTGCCCATCTTCTTTCTGCCTCCGCATCCCTCGAAAGAGGAAGAGAGGCTCCACTGTCTGGACCCAAAACGTGCGCTCTCCTTCTACCTTGATCGCACACGCCAGTTCCGGGTGGACGACCAGCTCTTTGTTGGTTACGTGGGCGCGAAGAAGGGACGGGCGGTGCACAAATGAACCATCTCTTGGTGGGTCGTGTTGTGCATCAAGGTCTGTTACTCCTTGGCTAAAAAGGAGCCCCCTGTTGGGCTGAGGGCCCATTCCACTCGGGCCACAGCGGCTACTACTGCCCTGGGTTGGGGAGTCCCCTTGCAGGACATCTGTCATGCAGCTACGTGGGCCTCGCTGCACACGTTTGCTAGACACTACTGCCTGGACAGCCAAGTCCAGAGAGATGGCTTTTTTGGCCGTTCCGTTCTCCAGGACTTTCTGGTGTGATCTTGGTTCGCAGACCCACCACCTGGGTTTGTATTGCTGGGGTATCTATTTTAAGGTAAGGAATCTAACAGTAACCTGTTTCTTTCAGATGCACAAGTTACTTACCTTCGGTAACGATATTTCTGTAAGAAACAGTAGTTAGTGTTAGATTCCTTACTGCCCCACCCATTCTCCCTGTTCTGCGAACTGACATCTAGGGTTAAGGTATTCCCTTTGAGGGCCCTAGTTTTATAGCACCAGTGTCGGTCTCTGGCATGGCTCTGCGTTCCTGGAGTGGAAAGCTATGTACAAGAACTGACGTCAGCGTGCGAGGGCGGCGCCTAAGTACTCCGACGTCATCCCGGCGCCAACGACGCCGCCGCCGACGGACACGGAGCAGCAGACAACGCCTACCTACGCGCAGTGGTACTGCTACGCAAAACTTTACGGATCCAGTCTGACGCCTGGGGATATCCTAAGGTAAGGAATCTAACACGAACTACTGTTTCTTACAGATATATTTTTACCGAAGGTAAGTAACTTGTTCAACTAGTAGTGTGCTATTTGCTTCACCTCCAAAAATCACATTTAGCATACACTTTCATAAGACAGCATCTAAAAGCAATTGCAGCTTATGGTCCAACCCGTAAACATCAGTCACTTTTTTGAATATCAGTCATCAAAGCTTTTATGAAAGGGTTAAAGAGAGTAATCCCTCCATGTACGCCTCCAGTCACTTCATGGAATTTTAATGTTGTGCTCACACGATGAATGTCCACGCCTTTTGAACCACTGCATTCGTGTCCTCTGCAGTGTCTTTAATGGAAGGTAGCTTTAGTTGTAGCTATAGCTTCCCTAAAAAGATTTAGTGAAATTCATGGACTAACCATCGAAGAGCCTTCTTTTCAAGTTTTCCAGGACAAAATTCGACTGAGTATAAACCCAAAATTTCTCTGAAAGGTCCTATCTCCCTTTCATCTGAATCGAACACTGGATTTGCCTGTCTTCTTTCTAAAATCCGAGACCGTGGCATAAAGGGCCCTTCAGACATTTGATGTTAAAAGAGCACTCATGTACTACTTAGAGAGTACTAAAACCTTTAGAAAAACACAACAGCTAAGTGTGGCTTTTTCACACCCTAATAAAGGTAAGGCCATCTCAAAAGCTGGAATTGCAAGATGGATTATAAAACGTATACGCATTTGCTATGTGAAGGCTAAAAGGGCTCTAGCAACAGTTCCAAGAGCTCATTCCACAAAAAAAAAGGTGCATCAGTGGGTTTCTGAGGGAACATTCCTTTACCATACATTTGTAAAGCGCCTATGATGGCAAACCTGCACATATTTACAAAACATTCCTGTGTAGATGTTTATGCCAGGCAATCTCTGGTAGGACAAATGTTCTTACACACATTATTTCACACCACTGCACCATCTAATGCCTAGAACTACCGCAAGAGGAGTACTGCTTTACAGTCCATGCATAGCATGTGTATCTGCAGCCAAAACAGGATACGAATGGAGTATGCTACTTAACCTGTATGCATCTATTTGTAGCGTGTAGTGCTGCAGATTCACATGCGTCCTCCTGCCTCCCAGGCAAGGAAAAGATGGTGCCAGAAGTGTTCATATAAAACACCATATATAGATATCAACATGTAACACACATGTTCAACAGCAATTAATATCCTGCAAGACTATATCCTCACACTCCAACATGTTGGAGGAAAAAATGAACAATCTTACAACGGGACTATTGGACATTCGCGGAGGAGATTGACACTCGACGTCACATCAGCAGTAAAAAGACTTCCTCGAGAAAAAACACTTGTACAGTCCGATGGCAGGAGTGTTCATAGCATATGAATCTGCAGCATTACACGCTACAAATAGATGCTTGCAGGGTAAGTAACATACTCCTTTCTTAACTATTGTGTGCTCCATCTCTCCAAATAACAAGCAGACTGATGTGCCCTCTTTTTTTATTTTTTATCTTGGGCATATTGCGTGGTCTAATATATATTCAATTAGTGAAAAAAATGTTGTTTGGTTACCACTTACTAAAACGTACTGGATGTGTTTAAAACAGATATGTAAATCCATTTTTAATAACGTTAAAATGTAACTGGAGTCTTTAACATATCTGTACATTAACATTATAATTTAAATGACATTGTGTGAAATAAGACTACCTGTAGCATTTACTTTGAAAAAGTGTTGTTTTCTTAATAGGTCCCCTAAGAATGTCTCCTAAAGCACAGCGACACCCACGAGGGCACAGAATTTCCTCTGGTAGGGGTGCGATTTCTGGTGGTTTGGAATTTGTTTCCCATAATGCACCCGGAGAAGTACCTACCCCTCCTGTGTCTCGAAGCAACCCAGGTGGAACATGGTCCTCAGTTGTTATTGGGGGTATGTAAAGTTTAGATTGCTGTTAAAGTTTTCTTTTGTTTGCCTAATAGTTAATTATACTTAGTTTTCAAAATATTGCTATGCATGTTGTGGATAAGGGAATTTAACATTTGATCGACTGAATGAAGAATTGTAAAATTGAATTATCTTAAAAATATATGCCCACCTAGGTGGAGCCGCATAGCCCCCCTACCATTCTGTATTGGTGGCCAGGCTTTGCTGGTATGGGGTCCCCAGAGACAACATCTGGTTGGGTCAAGATGGTCTAGGAAAACTAGGTTCATATTACTCTGCTGTGCTTGAGAGCCCCAATGAATAGGCTGATTCAGCAGAATGCAATCAGCTATGCAAAAAGATAAAGCTGTTAAAGTGATAAAGCTATTGAGCGGATGAAGCCATTGAGATAGTGGTTAATGGACCCAAGTTGAAATACTGGAATCATGTAGAAGACCTAAAGCATTGCAGATATGGGAAGAAATGGTACGTATGCACTCTGGGACGTAGCTATCACTGGTGCAGTCGATCCCTCTGAACCCTGTTTCTACTTCATGAGATAAACAGCAGTCATAGGGCCCATTTCCTTTCTTGCACTAAAATACCTGATCCCCTTACTAAGCCACTCATTTCACTTTTCATGCCTATTTTCTCATGTTGTCTTGCAAGTGTCTGCTATTTAGCTGCACCATAAATTCCAGGGTTTTGTCGCTTTTTGGGATACTTTAAATCATCCACATTTCGCAGACCGTGTTCGTTTCAGAGTGTGAATATCCATTCCACTATAATGGCTGAGCAACTGTTTTTGCTTTTGGTGAATCCCTCTTCACACCTCAGGCAGGAAGATTCATGCACAATTGATTCTTATCAGGAAACATTATTGGGGTGGACTAATGACTTGAGGGCAAAACATTTAACACAAGTAAGTTTAGTAATTGATATAGGAGATTTCCAATTCAGTGACAAAATAATATACTAAAGTTACATACAACTAATTCTTACTGTGCATCATTTTACAGTTGATATATGTATTTAATAACATTTAATACCTTACCTTCTTCCTATTACAGTAAAATTATTTTTACTAAAAGGTACTGCTACTGGTCAAAACAATTTTCCTACTGAAGAGCATTTCAGTGGAGAATCTACATGTAATAGATAACAAGCATTTACAATGCAATGGTCTCGGCATTATTAAAGGTAGAGCTATTGGCATTGCTCATGACATTTGTATTTTTTTAAAATCATAAATAAATGTCATTGTCATTTACAATGCCAATAGCTTAATCGCTCGCAAATGCATGACCTATTGCATTTACACCTACACAGAGCCACACACACAAAGCCACCCACACACACAGAGCCACAGACACACACACAGAGCCACAGACACACACACAGAGCCACAGTCACACACACAGAGCCAGACACACACACAGAGCCACAGACACACACACAGAGCCACAGACACACACACAGAGCCACAGACACACACACAGAGCCACAGACACACACACAGAGCCACAGACACACACACAGAGCCAGACACACACACAGAGCCAGACACACACAGAGCCACACACACACACACACACAGCCCCACACCCACACACAGACAGCCCCACACCCACACAGCCCCACACCCACACAGCCCCACACCCACACACACAGACTCACACACAGACAGCCCCACACCCACACACAGACAACCCCACACCCAGACAGCCCCACACCCACACCCACACACAGACAGCCCCACACACACACACACACAGACTGCCCCACACACACACACACAGACTGCCCCACACACACACAGACAGCCCCCCCACACACACAGACAGCCCCCCCACACACACAGACAGCCCCCCCACACACAGACAGCCCCCCCACACACAGACAGCCCCCCCACACACAGACAGCCCCCCCACACACAGACAGCCCCCCCACACACAGACAGCCCCCCCACACACAGACAGCCCCCCCACA
Organism: Lissotriton helveticus; assembly: GCF_964261635.1. Lineage (NCBI taxonomy): Eukaryota > Metazoa > Chordata > Amphibia > Caudata > Salamandridae > Lissotriton > Lissotriton helveticus. The sequence goes on from NC_136072.1 coordinate 1,033,602,518, forward strand.
CACAGACAGCCCCCCCACACACAGACAGCCCCCCCACACACAGACAGCCCCCCCACACACAGACAGCCCCCCCACACACAGCCCCCCCACACACAGCCCCCCCACACACAGCCCCCCCACACACAGCCCCCCCACACACAGCCCCCCCACACACAGCCCCCCCACACACAGCCCCCCCACACACAGCCCCCCCACACAGACAGCCCCACACACACACACACAGCCCCCCACACACACAGACAGCCCCCCACACACACAGACAGCCCCCCACACACACAGACAGCCCCCCACACACACAGACAGCCCCCCACACACACAGACAGCCCCCCACACACACAGACAGCCCTCCACACACACAGACAGCCCTCCACACACACAGACAGCCCCCCACACACACAGACAGCCCCCCACACACACAGACAGCCCCCCACACACACAGACAGCCCCCCACACACACAGACAGCCCCCCACACACACAGACAGCCCCCCACACACACAGACAGCCCCCCACACACACAGACAGCCCCCCACACACACAGACAGCCCCCCACACACACAGACAGCCCCCCACACACACAGACAGCCCCCCACACACACAGACAGCCCCCCACACACACCCCCACACCGACAGCCCCACACCCACACACAGACAGCCCCACACCCACACAGACAGCCCCACACACACACAGACAGCCCCACACACACACAGACAGCCCCACACACACACAGACAGCCCCACACACACACAGACAGCCCCACACACACACAGACAGCCCCACACACACACAGACAGCCCCACACACACACAGACAG